>NC_051847.1:176620312-176628302 GCF_002237135.1 Teleopsis dalmanni
AACTTAACAGATAAGCTAGCCAAGCAAATACGAAAAGGAATGAACTGAAAAAAACATAACACAAACTAAAACGAATAGCTTAAATGCATACTTAAGCCAAACTGTGAGATAAAGTAAAGCATACAATTCAACTTCATAGATACAAACTCATGCTTTAAATACTAATACACACACTAAACACCATACATACATATATGTACGTGAAATTACAAAAGCACGCTTTATGCAAGAAAGTTACTAAAAATATCAATGGGAAAAAATTAAATGCAATACAATGAATTCAAGATGAATTTCTTACTTTTTTGTGCTCTCATATAGAGTAGCAACACCCTTGAACGTACTTTCCCACACATGCACACGGTCACATACTCAAAGATAAAAAGCATGCACACAGATACGAGTACAATGCATGCTTGCTTTGCTTATTCAAATTCATGGCAGTGCTTAAAAAACTTAAAAAGCTTAAATGAATGGCTGCATAAGATTTCGGAAGGTGGAAGCATGAATACACGACTTCATCTTAACTTCTGGCAGGCTTGCAGCCCAGTCCGTAGCAGCGAACTGCAATGGAGTACCCCGTAGATGCAGGCATGTAGCATATGCAGATACTCATTCCGCCGTGCAACATTAAAATTGCCACTTGTAAAAAGTAAATTGACTTGGTATTTTTTTTTTGTGTTGCTCTGCTTTTTTTTGTATTTTTTGTAGGATAAATATTTTTATGCACATTTTTTTATTGTATCTTTTTTTTTGGTAACTTATTTTGCTAACAACGCTCGCCATTGCCATGGCTTGGCTTATCTTCATCAGTGGCTTTGACTTTCCCTTTAGCTTTCGTAATAACAAAATAAACTTTGCGTTCAACATAAAATAAAAATAAAAACGAAAATTGGAAAAGAAACAAAATTAATACAAAACACAACATAAAAAATTACCAAAAAAAAAAAAAAGTAGTAGTAAGAGAAGCGGAAACGGAAACGCTGAAAAGTATGCTATGAAGAACTGTAACGTAACATTAAACTGCTGCTGCTCCTGCTGCACATATAAGTATCTATGTATCTGTACATACGTATGGCGGATTTTTTGGTGTGTAACGTACAGCTTCAATTTATTCACATCTGTGTATGTGTGTATCTGTGTATGTGTGTATATGTGTATGTGCACGTGTGCTACTAGCAGCCGCATGTGTAAATTCGTTTAGAAATTGATGTGCTCATCAATTAAATTCGGCGAAAAAATCGCAGATACATTCTGCAAAAATAAACAAAAGATATAAAAATTTGCTAAAGTAAGCAACAGTGAAAGTACATGGAAAAAATGTGTACTGAATAAGCGTACACTAGAAACTCATGTGAACTAACATGTGTTTATGTTTTTTTTGTTGTTTTTTCCACAGACTTTTTATCTTATTTTCATTTGTTAGTTTTCTATCTTAAAAAAAAACGCAAAAAAAAATTACAAATGTTTAACTAAAATACCAACAGATAGATTCGCTGTGGAACTACATTAACTTGCACAGAAAAATCTGAAGTAATCTTTATTGAAGTAAATTGCAATTCTATTGAAATGAATCTTTTTTCTACAAATAGAAAAATAGAATAAAATAGAAAAAGAAAAATAGACATAGAAATAAAAATGAAGAGTAAGAAGACTTAGCAAATTGCTTTACCTGCAACTTTTATGGAAGTTAAGTACGTGAAAAATTTTTTTTCCTTGATAAATGTTATGTGTGCAGAATTTTTTTTAATATTTAAATTGAATAATTGAAGCAATTTTTAGGATTTAAACTTACATAGCGGAATAATTCGTTAAATTATTGAACTGTTCTTAATTGCAAAAAAAAAAAATTAATTATTAATTTATAAGCAATTCAATAAAAAAATTAAGAATTTGCATGTACCAATTTAACAATTGTTTAAAAAGTTTTTACTTTACATTTTTCTATCAATTCCCTGAAGATGACTGTAGACAAGTAATTTAAAAAAATTGTATTCTATTTAATAATTGACCAATCATTCTATTTCAAAAATATAAAAATGATTACAAAATATTGTTTAATCTGTTAACGAACACTCAGCCTACACTCAGTAAAATAATATGATTGATTTAACTAGATTTTAACTAAATCTCAGATCAAAGTATTCTTACTAGAAGCATAATGTTGGGTTAACCATACCACATTAGATGAAATTTTTCTAATAAAATGATAATTAAAAGGGTTATGTTTAGAGCATACTTTTCTGAATGTAACAGTTGAAGTATGATTTAGGACAAATCCGGTCATTGACACAATAAGTGCTCCGAAATTTCCCCTTAGAAGGCCAGGAGATATATACTATAGGAGACTTAACAGGGCACACCGAGTCTAGTCATAAATTGACTTTTCTCTGTGTGTGGCAGCAGAAGGGTTTAAAACAAAATGTTCCATGGATGTTGCTAGGAAGTCTGGCTAGCTTATTAGCGCATATATTTCCTGCAATTTTAGAATGTCTGCGAACCCAAAGAAGAGTTACCTACAACCTAGTGTCTAGTATATTAATAAATCTTCTACATTCGGGCAGTACTTTAGTCAAAATACAGACAACTGATAAAAATGTCATAACTGCTTGCGTATCAGTGAGATTTTTGACTTCCTTTTGATGAAAGTTCAAACTTGCAGTAAGAGAACAACCTCTTAGAATGGTGAACATTTCTGCCTGAAGTATGGAAGTAAAGTCAGTACTGTTCAGTAAAATCAATGAATGTGATAGCATTTAAAAATTTCTAAGTTGGCGAGATAGATCTTCACCTTCATCCATTTTTAATCCTTAGGTGTTATTTGATGTTTCCACTTATCTTGTAATCATACTACTTCACCGAATACTAGAGACAAAACTATGATCAAAGTTCAAGCGAAAATATTATTAATCTGATTAGATGTTTTCAGTGTTTAGCATTAACTATTTTCTCAATACATAAATATTGAAATATATTTCCTAAGGGATTTTTAGAAAATAGCTATCATTATTAGTTAATTGACAAGTAGAGATGCATATTGCTAAAAATATCTTAGTTGCTTGATTAAGATACACTATGTATATCCTAGCACTTTTTACAACAGTCTATTCTACTACTATGTTGAGGCTAGTTGAGTTGAGTCAGTGCACCTGAGCACTTTTACTCTCTATTAACTGCGAGGTTTCTACAAAACCCCTCTTTACGCCTTAACTGGATTATTGTTTATCACTTCATCAGATTAAGCAATAATTGACCTCATATCTGCATACCTCCCCGAGGAGCCGGTAACCATTCTACTTTAAAATACTTATGATTAGTAATTTTTTTATATTTTATAAATAATAAGCACATTTAAAATATTGAATAAAAGTAAAATTTAACCCAATTAATAAAATCATCAAGGCATGACATTTAAACAGAATATCTTATATATCTTATATTCTTATTAGAATATCTTAATTCTGTTTAAATGGTTGCAGCCTCCGATTACTCATACGAAGCTTAAAAAATTAAGAGCAGTACTTAGTTACTTTAATCACTTGATGCTAATTATTATTTGTAACATAAAGTAAACATTGTTTTGTTTATAATTCACAAATTCTTTAAAAGTAAGAAGCTATGGGTTCTGTTTTAAAGAGAGTTTATTCCTCTTAATCCAAAATATGTTTATGCCATTAACTAAGTGTGAATTTGTTATTTTTCTACTTTCCAGAAAAAAAAAGAATTTTATAAAAATTTTTAAGTGTTTTTAATAATTTGAACAAACAAAAATATTTTTTTTTTTTGTGTGACTATTTTTAATGTAAATTAAAAACTATGTGAATGTTATACAGAAAGATGCTTTGATGAAGATATGCAAATATTTATTATTAATTAAAAATAATAACAAACGCAAGCATTTCGCGGCAAAGGCCGCCGTTATTGTAATTTTATTACGCACTCCACGAACTAAAAGCACGGAACACGCTTCATGGAACGCACTTCGATGCCAGGACATAACACAACACACAGCACAAAGCACAAAACACTTCCCAACACTAAACAACGGCGCAGCGCAGGATTTCAGGGCGCTGTTGAGTAAATTGAATGCGAAGGACTGCATGTGTACCTAGAATTTCCATGCAGCGCACAAAATCAAAATGTGTTTATCAATGTAATGAGCTCATATTTCAAGCGAATGCAAACATAAATATGCCGCACCAAAACACGTCTCCCTGTGCATAGATACGCGCAAACAGATACGCGTCCCTTCATTTATTAAGGATATAAGAGGACATAATCATAATCATAAGCAAACTAATACAGCGCAGACACGCAAATTATCTGTGACTAGATGTGAACGCGTTTGCTGACAACAAATCCAGAGCTATAAAAGTGAAAACGTGTCTATGAGATATTAAAATCGGCACTGTCCGAAAAATGGGTGTTGCTTCCGAAATTTTATAAAGTAATTTTTCACACATTTCGCATCAAAAAAAAAAAAATATGTGGACATATACAAAAGAATTTATTAATAGGAGTACTCATACAGCGCCCTAAAATTATATGTATTACCTTCCGCCTTATATTCTCCACAAATTTCAGTAATTAACACATGAAGTGTTGAGAGTTCGTATGCCCGGGTCCACTCAATGCAACCACAAATTTCATTTCAATCAATATGGACTGCATTACTTCTGATCCTGTTTATTGGTTCGTCTGTGTATGTGGCCTGTGTTTATATTAAATTTATATAAATTCACACTATCTGAATTACTTCCATTGACCGTAGTAACCAATTTTCGCTTCATTTGCCTCAAAAACCATTTGCACACACACCACTACTCTAGGTACTCGTATAGGGCGGACGAGACGAGATAAATTTGCGCTCTTCGTAGCCGCATCCAAATTACGGTCATTTTGATTATTTGATTTAATTTGTGGTGTTGTTCATTTATAAAATCGAAAACCATAAGAGAGAATGTGGAAGTGGAAGTGGAATCCTTTCACATAACTCAAAGCGTTAAATTACAATTTAGCCGTGTGCCTGCATTTTCCTTGATATCAATGCTTTACGACAAAAGAAAATTCATTGAACGTGAAATTCAAGTGTCATTCGCACCAATCGCACCAGACGTCGTCCCATACGTCCGCTTGTACAAAGACGAAGACGATTTGGTGCTAGGTGGGGTCCTTGAGCGACGATTTGCAGGCGGTCAATGGAAATAATCGAGCCTTAGGGATTACTGATTGCGGTACATTTTGTGTTAAGGATTAACACTGCTTGAATTATTTTTGATAAGAGTTTCTTCAGTTATGAAAACTATTGTTGTTGTTGTTGTTTTTGCTGATGAAAAGGATTGTTGCACGAACACAGAGAATAAATGAAATATTTTCAAATTCATAAAGGTTCAAGGATTTCATTAACATTTTTTTTTTTGATTTTATTCTATTTTTATAATTAATTTAGGTTTATAAATATAAAGAAAAAATATTTGTATTACTTTATATATATTTAGAATTACTAAAATTATTTTTTTAGGATCATTAAAAATATATAATTTAAATAAAGTATAATTGTTTCTTTTTTTGGTATTAAAAATAATTAAAATTTTTTTAATTTTAATGCGATTTGTCAATAAATAAATTGCGATACAAATGAACCTGAAATATGTTTAACAAGTGCTATGAAAATACAACACAACATTATTACGGAAGCAACTTTATTAAAAAGCATAATTAGGGAAACTGCTATCAGGAGCGGTTTTGCAACTAAGTGTAAAGGAATAAAAAATATGTTTAAAATTAAAATTGAAACCGTAAGAGCTTCTAAGTTGCTTGCAAGACCCAATTTTTCCGCCCTCCTTGCCTTAAATAGCATTTTTAACTCTTTGCCATAGGTACTATAAGATGATTTTATATCTCTGAGTTCTTCCATTTCATGGTACGACAATAACTCAACAGACCTAAGTAAATAGCTTTAAAACGCCGATACAACCTAATCTAACCTTGTCTGTGAGTACATTGTATGTCTTTAAGGATATTGCTTCATTACTAGATATGAAAAGTTTTCCAGAAACCGGTATCTTTTCAAGTAATTCAATTAATTGAAAATTTTATGTTGCTTGTGAGAATAAATAGTATATCGGAGTTTTGGATAAAGGATTTCAGAATAAATTCACTCGACAATTTGGAAATGATTAAACAAAAACATATTTAGTAATATCTTAACAATTTTTCATATATTTCTTATAATTGTCATCAAGTATTAGCTTTTAGAAATCTAAGTCTATGTATATGCATGACCACGGTCATTTATAAAGAAAATAATGTTACAGATATATATAATATATATATAATATATATAAAAATATAACGCACATATTGTACTAGCTTGTTAATATTCATATACATATTTTCTATAATTGGCAGTAAGGATTATCTGTTACAAATCCTAGTCTCTGTGTATGTCTGCCTATTACACATTACTCAGTCAGAAAAAAGATAATATCACCGATTTCGATTCAATTCAAAGTAATAAGTTTCTTAATTCAATAGAAATAATAATATTATTTAGCCAGTTAATTTTATATTTTGAGGTAAGCACTGCTGTATTGTTGTATTATATATATATACATATTTTTAATTTCTAGAATAATGACAAAAATTATAATAATTATTTTTTTTATTAAAAATAATATTACTATTTTATTTAATTTTTTTATTTTTATTAATATTTTTTATTAATAATAAAAGAATCATAATTATTTATTATTATTATTATATATTATAATTTATTTTTTATTTATTATTATTATTTATTATTGAAATTATTCTCTAATTATTAGAAAATATATATATCTTCATTAACAGATTTCTTCGGAATTAAAATGAATTAATTTTTTCACCCTTCAATCAAATTAAATCCGCTACTGACTTATTTTGATTTTGTTGAAAATAATTTTGCCATATTTTGGTAGATTTCTGCATAATTTTAACATTTTAATTATTTGCACAAATTAGTTTCAAATTTGTTTATATAATTTTGAGCTTTGCATAATGCAACAATGCACACAATATGCACAAATATTTTGCATTATAAATTATTAAATAAAAATTGTATTAGAAAATTTTACATTTCGAATTTAATTACTGTGAATAATTAAAATTTGTATCGACTTTACTATGACGCACCGTAAATTGCTTTTATTAATTTCGATTTCGGTCGAGAAATTAGCTTTTCTGAATGCACCGATCTAAAAAAAAATAAAATAAAATTTATTTAATTTCAAAATTAAATTTTCTTCTGAATAATTATAATTTCCACTGTAGTAGTAAACATTACTGAGAATAATCTATAAAGTTCAGAACACCACTATTAGTTGTGTGTAGTTCCAAGAAAAAGATCTGGTTCACCTCTGGGCCTTCTAAGCGACATTACTATTCAGTAAAATAAAGTTAACGCTCTTGCCAGTTAAATAGTGAGGATATAAAAGAAAATGTAATGATTTTTATTATTTGAAATTGATTTACCAATATCATGCTTACGAATTTTCGGATCTGCATGTCTCTAATAGTGAGACATTCCCGAATACGGAACTGGTTTATTTGTACAACTCCAAAGAGACGTCAGTATAAAGAAGTTAATATTGCCTTTAAGAACAAAAAAAGTTCGGACGACCTTATATTATTATATTATATTTATATTGAATTTGATTGAAATTAATATAAATATATTATATTTATATATATAAACTTATTAAATTTATTTTTGTATTTTGAAATATATTACATTATTTTTATAAACCCTTTTACTTTCATTAATCTTATTTAGTAATACATATTATTCTAATCCTATTACTAACCACGTTCCACTTACTACTTTACCTAATAATATTTCTTTCATCTAATTATATACAGTTTCCCCAAATATATAAAAAATACTTATAGATTTGATATTATAACTTTTGTATAATTTTAATACATATTTTTATAATTTTTATATATCATAACC
>NC_051847.1:176628402-176674426 GCF_002237135.1 Teleopsis dalmanni
CGATAATCGCCACACGGTCTCCAACTTCCATCGCCTTTGCGAACCATGTGAAGTGGACTTGCCCAACAGCTTTTCGAAGGTTGACAAATCCCTGTCTGGACTAAAAATTGGAATTCCTTCTTGGCTTCTTCAAGTTTGGCTCCAACTAAACGTCGGGGACGAGCAAATGACGGCGCACCAAATGTCTCGATGCAATGTTCAACCTTAGTAACTAAACCCATCCGATTTGCACTCATAATGCCTAAATCACGGTATTCATTAACCAGCTCAGCATAAGCTGAAACTGAACCACACACACGCACAGTATCTTCTTGAGACACAGCAGCCTTACCCTTCATCATCAAAGTCGTCTTCGAATCAACTAACCGCTTCCTTTTCAAATCCACTAACAAGTCATAGTGATTAAGGAAGTCGGCTCCAACAATAGGGCAGCTAACATCCGCAATCACGAACGTCCACGGGAAATCTCTACGCAAACCCAAAGACAAAAGCAGTCGACGCTCGCCAAATGTTTGAATAGGCGTACCATTAGCGGCATATAAATTAACTGATGCAACACTGTTAGCCCTTTGCTTCCAACGACAGAACGACTTCGGTAAAACTGATATGTCCGCACCAGTATCAATGAGAAAAACGGTCGACGTGGCGGGATCTTTAATACTAAGTCGAGCTATACGAACACTAACCCCTTCTCGGCTCGACGACGTAGAAGGAGTGCCTAGTTTTTTGACTGATGAGAGCTTGCCACAAAACTACAGGGCTGCCGACAAGCATTAGCTCTATCACCAAACCTTTCGTGATACCAGCACCAATCTGGATGGACTTCCTGGTCGGGAACGAGTTCGCCTACGTCTCCTCGATGACGATCGACTTTGCACCGACTCACTACGACGTAAATCCAAACGACTCAGACGCTGTTCGATTTGCTCAAGCCTTCGTAAAATCACAGCATTCTCAGAATAGGCTGGACAATCAGAGGCTGACGCTACAGCTATCTGTTGAAAATCACCCGCCTCGCAAATACGGTCTGCTAATTTCGCCAGTTCTGCTAGTGCCACATTCGATGCCTGCAGAATAGCGCGCACTTGTGGTGGCAAACGCTTCAGCCAAAGAGACTTAAGGAACTCATCGCTCACCTTGTCTTTAGCTAACGCTGTCAACTCCGTTAGCAACTGTGTTGGGCGTCTATCACCAAGTTCAACTTCTGACAACAACCGTTGAATCTTCCGCTGCTCGCTCTCACTGTACCGCTCTATGATGCAAGCCTTTAAATTAGCGTATCTTCCAGTTTCAGGAGGATGAAGCACTGCATCACTTACATCGGCGATAACACTTGACTCAATCGCTGCTACTACCGTGTTGAACTGTGTGATGTCACTCGTAATGGCAGCTACTGCAAATTGCGCCTCGATCTGAGCAAACCAAATCTCCGGTCGCTCGTGCCAAAACGGTGGCACCTTCACTGCTACACGGTTTACGACACTTCCACTATCAGAAGCCATTACTACACCTTCGTCTGCAACTGACATCACAGCTCGATAATTAGATATTTAGCTCAGAAGTTAATATTTCTAAATTTAAACTTTTTCGAGATCACGTCGGGGTCACCAATTTAGCAATGATCTGTTCACCTTGCTAATTAATAAAACTCTAAAAATTTTCAATGTTAATAAACTTTTATTCAACTTTTTACAGAGAGAAAAATCGAAACGTTCTCCTCAATCAAAACAAAAAACTTAAAAATATTTGAAATTGAATTTTACTTTTTAAATTCAATAAATTCACAGCCAACTGGGTCGCCACAGTATCATAGTTTTAAACTATAGCAATTAGAAGCGATGACACTTTTGAAATCAGTTGCTCGATATCTTAGATATTGAGTTGGGTTTATTGTTATATTGGTTAAATGTCAAATAGCTGCGGCACATGCTAATGTAATGTGATCAGTGTGTGGAAAAGTAAGAGTTTACTTACAGTTTTGTAAGGAGGTTTCGAAGAGTAGTGGACAATAACAACAAAATTTCTTTTTATATTATTTTAATTAATTGAATTTTCGGTTCACCATACAGCTGTTTCGAGTTTTGTCAAATATCCATTATTAGTGGTTTTGGGATTATTTCTTGTACTTAATTATTCGTAAATAATTTTTTGAGACTTCAATAGCATAATTAATGGCATCATTGTCATCACTGGATATACACACAGATGCAAACAGTAGATTCTGCGAAGATAATGAGGACTCGGTCACTAGGAATAGACTCCTAGGAATATATATTCTTACGGAAGAGGCAATAAAACTCTGTAAAGTAGGTTCTATACTACTCTTTATTGACGCAACAGGCCAACTCTAAATACAAAAAAAGGGGGCACAATAGGTCTAACGGTCGCAGTGCCACATTACTTACCAATAATAATAATAATTGTCACTAATTATGATTTGGATTCTATTTAAAAAAAAAATAATTTTAGATTCTCAAAAAAATCTAAAATTTTTTGTAAAATGATTCAAATCAGACTTTTACGGTCTTAGCGTTATGTATGTTATGGCAATGTCTTTTACATGTGTAAAAATGAAGCTTCTGACTTCAATGACTTTAGGAGTGGGACTATATTATGCTAATAGAAAATGTGCTGTGTGAGGGATTACATTAAAAAAATGAGAGTATCATACAGCTCATGTAAAGCTGTCTTTAAGAATATTTCAGACGTAAAATTAGTGGTGGCAATATGTTTCGGGCTTTTGAATTCTCGATAAGAGTGATTGATCAATGAAATTTTTGTATTATTATTGCTATAATATTGAAACAAAAGGTGAATCGAAATTTATTGTATTGAGAAGATGAAAAACAAATACAGTTCAGGTATATGTTAACATCTTTTTAATCCATTTCTTTAGCGCATTTAAGTCTACTACACACAAAGCTTTCAAAAATCAACTGATAACAGTTTCAACATCGAAAATGTGTATACAAACATTACTTTTAGTGTTGTTAGCTATCACTTTTACTCTTTTTTGGTGCTGTTTTGGAAATTATTGGTACTGTTTGCTTGTTTTTGCTGTTCGTTTTATAATATAGTTCTTGCCATTCTTGCCATTCTATTATCTTAGAGCCATATAATAGAGTTTTAACTAATGTTATAAATGGTCACATTGTTTCATACTCCTTTTAATCATGGCCATTAAAGTATATTATGTAGTAAATCAAATTATATTTATTAATTTCATATTAACAGTATGAACAGTATGATGCCATTATTTTAAATATATTATTATATATTTATATATTATATTTATTAAAATATAAAAAATGAATATTTATAAAATAGTTTTGAGAAACATTTTTATTTTAAACTTAACGCTTAATAAGGCTTAGTACTTAAATGTAAACAATTTTAATTGTTTAAACTATTTCATGAAAGTTCAATCAATTATCTTTGAAATGCTGTAAATTTCAAGTTTCTACCTTTTATAGAACTTGAGATATAGCCAAACCCATGGGGTTTTGCCAATTCCACAATTCCACAAATATCTTCTAGGAAAAAACTCACAAAATTTTTTCCCAAGATACGGTTCTTCTTATATTATGAAAGGAGCTTATAAGTTCCCAACGTGTTTAAAATATACCTAATCCAATCTAAGTCGATGTTTTAGTCGATGTGTTATAATTTTTCTTAGTTGATTTGAACCCAACATTTTTTCCAGTGCGGAAGTAAATCTCAGTTGCAGTATCGACCTATTTATTGTTATATATGAAACTTTGTATGCTATTCTATAAATGTCTTAGTTACTGAAAGGTGAAAAGTAAAAAAGTGCTGAGGATTTTTTTATATTAAATAAACAATATTGGTCAGCCAAACTTCAGCATTGTGACGATTTTGGTATGGTAAATATAAAATCATAGCAACATGGCAACACTGTTAGTTGGCAGGAATTAGAAAAAATATGACAGACATCTTTTTTACTCTTCTTCAGGAAGCTATGTCTCGCCAACAGACGAGTTCGTTGTGTTTAGTTTCAATTGTAAATAATAATTACTTATTGGAGAATATCTTTTATAAAAAACGTTATAATGAGTAAAAAAAAACAACAGCAAATAAAGATTATTAAGTACAATTAAAAGAGCGCGGTTATTTTTGGTATTTGTTAACAATCCAGTGATACGAACGAGAACAATGATGAAATTACAAAAGGCAAATTCGTAACTATATATTAATTAAAATTTTTGCTGTTGTCTTTTCATTTCTATTCGAACTCTATTTATAAGTCGGGTCAAAAATGTAAACTTTTGCTAAAGAGCATAAAATCGATTTTCAAATAAATTAAATTAATTCCCTTCAAAAAAATTTTAATATATGTGTATCACCTATAATTTTCAAAGTCATTTGAAAGAGATATTATTATAAATTAGCTAATAATTTATTGTTAAATTTAAAGCATTTGCCATACTAATTTTAATTATAACAAATGTGGTGCCGTGAAATTATTTTTATTTTTATCTGTCGATAATTTATCAAAAAATTTTCTTGTTATATATCAAAATTAATTTCAGTAAATTCCCTAAAAATACCCATTAAAATTAAAAATAGTCTTTTGAAAATTGTTAAATTATCAATAAATCACGAAAAAAACCAGCGCAAAAAGCACAAAATGTCAACAAAATCGTGAGAAAACTCGAAAAAACTTAATTAAAAGAGCAGAAGCACTAATTTTCCTCGCATGCCGTGATTTATGGGCTCGCGTCGATGAATTGCGCCCCCGGAAAATTGCTTTCAAATTGGAAACTAAACGAAAATTGAACGAAATGTCTGAATGCACATTTGGAAAATTGACTTATCATATAGAATAAATAGGTTCAGACAGCTTAACGATGAGTACGAAAAAATAAAAATAATATCGTTTAGGATTTGCAGTGAAGTGCAAAGAATAAATCCGGATTGAATGGGAACATTTCGACGTCAGGGGAGTAGTGGATGGCCAATTGTTTGGGAGATAATTGGTATAATAAATTTAATATGATTTGCTCCCAATACAAAATTTATATAATTTTAAAGCAAAAACGATTGAAAATTGAATTATGGATAATTAATTTAGTTCAATAATTCAATTCTCAGACAGTTTGTGGTGGAAAATGTTTTGGATTTATGATTAAATTAATATTAATTAAATAATATTTAGAGTAGGTTTAAAAAACTCATGTTGGTGAGAATATTAACACCTAAATTCGGAGACAACTATTATCTATTTTTTTATTTACTATATGTTTGCTATATATAGGTATTTCAAAATATATATATATAATTTACACATTTAAAGAATTCATTATTATCTCTATAGTACTATCTTATGGCAAATTTTGTTTCCCTGCTAAATTTTGGGTGCACACCTGATGTTCGTTTAATATGCCATGGATTAGTGAATCGGTAAAGTTGCAATAAATTTCAGGAACGCTGCATATAAATCAATGTAGTGATTAACGCACAGGTTCAAATTAGTTGTTTCTTCTCGAAGGCAAAGAAATTTCATTGTGGAAATTGTTTATGTTGTTTTCTTTTCCCATTTTATGGTCTACATTGGATGTTGCTGTTATCTCAACGCTGTGGTGCCAAGGTGGGTGTACGTATTGACCGTAATTTATGGCAGTTCAACGCGAAGCGACAGGCGAGCAAACCGCTAATTGCTGCAGTGACACTTGCAATAGGTCACTTGGCAAAGTTTCGGTAGCAAAGCGGCCCACAAATAGGTAAATCTTATTTTGTTATTTTATGGAATACTCTTTGTTGAAAATTTATTTTAATTTTATGGACGAGTTGCCAAAAGTAAACATTTGTAAATAAATATATTACTTAAAAGAGCTTAGATTTATTTCGTAAATTTTTTTCTTTGTTAATTTTAACACATTCTTAAATAATTCTTATGTTTCAGTATTTGAAGGAAGTTTTTATCAAAAAAAAAACAAACTATTTCGTCACCTAAAAGCAAATTCTGTTTGATATATTTTGAAGAATATTTAAACAGCTTCATAAACAAAACTATTTAAAATATAACTAAGAAATTGAGTCACTCAATATTTGAATTAATTTCAAAAAAAAAAAAAAAATTATTAAAAAGTCTTTAGATAAATGCTTCACTTAAAGTATTTAAAATATTGCTCTTAAAGTCAATTGAAAAATTTTAAAAACTTAATATTAAATTAATAACAAAATAATTTGTATAAACATATTTTAAAAAAAAAAATGTTTAATATTATATAAAATCATACATTGAAAATGTTATCTTCGCTAAACTGACTTAATTTCTGTTTCGGTATATTCTTATGGATGTCTTGGTATTGAGTACATCACAAAATCACATTTTTGGGTAATTTTTTACAGAGAATATTTTACTCTTTTAAACAATTTTCTTAAATGAATTTTGCATTTTGTTAGCCTACAAAACGACATCGTTGCTGTTGCTGTTTATTTTGTTTTGTACATTTATTTTGCATTTTCATTGTTGCTTCTGATATTTTTTATTAATTGAATCAGTGTAAAAATACCGCAGACATTGAAATGCAAACTAAAATAGGAAGACGTAATAAAATCTACGTGCTACAGAAATGTACACTTCTTGATATAGTGTGGAATAGATGTATTCAAACTGCATTAAAAATTAAGGAATTTGTGAGAAACTCAAAGTAATTTGCAACTTACACTAGGCAAATTAATGTTTATTAATTGCTTAACCTTCCGGATTTGTTGCTGTTGTATATGCGTTTATTGTTCTTAAATTCTCTTCTACATTTATCATAGCAAAATTAAAATGAATTATAAAAACTCAGTTGCTGCTCAGTTTTCACACCAATTTCCTATAATAGCTTTTCTAAAAGTATATATTGATTAAAGTCGGTTTTGTTTTCTTATCCTGATGAAGCCAAAAACGAATTTGCCGAAATACGTATAGAAATATACTAAAAACAACGATCGATTTTAAAATATTTTTCACGTAACAACTCAAAATTACATATATGGATTGTTTTTTCCAATTTACTCTTCTTTTTTAAGAAACCTTAGGCTTGTAATATAAATTTGGTATAATATTGTTTAGCTTAGGCCGTAGGCTTGTAATATAAATTTGGTATAATATTGTTCAGCTTAGGCCTTAGGCTTGTAATATAAATTTGGTATAATATTGTTTAGCTAATTAGAACAAAAATACGGATTGGAAACGATCGCGAAACGAAACGAAGCTTCCATATGATGGAAGGAGAATTGGATATCAATATTGAGAGAACTAACATAAATAATTGTTGCTCTTCTGAACGTTATACTGATCAGCAACAAACGTATCCATTTGAGGATTGACTTCTTCTTCCGTCTCTTGGGTTGATTAATTGCTACAGTACCTCCACAATACGTTTTATATAACTACCTCAAATGTTAATTGTTTAATTTTTGTTAATTTAATTTGTACTTTGATTATATTTATACAAATTCTAGTATAAAGGAGTTGATTTTAAGCTTAATAAAATATCATATAAATTATATCTTTTGTAGGATTGCTTATACCTTCCTTGCAAATACCATAAAAATTAATTCTCTATATGCTCCTATTGTTTGACTACAAAACTATTATATACTTAATTAAAAAAAGTGTTTTATATATGTGAGAATATGTATAATTTTTTAATTGACGCTGTGTTCACTTAAAAATTTCATAATAGGTTTTGCGTCCTCATACATTTTTAATTGTCTTTAATTAAATATAATAGTTCGAATAAATTCATTAAAATAATTTTTAATTTTTTAAATAAAAAGAAGTGAAATTTTTTTGTAACCGTAAAGTGCATTTCACGCTTGTCATAAATTATTGTTTGTTTATGTGAAGCTCCCCTTTAATTTTAAATTAATTTCCCTACCGGATATGTGAGCTAATTTTTTTATGAAATCCTTTTGTGTGGACTGTTGCATGGGCAATATTTGAAATAAAATTTAAAAGAAAAAAATATAGAACCTGGAACCAAAACGAAAACAAATGCTAACAGCCCATTAAAATGCAACAATTACATGCAACCCTTTGCAACAAACCAACGCTTTCAGCGAAAAACAAACAAACAAGGGCACAAGTAAACAAAGTGCTCCATTGATGCCCTGCCTGGCCCTTATAATAAACCCAACCAACAAACCAACCAACCAACCAGCCGGCACTGCCCTTCGCAATTTTGTTCGTTGCATGGATTTGGTTTTTGATTTCTGCTCCCCTACTTCACTCTACGCTGCGCTGATCCAAACTGTTCTGTTCACTGCTATGCTGCGTTGTGCCTAGGCGCGATTGCATCTGGGTGTGTATATGTATATGTGTGTGTGTGTGTGTGTGTGTGTGCTTTAGTGTAATTTGAATTTTGATTTGGAAAAAAATTATTTTTTTCATTTATTTTTTGTTATGAATTTACATGGAGTTTGTTGTTGTTGTTGGTGTTTTTTGTTTTTGCATATACGCGGTACTGTTAGTGCGACTTGAACGGGAAACGTGCAACAATCGCACACGAATTATGCACTAAGGTCCTTGGGAATTATTCGTTACCATTTGGCCACAAGTGGTTCATTTTCCTTAACATCCTAACGCGTGTGGTGTGCCACTAAATGCGGTTGTTTGGGTGCGGCGGTTGGTTTCAGTTGCTGCTCTTCGGTACGATTTGGATTGGTAAGAAAGGCTCAGGGTTTTCGGTTTTTGCATGTGGGTTCAACAGTCATGGCCGCACTCGTAGTATTGTGCGCTGGAGTAATTTAGTGTTTTGATTGAAAGTGCAACAGGGAATTACTAGAAATTCATGCAGCGCTGCAGGGGGGTGATGACTGTTGCGTGCATGCAAATTACAATGGAATTGCCTTCGTAAACAAATTTAATTTCAAATCAAACTGTAATTTCTTCTGCACTTTAAGTGTATCTTTCGGGAATGAATTTTTGGTAGCTTCGCTATTTTTTCTCAGTTTTCAGTTTCAACTTTCAATTGTCAATTGAAATTTCAGTTGGCGTTTGTCAAAATAAAAAAAACATTTTCTGATTGAGATTTTATTTTTATTTTCAGTGGCAATCATTTATATTCTTTAAAAATAATTTTGACATTCGCCCTGCATTTTTCATTTCATGTTTGACTTTTGTTTCAATTTGTTTTAAATTTTTCTTCTGTCCCTTCACTTTTAGTTGCTTTGGTGAATAATTGTTTTTGTTATTTAGTAGCAACCCTGCACACTACAAATTACGTCGGCATTTTGGGAGTAAACATGAAGATAACTTACTGTACTTACTGTACTCCTTTACAGCACAAAAATATTATCTTATATTTAATGAACGATATAACATAACAACAGTTATGCATTCCTCGAAAAGATAATCATAAGAGAAAAATTTTTTAAAGTTCTTGAAAAACTGTGGAGCACGTTAAAGAGAGTATATAAAGATACCTCATTAAATGAAAAGCCTTATGGGCTTCAGCAAACTTGCAGTTCGTGTATTTACTGGAGTACTAACAGGGTACTGTGTCATTGTGCCTATGTTGCAACAGTGGCGAGTTCCAACAAGTGAATTATGCAGGAGTTGCCAAGATGAAGAGGAGGTAGAATCTATCAACCAGTCCTGTGTCCAGGACTTCAGACAAGGCGACTTCAATTTCTTGGGGATCCCTTTTTCACTGGCTTGGAAAAGATAGCGAAAGCAAACTTATCGGATCTCCTCAACTTCATCTGGAAAACCAAATAGTTTAACAAGGATAAGAAAGGTTAGTAACTCTCCTTTCCCGGCAAAATTTTTGAGGACACGCGCCTTCTGAACTTAACCTAACCTAAAAATACCTCATTTGTTTACAATAGAGTCTAGTATTGTATATCTATACATTTTAAAAAATCTAATATGTCAAAAATAGAAAATATGATCTACCAATGCAGAGATAAAGAGAACGAGATATAGAATTAAGGAGAGAGTATTAAAAAAATATTACGATTTAAAATATTGTACCTATATAAAAAGTTATACATAAAGTATAAAAATATAAAGTATATATACCTACATGAAGTAAAAAATATATATAAAAATTTTGTGAGTGATAAATCATTATATATTATATATTTTATCAAGAGAAAGGACCTAGCAGTCTAGGTCCTTATGCTCAGTTAATTTAAAAATAAATTTTAGTGTTAACTTTAAAATAAATTAAATGAATAATTAAATAATTAATTTAAATATATTTATATTAAATTAATTAAAATATGGTAGTATTATATCGTGTTCCACAAAAATATTTCAAATTTTTCCCTTTTCGTAAGTTAAATCTTGTTTAAAATCTATTTGACAGTGTCTTGCAAAAATTGCTCCTACAAATCCAGAATTGGTATTTATAAATAGGTATATTTAGCTGATTCATTTATGTAATGAATACCATAAACATATATGAACACCAGTTCTGCTATTTGAATAACATAAACATATATATAAAACCTATATAATTGCAATGTGTAATAAAATCAGAATACCATATAGTTTATGGTAGATATGTATCATTTACAGTCATCATTCATATATACACCAATATACCTTAGCTTCTTAAAGTATGTTAATAATAATCAAACTGCTTAGTAAGTTGGATCCAGTAATTGTTAGCAAAATAAAGTGACCTTAGTATGTCGAAGCGTCTATTTCTTTTTATGCTAATCGAATTATATGTAACAGTTAATTATAAAATAAAAATTTAATAAAGATCGTTAGTGTATGTAAAATTAAAGAGAATAATGTTAAGTGGACAAATTATTTGACAGTATTCGAAAATTTATTTGATCTTATGATTAAATGTAATATGATGTGATGATATGATATGATGTTTAATTATTTTTTACATTTTAATATCATACGAATTTAAGTTATTCATATTATTTTATTCTCAAATAACAAGATCTCTTATATTATATTATATTAGGAAACTATGTTAGTTACAAAAAGTATTGAATTGACAACTTTCTGCAGATTAAGGAGAATGCAGACCGCGCAAGAAATGAATTTCTAGTGTTAACATATTATGAAGATATTCAAGGAATAGAAAGAATGATGTGGATGAGGATGAATACGCATAACTAAATGTAAATCAAGAGCAATAGTTGCATAGGGATTGGAAACTATTGTGTGTCGGAAATGCAGGTCGTTCAAGAAATGAATTGTTGATGTTATTATGCGAATGTTTAAGGAATATATACAACAGTTTAAATGAAAATATATGATTATTAGGAATTTTCATATGTAAAACAAGAGCAACAGAAGCATAGAGATGGCAAACTATTGAATGTCGGAATTAAGTCGTACCTACATGGATTGTTTTGCTAACGATGTAGAAAAATAACTTTATACACAATTGAATAGATAATTCTTACTTATTGCATTGAAAAATAGAATTTGACCGCATTAGCTGATAAATGTGTTTAAATATTATCACTCATATAGATATATTCTCAATATTTGTAGTGCATTTTATTAAGTCACCATTACCGACAAAAAACAGAACTTTCCTGACTTTAAATTTTTGCTTTGATTTCTTGTTTTTGTTGTACTATTTTCTGTTGTTGTTTTTCCTATTTTAAATGATGCATTTTATTAATTTGTTTGTCATATTTTTACGCTTGTTTATTGATAAAATGTGCGCCCATTCTTTCCGCACAATCGAACAACATCAAACAACGTTCTGTGAACATGTGTTCTCTCTTTCCTACTTCGTTGCAGTTGTGCTGGTCCCTATTAGGTTTTTTGTAACATTCTTTTTGTGTTTTTTCTTTGTTTTGGAAACTTATTTATATTGTTTTGTGTGCTGTTGTTGTTGCTGCTATTGTTGTTGGTGTTATTGTGGGCATTTAAATTGTTATGCCTGTCAATTTAATATAAAACATTTTTATTATTGTAATTGTTGCTATCTGACGTGCAACTTGTGCTTGAGCATGTATTCGTCAAATGTATGCGTGTGTATGTGCATTTATGTGGTTGATAGCTGCTAAATGAACAACATCGGTAAACAAATTATTACTGCTAATAATTGAACTAAAAAAAAATATACATATATTTTTTGAACTATTAAAACTATTTTAAAAAATATCATTTTTTTATTTTGATTATTTATTTGTTTAATTGAAAATATGTTTTTATATTTAGTGATGGTTTTTTGCCATTTTTGTGATGTTAAACAATTATGACAATTTGATTGTAACGGTGACATGGGCTGGAAAATATTTAATTTTTAATTTATGATGATGTGATATGCAATATGCAGTGTTATATGTATAATATAAAAACAGTAAACAAAAAAAAAAATAAAAGCAAAAAAAATTTATTTTGACTTATAAATAACAATGACTTTCCCCACAATTACTAACAATTGCTTATCTTTTCCTATCACATTAATGCATTTTAAATTGACATCTATCTCTCTATCTTTCTGTGGTATTTATATCTCTCTTAAATCCTTCAGCTTACATTGTTAAAGGATTCAGTTTCAGCTTTGGTGACTTCAAGTATTGCGAAATCACTTGTTTGATTTGGCATTGTACGACATCAAGTATCAGCATCAAAGCGCTACCTAGAAATGTCACTGCCGCGTAGTTGTGACATTTGTGTGACATTGTCAGAATGTCATCATCAAGAGATTTTCCATGTTTTTTGTGTTCAGCAGCGCTGTGGCATACGTCATGTGTCAAGGGACACAATTAAGTGATATGTACGGTGTTCGGGTATTCAAGAGTTTTGCCTAAATTAATAGTGGATTAGTGAAACAACAGAGCTTACACATGCTCATTAAGAACGCAACTCTGCTTTTGTGTACGACGAATACGGAATCTATGACAAACAGACAACTTGTATTTCATTAGAGGGACTTAAGTACATATTTTGTCAGGGAAATCTATCGAAGAAGGAAAACTGTGATAGTTTTCAGCGGTGCATAAATTTGCAAGTGAATAGACAATTTTTTGAAAACTTTAAGGGAAATAAATTTTTGTTTTATTTTTGTGAGTTCTTGTATTAAGTTAATAGTACGCTTACATTGCTTAATATTGCTTCTGAAGTTGACTTCAATTGAAAATTTAATAGTTATGATTATATATTGATTATATATGCATGAGAACTTAAAATGATAATACAAGACAGACATATTATTGGAACGAAATTTTTGAATTATAATCTGGTAGATAATTTCATGGAATTTATTTTTTGAGTATGTTTATATTCTTATTAATATATAATTCTATATTCACTATATAACAATATATTTTATTATTATGAATAGGTTGTATATACACTGCGACCTGAAAGAACTTTTGTGCAGATAAAAATATATAGTGGTATGAATAATAATAATATATAATATAATATAAAAACAATTTATATAATATTATATAACTCCATATTATTATACAGTAAAATGTAATATAAGGGGCAGAAATGTGTGCCTCAATGGGGGAGTGATGCGAATACACAGCCAACTTCACCTACACGTGATGCATCCTGTGCTCGCATACGAGGTTCTCGCGACCGAGTATAGACATTATAACCTGAAAACACCTAGCAGAGGGGAAACTCTCTAGCTATCAAACCCTTATTTTATCCCCAGATTTTCAGGGGATCTGGTTCTCCAAGTTGGAGATTGATCGCTAGCTCAACAGCCTCACATCGGAGAAAAAAAACCCGCTACGAAGCTTCTTTAAAAAAGAAGGAGGCCAAGGTTCACACTGGACTGTAGTGCCAAATAAGAAGAAAAAGAATGTATAAATTAGCATAAAGTCTGGTTAAACTGTGCACAAAATACAACTACAGAATTTTAGTCAAAAATTGAACCGAAAGAAATTGCTATTAGTGTGGCACTAGCGGTAACCGTCAGGAGAAAGAGTTGTTTCGGTCCTACAACTAAAAAAGGCGACTTGGTAACACTGAAGTTATTATCAAGACAACTAACGGTTCACTACGACCTATGTTACGATCTGAATAAGAAAGATTTTTGTTACTTTTTTAAGTCAATATAAAGACGAAGATTATTTGTTTCTTACTTACTTAAATAAATAATTATAGAAACTGTATAAGTTTTGTTATAAAGAGCAATGACAAGAAAACTGTTTCCGGCTTTTAATCTGTTAACTGACCCTAGTTTCAGTTTTTCACAATCCAGGAATGCAGAATTTTGTTTTTTTTTATTTTATTTTGAACATTGGTAATTTATATACTGAATGCAAAAATAATATATTAAATATTAATGTGAAATTAAATAGCTTGTCAAAGACATTGAATTAATGATTTTGAAAGAACTATACTATGTAATTGATGTATATCGTTCTTATTGTAAAATTTAACTAGAAGTTTAAAAATTTTTATAGATACTTATAATACTTAACTTACTTTCTGTAAAAATTTAACGAGTGGGGAAGTTTTTCAAATTCTTGAAACAAAATGTTGTGATTCTAAAATCTTATATTAAATATATATTATATATTAATCTTATATTCTGTGATTCATTCACTTAGCTATATATCTGTGAAAACTTTCGTAACTTCTGTCATAAGAAGTGGCACCAAGAAATTTTAATTAAATCCAGATATGTTTCTTCTCAGGAATTTTTACTTGCATAGTTTACTACCACCCAATATCTTCTGCAGAAATTTAAAAATTTTTATTTTTTCCAATAAAATCTTTCCAGTTGTGGAATGAAAGCCTCTCTCGAGCATATCAATGCTCTAGGATTTTTTTAATGTTAAACTTGATTGATTCTTTGGTATGCTATTTATCTTATACCACCAGCTAGTTAGGTCCCTATCGAAAGTACTGATCAGTTTTTGGTTATGTATGTCAACAAATGAGTACGTAATATAGACTAATATGTTCTCAGCATCCTTTCTTTACAAATTACAAATTATTGTAAATGTATAAATTTAGACTGCAAAGCGCAATGAGTAAATTTGGCATTCCAATGTGATTTTTTTCTAACCGGATATGTCTGAAGAATAATCTATCAATTTAAAAATATTTGAACAACTTAAATTTTTACTTATCGAGCAATATTTAAAGTACTTAAAAATTTTGTTAATGAAATGTATTTTCATCTCTAAGCAATTTAAATAAATAATGACTTAATATGACTTAATTTCTCACGAATTGGCAAAAGCGGAATACTAACCATAATGAACCGAACTGAAATACAAAGAGGACTTCATATTTCGTATACGTTGTGATGTTTCATTTTTCCATGACTAGTTTTTATTTTTTGAATTTTTTTTTGAGATAAGTTTAAAAGTCTGTACCCATGAATATATATTTTTAGAATTTTTGCTACCAAAAAACCATGAAAATGTTACAGTGCTTAATGCCACACTTGGCATATAATGACACTCGAGAGCTCGTTACTCGCCATATCAGTCACTCTTCACTTGACACTTTTCACTTTTGCTTTTCACAAAATCATACCTTCATACATACAAACACTTGCGGACATAAATACGAGTACCGAGTAGAATGTATCTTCACATAAAGAAAGATACATTAAAATTGTCATATGCACCACTCCACACTACAGAATGTGAAGGGAACAACGTTTTAAAATGTTCAAAAAGTTGCTATTTTAGGCTACAATGTGTATGATTGCCCTTCGTATTATTGCACGATTTTCAGTTAAGGCGTATACATGAGCCGGTGCCCTGAAGTATTAGCAGGGAAACATGTGCCTTGATTGAGGCACGTGATCCGAGGCAAGTTCTCGTTACCATATGTTCAGTCTGTCCTCATGTGCTGCCTGTAACTTCATCATGTATCTGCTCTGTGACTGGGAACATTAGTGAGGAATTTTAACACCAAATTGCTGTGCCTTGTAATTAGCTGCAAGTGAAATGCAGTGAAAGAAATATGCCACTGAATATGAGAGAAGAATTTATTTTTAAATGAATACGTAAAGCATTTTAATGACAAATCATTTCAATTTAATTTGAGCATTTTTATTTGTATTTTTCATTTTGAATTTATTTATACTTTATACTTATCGAATTTTCGAAAAACTTTATTTCGAAAGATTGCTATAATTATGATCATTCATTAACTCAAATATATGAATCTATAATATATTAATACTAAGAGAAGAGATATGATGAAGAATTTTACAATCTACAATCCAGTGAAGAGTTCTGACTTAAGAAAATAAGAATCTTGAGCATTCAAGAGTTCAAAAGTTCAAAAGTTAAAACTTCTAACTTAAGAAACTAAGAATCTTGAGCAACTGATGATTTCAAATAATATCTCATATCAACCCATGAGCTCGGAAAAGCCAAACTATAGCAATAGAAGGACTTCGAAAAAATTAATGAATTTAGAAAGAACACAGTTTCAACTAAATAGTATCAAACAGTAATATTGCAAGACTAAGAGGAAGGTGGAACCTATTGGGTTCAATATTCCATGGTTTATCAGTCATGATTTAAAAGAGAATTTGTAATCAAATGGTCATGATTTGGAACGAGAGATAAAATAATCGATTTATTTATAGACGACATCGTTGCCTGTTCCCATGATAAAGTTGGATTTGAGCTGATAACGGAGGCTCAATGGCTCACTTATATAGAAAGAGGCGCGTACGCAGTATGTACATAATTTAAAGTATATCTTCTGCTCAAAAAATCCAGATGCTGTTGTTTGTTAACTACTTCTTAAGTAATAGGTCTGTCAATTAGTTTGTTTGCAGCAGCTGTTAATGTGAGACTACTCAAGTGCATTTAGCGATTTTTATTATGGAAAACTTTGTTGTACGCGATTTTTTGACCAAAGACGGCACCACTGTTATCGCTCAGGTACCATATTTTTCCTGTTCCCGAAACTCAAACTGCCCCTTCGTAGTAAGCGTTTTGAGTCGATTGAATCGGTAAAAGAGAATTAGTCGAAGGAACTAAAAGCCATACCTGCACGGGCCTACGAAAAGTGTATGGAGGATTGGGTTAAGCGTTGGCATATGTGTGTTGTTTCAGAAGGAGCATATTTTGAAGGAGATAAAATAAATTTGGAATAAAATTTAAATTTGTCTGTTTTATTGCTTCAGAAGGAGCATATTTTGAAGGAGATAAAATAAATTTGGAATAAAATTTAAATTTGTCTGTTTTATTTACAAAATCCGAATACTTTTTGAGCAGAAGGTAAGAAATGATCAAATTTAGTATCATAATATTTAATTTTGTGAAATTATTGTATTATGTTTTATAAAAAATAGAAATAATCTGATAATTTTTTTTGTTCATCATATACTGTCAGAATCTGTCAGATCGAATCTATTCTCATCTATATATAATTTTATCACAACTAATATGTTTTAGAAAAAATTAAAGTATCCTGAGAATCTATCGATGCTTGGTTTCTTAGTCGGCAAATGGCTGCCAGATGTAAACTGAAACACCGCAATCCATATCCTAGTCTATAGTCTATTGTTGTAGTCAAATATACTATCTTAGTGTTCTTGTTATAAAATTAATAAATTATTGTTTACCAGTAGAATAAATGTGTTAAGTGTAACGAGGAATACAAGCATTATGTTGCTATTTTTTATCAACCAATTCTTTATGTTTCCAATTATTAATTTGAAATTATTTATTGCTGTTCTTAAACGTTGTGTATTAAATAATGTACTATTTGTTTTTGATTTTTCTACTATCGTGCTACTGGCCCAATTCAAGACTTTACGGTGTTGTCATTTTCAAGCAATCACAGCATACAACAGCACTGTGGCTCACTTATATAGAAAGATGTTTACCGGTTATGTTTCGTTTAACCGGTGAAGAAAAATTTGGAATTTCCTCTCAACTCAGCTAAACAAAGGCCAATCTCTGCAGACATGTTGAGAGATTGTAATATTATTTAAACTGTAGGTCTCTACACGAAGAGAATAGAAGTGTTCCTGAATTTAATGCTTATGTTCGGCTAAGAGATTGACATCTGTGATATTTAAAACTTGTAGTCTTCACTTCATATCATTTGTAGAATTTTATATCTTAATTTAGATTCATGTAAGAAGAATCGAAACGATAAAAAAAATCGGGTGTACAAAATTTTACCAGACAAGATTTTAATTACCTACTTATGTCTGACACCACCATATTTAGCAACACTCTAAGGAACACAGCTCAAAAACTCACCGACGACTGCAACAACTACAAAATAGTTGACAATGTTCACACCGCGTCAAAGATCTCCACAATCTCAGGGCTCACCGGCAAATTATGCGACCACGTACTTCATTATAATCTCAAAAATGGGTGCAACATATGTTACATGAGCTGTTGGCTGTACGTACTTTGTCAACATACACATATACACACACACAAACACACACACAAAGTTGTGGATAAGTGTGCTGCCATTGTCATGTGTAATTTGGTACTGAATTTCATGGCTGTGGAGAGCTTCCATCATGTAACACCTCAAATAATGGCCGCACTGGGATTTCGCCAATTCAAAAGTAACAATTCGTACCATTGAAAATAATTTTTTTTTTTGTTATTTGCTTTGGAAATGAAATGCGTTGATATTATTAATGCCACCATAAGCATCAGCGAACGCATCATTTGATTAAATTTTCTGTGCTTAATTAGCGCATATGAGGCGCTTTGTTTTTAATATGTGAACCAACATAAGAAAAATCTATTAAAAAAAAAATAAAATGAAAACTCAAAGGCAAAAGGCAAATAAATCAAAAACATTCAAAAAAGTAAAAGGAATTATTTATTTAAATTGTTTTTTAAGTGTTCTTATGTGCAGTATGTGGTGGCCTTACAATGGAGCCAGCAGCAACAAATAAAAATAAAAATAATAACAAAAACAAAAGCAACACCATCTATAGAATAGATGGAGATAACAATATAATGATATTGTCTGTTGCCGCTTATAGCAACTTCATTTTATGGAAATGAAAGGATTTTATTCATTACTTATGTTGGTCGTTGTTGTTGTTTCATTGTCATTGCATTTGTTACGTTATCTTGTTGTTGTTTATTTCGCGCTACGCGCTATTCTCTTCATTCAAATGCAAACTCAGAGTAATAAGGAGCATATGTTGTTGTCGTTGTTTTTTTATTTGTTGTACTTTGATTGCGTATATTTTTTTAAATTTAATTTTATTTTTTATTTTTGTACTAAAAAGATTTTTAATTAGTTTGCAAATGGCGTGAGGCTGTGCTTTGCTCTTTGTTGTTGTTGCCGTTGGTGGTGCTGGTTGTGGTTGAGGAGTGGTGTTTACTGTTGTTTGTTGATGCAGTTTTTGTGGATATGTGTATGTATGTGTCTGTGTGTTGTTGTTGTTGTTACTGTTGTTATTTTCG
The DNA here is from genome assembly GCF_002237135.1 of Teleopsis dalmanni. NCBI lineage: Eukaryota > Metazoa > Arthropoda > Insecta > Diptera > Diopsidae > Teleopsis > Teleopsis dalmanni. The sequence continues at coordinate 176,647,744 of NC_051847.1, forward strand.
TCACTTTTGTTGGTTGTGCTTATGTGTTGTGTTAACAATGTCATGTCTTGTTCGTGATTTAATGACATGAAAGAGACGCAGCATCACTTAAATTTAATTAATTTGCCGTGCAATCTTCGTTGCCAGTTCGCTGGTAAGTGGTCAATGCCAGGTCTTTAATGATTTCCCACAATTGTTGACTCGTGAAATTCAATTTAAATTATATCCCAGTAAAAAATGATGTGGCCATGATCGAGTATTTGTTGTTGCTCTTTTTTTTTTTGATTAACTTCATAATTAACATTAATGCAGTTGCACTCAGTGGTTTAATTAACTATTGAATTGATTGTGGTAGAATTCAAAGAGTTCAATTTTATATAAATATGAAAAGATATGAAAACGTTAATTTTATAATAAATGAAATAAAAAAAGTAATTAAATTAATAGCAGTTTTTAAGGAAATGCCACAATTGTATTATAAAAGTTGAAGCGATGGCAAAAGCGTGGTGAGTTACCTTGTTTACTTAGAAGTGTACAGTTAAAGTTTTTATTTGCACCTTAGCATTATTTCTTTTTATTTTTTAATTAATAAAAATTAATGAAGTGAATGAACATTTTTTCTGGGTTTTAAAATTCCAAAACTGAATAAATAATGAATTTAATTTCAATGTATGTGCGCAACACATATTGCACCAAGAGATCGTTTTTAGGCCATTTGGTTTAGCAGAGGCAAGGTTAGGGAAATATATGTCATTTCTATGTGACAGATACCATATGTTCACCAGCGAAATATAAAAAATTGATCACTGAAATAATTCCTTTTGTCATTGAATTATACAACATTTTAACTAATATAATAATAACTTAGTAGAATAATTTACTTAAGCTACAAAACTGTAATTAGATCAATATCTCTGGTGTTTGTATATACCAAAGATAGTGGTTGACATCAACACCCACGCGGTTTCTTCCAACTTAAAAAAACAAACAAAGCAAATAGATCTTGTGACTAATGAGGGAAAAACAAATTATTTTTAAAAGAAAAAAATACTGGACGCCTTGGAACCCATGAAACTGGAACCCATGAAATTGTAAGTTCAAAGTTGTGAAAAATATCTTTTATTTAGGAACCACCGTACAGGCTAAAAATCACATCAGCCTATATAATTAATGAAAAATTATTTTTTTTCAGTATATGTTACTTTGGGCTTATCATGTCTTTTCTTCTATGTGATGAGAAAGAGACTATAGTGTTACACGTTGTTATCGAATATCGAATTAGATAGAACGATGTGCTGTACAAGATATATTCCGTATAAAAATTCAGCAGTTACGCTGACTTGGTCATCTTGTGCAAATTGAAGAAAGTGTCGTAGCTAGAAAGGTGTTTAATTCAATATTTGCTGGTGCAAAGCATTCTAGAGGATAAAGTAGGTCAGTTCAAGAATAAAATACCCAGTGTAATGAGAAATATTCAAACCGTCTTGCTAGTCACTCGAACTATTCAAACCTGGCAATTTTTATTCCATCCACGACGATTAAAAAGGTTTCAACAAACAGATTTTTTTATAATATTTTAAAAAATTGCACAACTAATTCAATAAATTTTATTAATAGGAGCTTAGCACATTTTGCTTCTAACTTAGCAAATAGACCTTGCTGTGATGTTTTAAGAATCGGAGAACTCATTCCATAAATTACATAAATATAAGTTTAACACATCTAGTTAAGTTTCTTCTTTTAACTCAGGCACCTTGAATTCATTTCCAAGGGTTATTAACGTACCGATAAAGAGATCTTTAATGTTATGATTTAATAATTGCGGAACTCAAACGGTTAAATAGAAGCTTCGTTATTTTGCTTCAAATTTAGGCACTATTGATTATGTCCCTCAGTACTAATAAGGTTCTAAAAAAACGCAAGACCTATACAATGATTGCTATAAATCATTGTATTGGTAAGTACATTTCGTTTGTAACTCAGGTACTTTAGATTCAATCCTTGATGACTAAAAAAGTTCCGAAAAAAGTCTTTAAAGCAATGTTTTAATAAATTTACATTAGTAGAGGTTTGACACTTTCATCTGCTCTTCCGGTCAGAATATATAAAACTTATGTAATAAATAAAACAAAAAACTAAAAGATAAAATATTATCATAAAATAAATAAATTACTATATTTTATATCGTCAAAGATTGCAAGGGTATAAAAAAATTGCATGACAGAACTGAATGGATATTAATTACAAAGTGACTGGAACTATTCGGACATCATTCAACGAATGCAGCCGAAGTTTCAGCCATCAACTCAGTTCAAATGTATTCCTCATAGCAATAATAATATGTAGTAAGATCAAATAAAATAAAACCGTCCGGTTAAAATTATCTAGGAAGCTTACCAATAAATATACTTATCATCAAAATATACATAAATATTAAAAAATAAATTTTTTAATATTTATTCTAATTTTTTTTAGGTAATTTCTATATTTTAGTTCCTTGAAATTTAGTGCACTCTAAGAATTATGACTTAAGACATTTATTTTGTATGAGGAAACATACAAAAATAAAATAAAAATTCCAACAAGGAAAAGTGATGTTTTGACATGTGAAAAGGTGAGCTGGAGCTACCAAAGAAGAGTGGATATGTGGATATTGCATTTTCACTTCATGATACGCAGATGAAAAAGATTTCTTCAGAGTACTTGATTTTCAATTTAGAATCTGACTGCATTCAGGTCTTCTCTACCAACAAAGCAATAGATTCCATACTTAAACACAGAAAATGTGCACAACAACAGCAAAACCAGCCACAAATTTTGCATTAATCTGTGGAGGATAGATAGACTGGCAAGCAGACCAAAAGGCAACATCAAGAGCTCCTATCGGTTAAGAGCAGGCAAACAAGCCAGCTTTGGTAGTGTGCGTCAAGGGCGCGTTATATTGTGCGTTCCATACATAAATTACACTTAAAATTTCACAAATTAGCTACGGATTATAAATCAGCACAAAAACCAGACGACAGTGCTTCGTTGCGCCTTGCTTCAAAGATTCAATCCAACTTATGCGTACCATCTACGTTGGATGTGGGTGTTCATTGGGAACGTGTGGTCGCCCTGACTTTATGTGTTGGAATTTTCGCATTTAATTTGCCTAACGGCATTTATGTTATATGTGACAGATGCTGCCTGGTTGCCTGATTGCCTTTTTGCCTTGCTGCTTTGTTGCTTGACGGTTGGTTCGGTTGTCTACCTCGTTGCTTACTCCTTAAAGCTGGATGTCAAATGCTCATTTTGACCCAGAAACTTTTCAAATGCCACGGCATAAAAATACCAAATTCCATTTAGGATATCAGTGCGGGCGCGTTTGTTGCGAGGTCAATAGTGGCGGCGGCGTATTTCACAGATTTATGGTAATATTTTAAACTATTTTCGCTCACGTGAAATTATTGAAGTATTTTATGATTTTCAAATGTATAGGATAGGACTGCAAGGCTGTGCGTTATTTCCGTTTCCGCTCTAATCCGTTTGTGTATTGCAGTAGGCAAGTAACAATTTCTCATTAAGGTTATTATGCTTTGAAATTTGTTTTTGGATTTATGAAAATGTGGATTTCTGTAAGGCAATAAAGTCGGAGCTGTAAGGAAATTAAATTTAAATTCGCTAATTTTAAATTTCAACATTTGCTAAATGGCAACACCAAGAGTTGCCATGTGTGCAAGGACTTTGGCAATAGTTTTTCTTTTGTGTCTTCTGGTAATTCGAGTATGTATTGCGTATATTCCGTGTAGCGCGCGTTGAAAAGTATGATGCTCTGTTCTTTCGATGATGTGCCTTAGCCGTGGCGAAAATGGCGTCGCTTCCGTTTGGTGTTTTACACGCCATTCAATGTGCACAACATGGAAACATTTTTGTTGCTGTGAGTTTGGCAAAGCTTTTAGCAAAATTAGTTTAAACTTCTGACCACGTTCGGTTTTTGATCGTTGACTGGGTCAGTGTTGCGTTGCAACAGTTGCCCCTGTTGCCAAACGTTTTGTGTTTAATTGCCAAAAATTAAGTCATGCGTACAATTTGTTAATTTTTACTTTATTTTTACTTTACCCTGCTCCTTTGCGGATTTCATCAAGGCTTCTCTCTCCCTTCTCCACCCAAAGAACTGCTCAAAGACACAGCTTTCTGGAAGCTTAAGTGGTTTGTATTCCCAAGCTGTGCTGCGACTTTTGAACACAAAAATATGCTAATTTAAATGTAATTATTTGGGTTAATTAGCTTACAGTTTATATTGTTTTGCTTTGGTTAACTTTTCTCAAATTTATTTTTATTTTTGCTTTTCATTTAATTTTTAATATTTTTAATTGACAATGGAGTTCGAAAGTTCAATAAAGTTTCTCCTTTAATCTTTTAGGTTGAAAGTGGAGTGGGCAGAATTTAGAAAGAATCTTTAAGTTATTCAGATCATGTTTCTAAAACTACTGAAATTGACCAGAATAATTAATTATATTCATTTCATTAAATATTTTGATGTCTTTTGACTAGAATAGTCTATTTCGAATAGAAAAGTGGCACATTATCAAACCCAAAAGTTTGATTTTTAATCAAATGATATAATTTTTAAGACTGAATCTTAATATTTAATACAGATATGTCGATAAATATGTGTATGTGTATATGTATTTTTATTGTCATTTTATTATGTTATTATTTCTTTGTTCTGAGTTGTATATTATCTGAACTATATGATCAAAATATTAATCAGAACCCTAATGATAACGGTATAGTAGACTATAGTCGAAGTATTAGTAAAAATAAAATATAATGAAAATAAATTAATTAATAGTTATGTATTATTTACGCAATTGAAAAAAAAAAATAATAAATTTTTAATCAATTGAACTCTGGGACAGTGTATACAGCCTATATGGATACGGTCATTATTTGCCAGAGTTTAATTCTTGGCAATTGAAATCCAAAAGTTATATTTGAAAAATTGAACCAAGAAATGTTTTCAAAGAGCTTTGGAGTGTATTATTTTAAAAAATGATTAATTGTCCAATTGTTTAAATTGAGTTCTACTTAAGTTTTATCAAAGCTCACGTATTATACTGAACTGCTGTTTAAATATTTTTTATAAACTGAATCAGAGTAACTACTTTTTTTGTAAAGGATTCAGCGATATAAAGCATATGAAGGCATCGATGAGGCTGACTGCCTTACTAAATAGGAAGTCTAATATCAATTATTTTGAGCCGAGCCATTCTGTACTTTTAGATATGTATGTGCAAAAGATCACATATCAAAATAGATAAACTCTGATACTGAAAAGACGTCTAATTCAAAAACTACTGGATGAACTGTAAAGGCTAAAAATGGGCAAAAATTTTTATTTAACTATCGAAGTCAGTCTATAATAGACTTCTTACACTGAGTAGAGGGATTGTCAAAATTTTGAAGGGTCAACTGATAAAAGGATCTAGAATTAGATATTTCACTGAAGTTGAAGGCAGTGGTGGTAAGAACATCTATTCAGACTTCTGTTGACAAACAAATCAAAGGGAGCACATTGTATTATTAAAATGATTAAATGGTAAGTACAAAGTCCATAGTTTTTATATGACTTTTTTAAACTAAGTAAAATCAGAAATATGTGATTTATATTGAGATCTATATATATCAAATAATATAATCAAAATAAACGACTGTTTGTAAACAGAATTGTTGAGTGACAGATTTTATACACTCTTGTGGACTGGATAATTTTCACTTAACAAGTAGAAGAATAAACATCTACAATCAAATCATTTACTAGTTTTGTTATTACAAATGAGAAGTGGTTCATTGGATACTTATCTTCTTTCCTCAGTTTTTCAGTTTTGTATTTGATATCAGGTATGTGCTATTCAAATACAACTCTCATAAAGTTGTAATATGCTCATATCAGTTATCAATTAAAATGTATATATTAACACATTAAGTGAAAACAAATCATCTTCATAATTTAATATAAGTTTTATTTAAATATCTATTATTTTGTATATATGTTGTACTTTTATTTTAAGAGAAAGGAAAGAAATCCTTTTGATATATGTGTTCAAAACAAATAAATATAATAAATAATAGTTAGTGTTTTTATAGTAAATAAAAACAGTTTTTTCTTCTTTAAGCACTTTGAGATATTCCTCCTGAAGATAAAATCGGTACCGGATATTACATTCTTAACGACAAAAAAGCTGAGAACGAGTGTTTTAAACTGTTCTAATCTCCAAATCAAGCTCAACTTGATTTGAGCTTGATTTCTCAAGTTAAAATGTGTCCGGTATGTATAATTGCATTGATTGCGATATGATTTGAATTACTAAATAAAAAATTTCAGACCTATTTTTCGCGCCCTGAAGTTAGATTCTTAACTCCTCGTGAAAATGCTATGATGAGATTTTTTCTGGACAATACTGGTCTAGAGAAAATAAACAAATATTTCCTGTTTATCAAACAGTTAAGTTAATTTAGAGAGCTTTGCGACTTTAGCCTGAATTTGTTGTCTAACGTGCAAAAAAGCTGTTATATACTTAAAATGTGATACAAAATCTCCAATTAAACTATTTTAACTTTTCATTAAGAGCTGTTTTATTTCAAGTTTTTTAACAATTTATTCTAACAAGAGTAGCGTTTGATTGATATATACATGGTTTAATTTTAATCTTCATTCTCAGTTGATATCTGTCTTGAGTTGTATTGTATATTACTTTGGCTTTAATCATATTTCATACGTATATATGAATTCATATCTATATATTCGTACCGCTATTTCAATTATATCAAACTTTATTTGTGGGAACTGATGACAGCTACATAATATGACAACTATTAAAATACTAAGACTAAGGCATTATTATATATTTGAATATATCTATCAAATTTTATCAAATCGCTTTTAAAAATAAAGATACTGATATCTACCAAGTATTTATCAATTTTTTACTGGTATTCTGCGGTTGTTAGGAAACAAGTTTACTTGTTCACGTTATGCTATAGTTATAATTCCTTTTGTCAGTTGTAGTACAGTAGATATTATTGGCCACTGTTTAACCGTAGTTACTATGTTAACTTAAAAAACCAACTTCATTACTACTGAAATCACATTTTTGAATTGAATACAACACCGATATGTAATACCTCGACTATCAGATTATTTGCTCTTTCTTATCTTAGACGAGGTATTCTGATGATATTGTAATCTGCCTTCATGTCTTGCACTCTTATGTCTTTCTTAACATTTTAAGTTCATCTGAATAGTATGATTTTACACAATCAGTGTGTTCAGACTAAATAACAACATAAAATGGAAATTTAAGTTTAGTGATCTGGTTACTTTGGATTAAATTTAGTGGAGTAAAGTCATCTTGTACTGACCTAACCTTTCGATCACTCTAGACTTTGTTGAAAAAAAAGGGTCTTTTTATAATTGATCTGAAAGTCTTTGATTGCAATTGTTGAATATGTATTTATTCAACATTAAAATATTAAAATGAGAGAAAAACTTTATTAAAGTAGAGAAACTCAACAAAATTGGAGTATCACAAAAAAAAAACAAAAATTTCACTTACTCTACTGACACATACTATACATATATATATGTGTGTATTTATTTACATTCATATATCCAAATTTTGTTAACGGTCTCGTCTCGTTGTTTCATTTCGTAATTTAAGAGCAAAGTTAATCAACTTCAATTAGCTTTAATTACTTCAATTTTCTTTTATTTATAAACTTCGATACTTCAAAAGTAGCAGCAAAAATTGCGGTTTAATTGTATCAGAAACTGAGAAGGATTTAATTTAACCAATTTGTGCCATTCACACAGCACACAAAGTATGTTCAGTGTGCGCGAAACGAGTAGTGTGAGAAAGACATGTCGAATGCATTTGGTAATTAGAGAACCCAAATAAAAATAGTTAATTACATTTTGGCTGATATTTAATTAGCTCAATTGAATTTGTGCAAGCAAAATATTTTATCAACTAAGAAAACGAAACTAAATAAACACACAAAACATACAAAACATAGAAACGTTGAACAAATGTACACTTGTTGTTATTGTTATTGCTTGAATTGACTTTGGTGTTGCTGTTGTTGTTTTTGTTTTTGCTTTTGTTGTGCGCTATGCGCACTGTTATTTGTCGTCTCATATGTGATTTGTACTTTTGTGTTGACAATCATTGTGAAAGGCTAATGAGCTTTTGTGTATTTCAACCGCGTAGACACGTTGTGGTGCGTTGATTTTCAACTGGTCGGTCGGTCACATATACACAATCAAATAATCACAGTCAAACATTTAAGCAAGCACACACACAAAATACGCATAATACACACTAAACACACAGACAATGTCTCTTTGTCAATTTACTTGCAAAACCAAACCAAAAACGTAAACCAACAACAAACTGGAAAACGTGCATTTGTATGAGTTCGGCGTATTAAATGATTTCGCTGTCTTCGCTTATAGAAATGTGAAATTGTCATTTTATATGCTTATGTGTGTCTTATGTGTTTGTACGCCAGCATTATCATAATTACAATGGAAGCCATATTGAACAGTTTGGCTGTTATCGTACTGTTACTGTTACTGGTACTAGTGATGCTGTTAGTGCTGCTGTTAGTGTGGGTGTAGGTGTAAGTACTGTTGTAGCCCTACAATGTGTGATTGTCTTATTGGAGATACGATATGGCAACACAATTTTGTAACAATATTATTTAATTAAGTTTTGACACAAATGAATTCATATCCTTTACATGAGAATTGTTTAGGATTATCGGTTGTTGTTTGTTTAATCTTTAAGTATACGAGACATGATTATACAGGACACAAGATACCAATAAAGATACAATAAATCGGTCAAGCAGAAATCAGTAATCAAATGTAATAAAATAAACATTAAGTGGCATTAAGGATATTGAGCTGATTATGTGTGAATGAAGCACACCAAATATGAAACTTATATCCTTTTTGTTAAATTCAAGTTGAAATTACTTGAATTCAGTGAGTTAGTGGTAGTCAAGTTATAAAACTTAAACAATTTGCATATACAAAATTAATTAAATTTTAGAGTCACTAACAAGCTTTTACTTAATTCCTAAATTCCTGCTAATTATCTGTTATTTGTAGTGAGTAAGCTGATATGAAATTTGCATATCCTTGCCATTTATATTTTGGCATTTTATGTCCAAATAAATAAAATGTAAATAATATTTTAAAAAATTTTTTAAGTTAACAGCTGCAAAATTTATCGTACACCAACCACAGAGCACAACAATTAAATGTGTTCGCAACATTTGGTTTTAAACTTTTCTGAAATATGTACCAGAACAACGACACTAACTGCAACAGCAACACAAATAATAACAACAGCAGTACCAAGCGTAACAACAACAATAACAACAACAACAGCAGCAGTAGTAGTAGCCCTACACCAACACTGAATAGAAAAGCCTAAAATAATCATGGCAATAATAATTGTTCAAAACAAATACGAGGCATGCCAGCAAAACAATCGCAAATTGTTACAGTACCACTGCAGCAAGCCAGTTAAACTTCACCGAACAGAACAGCATGTGGCAAAAAGGAGCTAACGAAGCAATGAAAACATATGCTGAGGCACGCACAGGATCATGGAATATTCAAAGTTGCCAAATAATTTAGAACACTCAACACACAAATCTCCACAATGATGGCAAGAACAACAATTACAGAGGCTACATATCAGCAAAGCAGTTGCAACAGATACAGATACACATACACTACCAACAGCAACTACAGTTACAACAACAATAGCATGGGCAACGACAACAACAACAACAAAGGCACCTGCAATAATAGCAACAGCAACAACAACAACAGCGTCGACAACATGTGTTTGTCTGCTGTTTAAACTAATTAGAGTCAAGTTGCAGTGTGTTTTCATAAGGCGCCGCTGAAGGCTACACTCATAATTTCATTACATTTTTTTAGTTTCACAAACTCGCAATTCGTGTTTTAAGAGTTCGTCGGAGTTTGCTCCACTTGCTCCACTTGAAACAATAAGACAATGGTGGGGATTAAGGGGAAGCTCAAAGTTGAGATGATTTCAAAATTTTAATACAAAAATGTGTATTTCATGAATTGCTTTTTGTAGTGTATACAGCTATAGGCTAATGTAACGAATAACTAACTTAACGAATATCAGTTAAACGAATGTTTAATTTAACGAATGGAAAAATTGTCTAAATGATGTATCTATAAAACGAATATATATTTTAAAATTAACGTAAAATATTTATAAAAATTAAATTAGTTCAATACAACGTATATTAAAATTAACGAATACCCATTTAACCAATAATCAAATTTAACGAATATCAAATTTAACGAATATCCATTTAATAAATACTATTTAATAAATAAAAAACTTAACGAATACTTAATTCATTGAATACCCAATGAATATTTAATTTAAAGGTGAGCATAATTCCATAAATTACTATATAAATCCACTTCATAATTTGAAAAATTAACGAAAAGTTTTTACAATAATTTCGATATAAATGAGATATCCCACAAAACTGATCGTAAGTTTTCAAAAATATCAATTTCAAAGCATTATATTTTTCGAATCTCTTTCAGTATAAAACCAGTTTAGATATCACAGTGATAAATATATCGTGAACTTTATACTGGTTTAAAGATTATGCTATTTAAGTAAATAAAATTTAATATATTGAAGATATTTGCTAAAGGTTTGTTTTGGAAACGTTTTTTTAATGGATAATATATTTATTTATATTCAAAGCAGGTGTACTAACACCTACAATAACTTTTCTGCAAGGTATTCCCTTATTAGACTAAATTAATGTTCAGAAACATTGAATATAAGCATTTTGAGAAGTCATGGGCAGTAGCGTAACCAGGATGTTGCTATGGGGTAAGGGAGGGAGGTGCACTAGAAAAATTTCTTTTGAAAAGCTATTTTAACATACATATTCATACATACGCCACTAGTAGGTCGACTCCATGGAAATAAGTCAGTTCAAAAAACTTACACTAGTTCACAATAAAAATGATGGGTAAATAGATCTGAACTCAGTTGCAATGGTAACTTATTTGGATATGCTTCTATCAGTTACCAACAATTAAAAATAATATACGAGGACAATAATACTTGTAGATGCAGTGAGTTGCGAAGTCTAACTTCCGCCGATCTTATCTGCATGTGCTAAGCGATAATTAGGAAATGAGTCTAGTTCTTTTATTCGACATTCATTGATACGAAATAAGGTTTAGCATTAAGGAACAAGAAATATTTCTGCTCATCAAAAACCTCTTTTTCTCCAGATTAATGTAGGATACTCTATCATCAATTCTCTGCAAGGTATGCCACTGTTGTGTCGACTTCTATAAACTAAAGTAATACAAATAGCCTATTTAAGTCAACAATAAAAATGAATGAATTATGAGTCTAAATAGAATAAAAAATTGAATCACTGGTTTCTTAAATAGCTGTCAACTATCACCTATCAAAGTTAGGACTTAAGAACACCGATACTTGCAGATTTAAGAAAAAGGTAAGTGAGACTTCCACCTATCAGCTCTTATCCAGCAACTGATTGAATGAGGCTTGAGATCATAAAGCAAGAGACATTAGTAAGAACTTGCAGGTAAAGTGAGGTGCTAAAGTAAAATTTACGGCTATTTTATCCGATCGTATTGTCAAGAATCGAGTTTAGTACACAATTTCATTGTATCGAGTGGGGCTTGAGAATAAAAACCAAGAGACATTATTAGGTTTGTCAAAAATTTCAATTTTCAAAGTCCAGATTAACTTTAAAAAACTGTTTGCAAAAATTTTTTAGTAGATTTTATAGTTCGTATTGTACCATTTGTGCTAATAGTTATATTTTACAGTCTATTTTTATGGGTTTTCATTTTTCAACTACTAATTGTCAAAACTAGAATGAGGTAGGACATTCATTAACTAAATGCTTTATGATATCCTGATCTTCTGTGTTTAATTTTTATGCGACTACCACTGGAGACATCCACCACTCATTGAATTAAATTTTATTCCCCAGTTGCAGATAAAATACTATGTTAGACCCTTCAATACTTACTATAGTTTCCAAAAAAACTTAATTTATTTTTAGTTACCAAAATTTTTATTGCAATTTTACTTTTCATAATTAAAGATAATATTAGAATACTATTTAAAATATTTATAGTGCAAAATGTGCATACACACCAACTAAGTTCCAAAGCCCAATTGTGCAGCTATAATTAAACACAGCAAAGGATGTGTTTATGAATATTCCAAAACTAACACTTGCAATAGGTGAATTTACACACCGCACCGAGAAGTTTGTCTAACTAAAGCACACAAAATAATAACTGCAGAACACCAGATGTGCACGTCCAAAAACTATCTGCTCTGCTTAGTCCTTATGAGAGTACCTGTGGGTGTGTTTCCATATATTTGTATTGCAGGAGTTATAGTTATGCATTTTATGAGTAAATGTGTCTGTGTGTGAGTCGTATGCCTAAGCAATTGTTTTTACCAGGGACGCATAAGCTCATAGATATTCCACTTTATTTGCCTTAAGGCAATAAATTATTAAATTACAACAATAAATACTAAGTATTTGTAGTACATATGTGAGGGTTTGAAGGTTTGTGTGTGTGTGGGTGAGTTTGTGCTATTGTTTTTGTATGTGTTTTGGGAAGTACATTTATTTTATTTAAGTTGCTTGCAACTTTTTCTTTTGTTGAACTTTGCACATTTTGCAAACTCCTGTGCAGTGCAAATATATGTAAGTGTGTGTGTAGGGTGAATGAGTGACTGTTCTCAATTTATAAGTAAAACCAAATAATAGTTTACCAGTGGTCCCAGTCAAATAAATATGTATGTAAATATTTATATATATTATTCTATACTATACGGTTTATAGGTTAATCACTCAATAAAGTTTCCATTTTTGAATTGAAAAATTTTATTAAAAATTTTGTGAATATTCACTCAATAAATTTATTAAATTTTTGAATGAAAAGCAGAAGACTCCAGTATAACCAATATTGTATAACTACAGTAATTTGAATTAATTTAAGTAATGTGATTTATTTTAAATTTAATTTAATTTAATATACCATCTTTATTAATTTTTATAAATTTTATTTTAAAATCCTTGGTCCAAATTAAGACGCAATATTTGATTTCTGATTGAACCTTTTAGTTAAATTTAACCATTACTCCATATATAAAAGGTTTGGGTTTTACATAAAGTATATTTATAGCTTGCATATATTTATTTACAAACTCTCTATTTTTTTTCTGTTTTTTGTTATATCTTTCACACAAAATAAAATAAACTTTTTGCTGTTTCGCAATATGTTCAAATATTTGGGGTTTTCCATGTGCGGTATTTATTTGCACCCATGTCTATTGCTGTTGACTTCCTGTTTTCGGTTCAATTATGGGTTCAATTTTGTTTGCAAATGTAATTCCGTTTTCTAAAAGGATAAAACCAAAGGCATCCTTTTTGATTTGACATGACTTTTGCACTGGAATGAGTATGTGTGTGGTGGTTAACTAAAAAATCTTTGCCATTCCTGGCGTATACGTAACTTAACATTACGGGCAACGGAGTTAACGTTTCGCTTTGTTGACTCAATTTCCGTATTTAATGACTCGTAGCCGATTTTGCTTGAATATGTATGTGCGTGATTTCATTATTGTATTAGTTTATGCAATTTCCATTTATGTTTGTATTCAAAATAAATGTGTGTCTGTATTTGTTTTAATAGAGTACACACACAATCTCCATGCAATATATTTCACTCTATGCTCAGCATAGTTTCATTCATTGTTGTGTGAGTGTTTGTGGCTTTCTGTTTCACTCTTTAAAAATTAATGAAAGCAAAAAATTTCCAACAAAAAAATAAAAAAAGAAGTAAAACTGATTTGATGATATGAAGCTATCACATCACTCTTTTCATAGATATCATAATATGGAGTTATTTTACTCATAATACATTTCACCCTTTTTGGAAAATTTTTTTGTATTTAAAATTGGTTAACGGCAACAAATATGATTCCGCGAAAAATGATAAAATATTCATTAAGGCCTTATTTAAAATTTGCTATTGTGATATTTGTTCCTATAAGCTGGTGAGAGGTATAATTACAGGTTCTGTGTAGTCACATAAATTTGCGTAGCTTCACATTTTTGCACATTTTCGCTGACAAAGCAGAAAAATAATTATCTTCATATTAAAAATTATTTTTTTTACGAACACTGCGTATAGCTCAGACTTCATATTGGCCATAAATGGAAAAACAGGGTTGTTCATAGTTGTAAAGTTGATCACAAAAAATATAAAACTATGATTTATAATTATTTATTATTTAAAGTAAAAAAGAAAATTAATAAATATATAAAAAAATATATATATTATATAAAGAAAAACAGATGTGAACAGTAATGAACTACAACAACAAAAATTCATTTTATGTTATTTTAATTGATTGAATTTTTGGCTAACCATACAGCTGTTTCGAGTATTGCTAAATACCCGTCATCAGTGGTCCTGGAATTATTTCTTGTATTTAATTAGTCGTAAATAATTTTTTGAGACTGTACCAGTCTCAAAGTACCAGAGTTTGAACTCGTGCCCTGCCTAATTTGAAGCTCAGAATCAGCGCACCGTATTCAACTGACCCCAAGCCGTATATATAAAGTGATAAGTAAGTAAAATAAAAAAGGAAAATAATAAAATAATAATATATATATAAACAAACAAAAAAAAAAAATAAAATAAAATAAAAAGAATAAAGAAATAACATGAAATAATAAAATAAAAGAGGAACATAGAATATATGTTATATACTAGTCGCATGTATTACATTGTCACAATATATCACTTTATTTTATTAAGTAGGAATATATGAATTAAAAATCGTACCTACCGTAGTCTTAGTCGTAACTAGATAGAATTTTTTTTGAAAAAGTATACAAATTAATAACATATAGCAATAACGAATAATAGCTATATTCTGTAGTTGTGGTGGAACCTTTCAATCGATATAATATTGTACCTATACACTACTTCCATCAGTCATCGTATTTAACACTGCTTGGTCATACTAAAATGTATAATATATCGCAACTAGCATTTAGTAAAAGCGATATATTTGCATGTAAAAATATATAAATATTATAAACAAACTACTTATGAGTTATGACAGCAGTGACTATTTTATTTAATAGAAAATATTGTATTTAACAGAAAGATTTCAAAGAGTATTGAATAGCAGCAACAAAAATTTTTATTTATTTTAATTAATTGAATTTTTGACTGACTATTAGCAATGGTCTTGGAATTATTTCTTATATTAATACATTTATATTATATTATATTTATATAGTATATTTATATTATTTGTGAATAACTTTTTGCGACTGAGAATATCTAGAGTTGAACTCGTACCCAGCCATATTTTAAGTTCAGAATCAGTGTTCATTAACTAACTGACCCAAACCCGTACTTGACTTATATGTTCGAACTTTGTGTTGCATTTGCTTGTTGTATTAGAACGAACATTTGCTGTATGGTCGAAACATCTGTATGGTGAGTTAAAAATGCATTTAATTAAAAATAATTAAAAAATTTTGTGGTTGCAACTTAATAGTATTCGAATCCTCTCTATAGTATTTATATAAATATTATATTTAATAATTAATTAATATTTTCGACACTTTTTATAATAAAATTTGATTTGTGGTCAGTTTTTTAACACTTAAATTATTAAGAAATAACACTAAATTTTATAAAATTTTAAATATATTTAAAAATATATTTTGTGTGAATATTATGAACATGAAATAATAAATACTATTTGCAACAATGTTCAAACAACATATATAAACAAGACACACCCTGTATTATTTTATGCTTATATAGTGATAACACAGACTTTTTTGTTGCAATTGTAGTGCATTATCCTTTCCCATACTTCAGTAGCTGCCTTCCAATAAGAGTGAAATTTTTATGCTTGATAGAAATATCTGATAGGAAAATATATGGACAGATAATACAAATGACTGTGTAATGAAAATCCAATGTACCTTAATGATTAAAATTTAAAATTCTGGTCGAACTGGTCATTGTCATTGGTGTTAATAACAAAAAATATTTTCTGTTCAGTAAATTTTTTAGATATTTTTAAATTTTTCATATTTTCATTTTTTAAAAGAAAACGACAATTGACAAAAAAATATAGGTATTTCCAAATACCATCTAAGAGCATACTTTGAAGAAAGTTGATCTGTTGCCCAACCAAGACTAATATTTAATGACGAAGTCTTGCAGACAATGAGAAGACGATAGTCGAAATAAGAAGAATAATACAGAATCACAAAGAGTGAAAGAAAGTTTCCGATCCCTAACCATATTCTTCAATGACAATAAGGAAACTTGAGAAGAATGAAGAAAATGATTTTGAAGAAGCAAAAGATGAAAAATAAGAAGTTAAAGAAGAGAGGAGAAAAAGAAGAAAAAGAAGAAAAAGAAGGAGAAGAACAGAAAGAAGTAGAAGAAAAAGAAAAAAAAATGTCTTAGAAAAAGAAGAAGTAGACTTAGAAGAAAAATTGAGAAAAAGAAGACTAAGGAGAGGAAGATGAACAAGAAGGAGAAGAAAGAAAAGAGGAACACGAGGAAGAAGAAGACCAAGTAGAAGAAGTAAAAGATGATAATAAAAAGATGCAGATGAATACGAATATGTTTTAACATTATTTTGTTATACTTCATGCTTTACTAGAATACTCCGCTTGTTAGAATTTGGCAAGCTTTTTATGTTCGAAAGCATATATAGCAAGCGTAGATGTAGCATTATTGCTGCATTTCAAAGTGGCTCGGTTGCGTTCATTTGTTAAAATGGTTACTCTGGACGTGTCTTAACGAATCTTACTTTTTAATCAGATTTAGCAACTATAATACAACAATAATGATTATAATTTTAATGCTTAAAATGTATGTTTGATTTAAAAACAATTAGTAGCTTGTGAATTTTTCATTCAAACCCAAAGGTCTATTGTACAGCCTACATGTATTCAGATTATTTGTTCAAGCCCCATAAGTTGATTTGAAGAAACTTTTGGAATTTGAAAATCTAGAGAAACTTTTCCGATTTCTCGATAAGTTGTGGTATTGAAATTGCTTTATCAAGTTTAACCTATTCATCGGATTCAGTAACTATGATGCTTGTTAGATTATAATTGTTTAAAAGCTTAAATTTATTATCTGATTTAAAAGCAATTAGTAACTTTATATAGTATAGAATAATTTTTTTTATTGTGAAAAAAAAAGAATTATATATTTACCCAACTGACCAGTAATTATTCTCTTCTGTTAATTGTGTTTATTTATCTGGCGATTATGCAGATTCCATATTGCGTTCAAGTGTAACTGAGTACACATAAATTGTGGTTTTCGGGTATTATTACATCATTTGCAAAGTAAACAATTATGTATGTAAATATATGAAATGATTATAGCTCTGTTTTTTATACTGTTTGGCTTTTAATTATCTTTTGAAATTTTTATTTTTCCATTTAAACAACAATAATAAACATACTCAGCAGCAGCAGCACCAGCAACAGCAGCATCAGCAGCAGCAGAGAGTAAATAAAGTAATGTCAAGCATCAGGACGAGTACCGTTCAAGCAACAACACTGCCGGCAATAATAATTGCAATAATATATTTAACATATTTAAATGTATGCAAATGTAGGAAAATGTATGCAAATGTGTTGGTAAATAAACTTTTAACAACATTAACCAATTAAATTTAGTAACTTAATCAGTTGGGTAAACAAAATGTTTGGCTATGCAAAAAATAAAAAAAAAAATATGCACTAAAAAGTCAGTGCAGAAATGAAAAAATATGAACTCATTTGTTATTTAAAATGCCAAAGTGCTATAATTAACAATGAGTTGAGTTTTTATATCCTTTTAGGTGGACTTGTGTTTAAAAAATAAAAGTGAAGAAAAAAATGATTATAATACGAGTAAAAGAGAAAATATTTACAATTTTATTTGCGTACATTAACTACACTCAACGGCTTAACATAATCGTTTCAACTTTTGATCCAATCAACAACGCATTATCCTTTATATTGTACATAAACAAAGCAATTGAGCGCAACATTAATAGAAATTTGTTGAAAATCAAAACGTTTATTGCTTTTGCCATTTGTGCCATAAATATAAGAAAGGGACAGAGAAGGAGAGGAGTAGTAGAGGAGGGAAACATATAAAAAATTACCTACACTTCCAAGAAGGAAGTCGATTTTATGTTAAAATTATGCAAGTCCTGAGACTGTTACATACAAACCTCACACCAAAGGACATTATAGTATATATGAAATCTTATAAAAAGGTTGAGCTGTCAATATGTATCTATCTATATGGAGAAAAATAACATTATAACGATTTTATACATACCCGGATAAAAGGTTTTTATGGTCAAAGTGTACTCACACTCATACTAACAACACTGCAAGTTACTTTCATTTCCACTGGCCAAAGGATATTATTCGTATCAATGAAGGTTAATGGAAACTGTTGAGCAGAATTTGTTACCAAGAAGCGTGCCTAAAAATTATATACACACAAACATGTTACGCACAAGTGCACAAACAGTTGCTAACCATATAGTCCTGAATGGAGGGGACAAATAAAATCGTTATTTAAGAAAGGATTGAAAAAGGACATAGCACAAATTTCAAATTCAAAACATGCTTTCAAGCAAAAATATCAAAAGAGAAACATGCGAACTTTAATAAAATTGCCATTTTCGTTTTGTTTGTATTTATTAATATAATGTTGCCCTTATTGTTCTTATTATAAGCGAGCGATATCCTTAAATATCCGTAACGTCGTGGTCAGTGGCGACTAAGACGTGTTTATTGTATCTCATGAGTTTGTTTGTTTGTTTGTTTGGTTTCTGTTTTTGTTGTTGTTTGTGTTTGTGTTTGTATACAATTTAAAAAACATTTATGCAACAAACAAAGAGTAGCTAAACCACAAAATTTTACTGGCTATTGGCGTTTATTTGATCCTTTTACGAACTGTAGTCTGACCTTAGCCTGAATGCATTTCGAAAAATGTATAATGGAACTAGCAAACAAAACACTTTGACATGCACGCATTGCCTTCAAATACACAAATATTTGTCTAAGGAACAGAATTTAATATTATTATTGCGTATGCTTATTGTCCTGTCTTGGCTTAGCAGGAAATTGCTTCTAGTTATAATCGAATTTCGTACGAAATTAGCTTAAATTGCCGCAGCTTTTAGCGTTGATTGGTTTCGTACGTACTTACGAGGGCTTAATAGGTGTGCGGTTAGTTTTGGTCAATAGCGCATTAAAACGTTAAAAAGACGTAATAACAACAAAATTATACAATTTATAATGACGTGTTAAATGGCGGTCAATCGCCATAAATCGCCTGCTAATGGCAGCTGAGTAAATGTATTCCCCGATTCAACTTCCGTTTCCGTTTAGAGCATTTTGTGCTCAAATTAATGTTCGGTTTGAATTGTAGGTAATTGTTAAATGTACGCAATTAAATACCATACACAAGGATTAGCCATTTAAGTCATATATACAAACTATGCTTCACATGTATATGTATTTATAAAATATATATGTAAATATGTATGTATATATGAATTGGTTAGCTAACTTGATGTAACTAGATTCTCACATATTGTGGCTTAATTTTGATTTGTATTAATTATACTGCATTTAAATAGTAAATCTGTTATTGTGATCAATCAAAATATTTGTTAAACTAAAGTACACACATAACTATTTTGAATGTAAATTTAAAATTTTATAGAGTACAAAAATAAAATATTTGTAATTTATGGTATAAATGATTGACTGTAGATAACATCAACAATGACTAGAAATTACTAAAATTTCCTTTGGCATGATTTTGGGAAAATATTTTTCTGATTATAATTTTCATATTAATGGAAACTTGTGGCAAATGGATTAGAATGAGTTATTATTTTTACAGAAGTAAATTCTTCAAAATATAGTTCAAAATATTTTTTAAGTATATATTGTAATCAAAAATAATACTGCAGAGCTTATTTACCTGACAAAAGCAAACAAATATTATGGTAAAGAGAGCAAGATTTGTTTTTTTTATAACTCAATATAACAGAATAAAATCTATATTTTCTTTTTTGTTTTAAGTTTTTAATAAAAATAACAAAATATATTTATTATGTTATATTTGTTAAGTTAAATAAGAAAAGTGCAATGTCTGTTTATTTAGTAAGTTGCTTAGGTACTAATTCATACAAAATGAGAAATGGAACAAATTCACATTGCAGACGTTGTCAACATTATATTTAGCAATAATAAATATTAAATAAATAATAAATAATATATATAAAATTATTATAATAAATAATTTGTACATAAATAATGCTACAAAAAAAAAAACTATTGAATAAAGAGGATATATACATTATGGTTCAGATATATCTAAATTAAAATTAACCAAAATCATTGCTAAAAAACTGATTGAAAGTAAATCAATCGATGTGATTTTTATAAACCAGAAATGTATTGATCAAATTATTATTCAAAAATGCTACTATCCAGTGCAATCAATAAGAATATACTGCAAACTATCTTAGCAAAAATTTTGTGAGAACTTAAAAGTATCGATTAAAGAGCTACATAAAAATACAACAGAATAAACTCAATTCGAAAACCATAAAAATGGATTGGTCTTATCAGAAAAAATTAAAAGTATTAGTATATATTGTAATTATAATTCACACGTACATTTTTTAGTCAATATAATGTTAAAGTGCACAAAACTCTGGGTGATTGTGTTACCCAAACCGATATCAACAAAGTTTGACGGCCCCAAAATAAAGTTCTTTGGAGTGCTTAAATTAATCTTTACACTATGGTAAGTTAAAGAATTACAATTTAGTATTAGAATATTTAATGTTAGAATTAGTATACAATTTGTTAAGAAATTTAAAACATAGCTTCAGCTGTACGTCACCACAATATTGTCAATGTGCAAGATATATTCGTTGCCTCGATTGGCTTCAACATCTTAATAGTTGCTCAGAAAAGTAAAGAACTACCGAAAATTTATTGCAAAAGGAACTTTCTGCTACAACAATTATGTTAAAAGAAACCATATGATCTCATTGTCAATTACCTTAAAGTAGAGGTTTTAAAAGTCTCTTCATTAAAATTATTTAATGGCATCATACACAAATTGACTTGTTAGTTCTGTTTAAAGTAGTTGTAATGTCAATACATGCTAAAACATTACAGCTAGTTAAAAGAGAACATGGTAGAAAGTTCGTGTTTGATGCTATTTAAATGGAGGTTTTAAAAATTCTTTCATTACAATTATTTGATAACATCAAACACAAACTATGGCCGCAAACTTTATCGAATAACAAACCAAATAGAATTTCCTCAAGAGATACGCAAGCACAAGTGGAGCTAACCAGGCCACACACTACGAAGGCCTCAAGACGACATTACCTACATGGTCGAAGGTTGGAATCCGCAGGGAAGCCGACAAAGAGGACGGTCGGTTCATGTATGCCACAGACAACTTAGTCTCGAAGCTACGAGAACTGGCAAATCCTGAGGTTAGGTGAAGACCTGTTGCATGCAACAGAACGGAATAGAAGAAGCTGATTGTGGGCTTTTACTCTTCATAGGATCTATGGACACTAATATATAAGTACGAACTTACTCGTTAGTTCTCTTTTAATTATATTTCGCACTATATAAAAATGTGTGTTTTGACTATGTAATTTTAAATGTGTGAAGATCTTATGTCATATAAATAGTGGTTTTGAATATTGAGACGGACGTCGACAGTAGTAAGGCATAATTAAACTAGATTCGCTGGATAGAGTAGTCGTTTACGCTCACTATTTTTATTATTATTATTTAAAATAGGCTATTTGTGCACCCCGACCTAAAAGATCTATTGTGCGCCTATAGGCCCAACTAGGACAATTTTAGACTATTTATAAATCTTATAATTGCAGTGGGCTTAATTTTACCTATTTGATTTGGGACCAAGATCCCGCTACCAAGGTAATCGAGTCTACGTCTTGCCACCGCTGGGCAGTTGCATAGAACATGTTCTGATGTTTCCTTCTCCTCATGACAGAGTCGACAGGAATCACTTTCTACCGCACCTATAATCTTCATGTGGTAATTAAGTCTACAGTGTCCTGTAAGAAGTTCAGTGTAGATTTTGATATCATTTCTGCTAAGGTTGATGATAGCATCAACTTTGATGTGTTCAGGATCAATGAATCTTTTTGACTGTCGCATGCCTGTTTGGGCTCTCCAGTGTTCAAGTAGATGCTGTTTCTCCCGTTCACATAATAAGTTGTTTGTGAAGCTATTTGTTACCCCGCAGAAGGGCTCTGGCACAATGAAAGGAGTACATGCACCCTTCTTTGCTACGCTCACTATAGTTGCTCTTTATTGAAGGCTGATACATACCATATGTACGCAGTGAACGATTTAAGTGGTTAATTGTAAAATTGAATATATTAATTTAAATAAACATATACAATATACAAAATATATAATACATATATATAATATGTATTATACTTTATACAAAAAATATATATAACAAAAACAAAATTAATATAAATTAAATATTAATTAAAAACAAAAATGGCTATATATATAAACAAAAAGAGCATGAAAATTGTATTTTATTTTTAAAAAACGCTATATATATTGTATTGATTTTTAATGTCCATTTTGGCGAAAGAAACTAAATTCTTAATATAAATTATTGCCTTCAATAGAGAGGTATTTTGAACAGTAGTACATTGCAACAACAATAAAATTTTTTATTATATATTAATTAATTGCTTTTTTGGCTGAAAATACGGCTGCTTCGAGTGTTTCCAATTACTCATCATTAGTGGGCTTGAAATTTTTTCTTAAATTTCCTTTTTTGTAATAAATTTATTTGAGTCTACAGGCACCAAAGATTGAACTCGTACCCTGCCAAATTTGAAGCTCAGAGTCAGTGTTGAAAGCCAACTGACTTACACCCGTACTTAACTTGTATATTCTGTTGTGTGTAACACAATATTGTAGAATGTAGAAATCCAGGATAATTGAGTTTATCAAATAAAGAAAAAAAAATATATATAAAAAAGTAAGATACAGTGGGGGGATAACATAAAGTAGCTGGGGGTCACTTTTGACAAACGGTTCAATTGGCTTAAACATTTGAAATACAAACGGAATAGCTGCTCTAAGATTCAACATTTATTAAAGTCGCTATTTAATAATTATCACTTCAACTTTAAAAACAGAAAGTTACTTTAAACGCAAGTAATTAGACCTGCACTACTGTACGGATGTGTTACATATTGCAAAGCCTCAAATACTACCTTAAAGCAATTACAGATAGCTCAACACATGGCTTTAAGAAAACTGTTTAAGATTCCATGGTATATTAGATCAACAGACATACATAGAGATCTTAGGATTGATTCAGTGAAAAAATATATCAGAGACAGAGCTCTAAAATTATTCACTAAAGTTGATACGCTAATTAACCCCACCCTAACAATCCTCAAGTCCACTTCTGGACTCTCAGGAAGATATGCTGATTTAAGGTCCGTCATGAACTAAAAGACAAATAAATGATATGATTTTTTTTTTTAGCCTAGTTAAAGCCTAGTTAAAGCCTAGTGTGGGGTAGAGATAAGCCCCCCAGCCATTATAGAGTAAAAGTGCGTAATAGCACTAACTCAAGAAGAAGAAGAATCAAGAATCAAGTATATTAAAATATATTACATGGCTATCTTGCCTTTATTTATAAATTATATTACAATTTGAACTTGAAGTTTTGTTAATTTTCTGTTAAAGTTTATTAATAAAAGTCACTGGCTGTGTTATATTAGAAGAAAATCAAATAAATATAAAAAAATTTAGGATACATATATATATATTATACGTATGTATATATTAAAAAAAATTATATTTATTAAGTTTTTTTTTTGTCTCTTGTAAAATTTTATTAACTGGATTTAGAATTTTTAGCTCTTAGCTGACGACATGTACACAAATATTTATTTTTAGTTAATATATAAAAAATAGCATAAAATATATTTCATTGTGAAAACACATAAATATGAATTAAATTTTATTATAAAATTTTTCCATTGACATATAATGAATTTCTTTAGCATATGGAAACTGAAAATTCAAATAAAACTCATTTCACATTTAATGGATGTGTTAATTTAGTGCTGAAAAAATTGTTTTTGACTATTTTTTTTGTTGGTATGATTTCATAATAAATTCAACATAAGTTTTGAAAATATCCTTGTTTTGGTATAAGTTTTCATATGGAACATAATGTCAAATAATAGCAAATATTTTAAAAGTTTCTGTATTGCATAAATAAATTTTTCGAAAAATTGCCATAAATTCCGTTGCGAAAATTCTTTCAAAACTTATTAAAGTGTTTCATTATGTCAAACATGAAGTAAAAAGCAAATTTATAGCAACTAAAAGGAACACGCGTAACAAAATGCGATGTCAACCAAGAAGACTTGGCATCCAGCAAACCCTTTCAGGAACCCAACCCGAGCTCACACATAACCAGCAAAATCAGTTGAAGGAGTGCTGAGTGCGGAGTGCGTAAGTGTGGGTTCGAATCCTTCGAATAAAGGCAGCGATATAAATTTACATTTTTATCGAAAAAGTTTGAAAGTAATATTAAAATCTAAAAGAGAATTGACTAACTAAAATGTTTAAAATTATGTACAATAACGTACAATGCATATATGCGAGAGTGGTACATAAGTAGCTTTGTATATATCCAACCCATCGACGGATGTATTCGATTCTTGCCATTTCTATATGGAAAAAATTGGAACTTTTTTGTGTTTGATTGAAAATGTAGTGAACTATACTCGCATCTCTGCTGGCGACCTCAACTCCGACTAAATCAATTTCGAGTCAAATAAAAATGGCAAATAGTAAAAGTTTATCTATTTTGCATTTCTATGCGTTTCTCGATTATTAAGTAAACAATAAATAATTTCTTTATATGAATTGTTTTGTATTGGCAACTTTAATTTAATTTAATTTTTTTTTATTCTTTTTTTCGAATTTACTTGCAATGTTTTTTTCAATTGTTGACAAGAAAAACATAAAAAAGTGAATATAATATTCAGTGGCTTTCTTTATTCTTTTTTACTAATATTTTTTTTATTAAAATTCAAATAATAACGAACTAAAAATTGTGTCACGGACAACACACACATGCACACATATATAAACACACACACACACACACAAAAACACAGCCGTGGTGGAAGCCCAACAATAGAGCAACGTTTTGAGTCCTTTGTCCGCTTTTGTCAAACGTCAAATCGGCTGAGTTCCTGGTTTGCTGAGTTAGAAGTTCGTTGGGCGAGGGTGTTTGAAGGCGAGGATGAGTTGAAGTGTTTTCACAGGACTAACATTTTCATTTTAACATGTTTCGACATTTTTTCTATTTATTATTATTATGCTTTTTTATGGTTTTTCAATGGAAATTATTTGTACTTCCTTGTATTTCTTTATTGAATTTCAATTTGTTTGATATAAAATAACAGATAATTGGTTTGTTTTGATTTCGAGTTCAATACAAAAAACTGAGATATGCGTCCAAATCTGTTATGTGGTTCAGCAGTGGGTTACGATTTTTATATTTTAATGTGTCCTAATGTTCACTAATGTGATTTTATCATATATCAAGGACATTTTTATTTTGAACATGATTATTTAATCAAGCAGAAATTATTCTGATAACATAAATTATTTAGTATTTAGTAAAATTTTATTAGCAAATTAGTTACTAGTTACTAAAGCACTCAGTACTAGTTAGTTACTAAAACGCAAAACTAAAACAAGCACGATTTATAAATTTAACCAATGAGAATAATAAATAACTTTCTCATTAAGACCATTGACCATTAATGGCAAATGGCATTATATTGCGGTAAGACTTAAAAAATGAAAACATAGAAATCCAACATTAATTAATTGGACGCCAACTATTCTATTATTAGGCGAAACATAAATAAAACACTAAGTTATGAATAATATCCTGTTTTCAAAACTACTCCATATATTATTATTAATGAAAGACAGTCTAAGAAACTTATCAGTTTATCCAAGGCTGATAAGTTTCAATCAATGAATCACTGGAAACTAATAACATTAGTAGAACTTTCTAAATTTATTCTATAGCCATTAATGGATTACGTGTAAATTCTAATACTCTTTATTAAAGATCTATAACTTGTATTAAATTTTATTCATATAGGTATTCTCCCATTTTTTTTGAACAATTTAAATTAGAACATTTTTAAACCTTATAAGAATTATATATTTTATTTCTTAACAAATATTTAAAAGTGGAAGAACTTTAAATTTAATGAGAATTGAAAATATATATTAAATTTTAAGTTATTGAATATGTTCAAACAGTTTATATGATTTTTAGTATACCATATTTTATTTTTTTATGCACAGGGCAGTAATGTTGATTATAGTAAATGCATACAGATAGATACTAAACGGTTCATCC
>NC_051847.1:176674526-176711553 GCF_002237135.1 Teleopsis dalmanni
GGTTCTTAATTTTTGGTGCTAGTCCAAGGTTTATTTGATGGGACAAACATTGTTTCCACTAATACCTATATTTGAAGCCTGCGTCGGCTGACGCACTCTTGCTTTCTAAGATTTCGCACAGCAGTCGTCTCTTTCGTTGCAGCTCTATGGGGATGCAATTACGTTTATTGCTGTTTTGGATCTTTTGTGAAAGCCACAGTATAACTTTAAAAAGGCTAGTGCCGCTACAAATGAGCTTGTTCATATATAATTCGAGGTAGGTTATGTTATATCACATTCGTGCTCCATACATAACAACCCATGGTGGCACTGATAAAAGAAGTCTTATGCCTGCGTATCTTCAACTATCATTGTTTAGCATTAATTTTGGTATTACTGTGCCGATGCGAATGACTTTGTCCTTAAGTGATTTCATATGCTCTCTAAAATCAGGATATTGATTAATTTTAACTTCTAAATAATTAATGACATTGTTCTATTTATTCCTTTTCAGTATTCTAGGTATATGTACATACCCAGGTGTCTTGGAGTTATTTCTTTGTATCAACACCCAACACATTCGGGTGCGTACACCTAAAAATATGTTTTTTATTTTAATTGTTTCATAATGTTAGGGGTTTCTCTATGAACACACCCCCAGTGTATATTTGCATGTTTGCATGGATGTATATATATAAATTATCGGATGTTGACACTAAGGTTAAGAGTAATAAATTGTGCTATTGCAAAACCGTAATAATAAATATTTTTATTATTACGGCTATTTACATTTACATAAGTACGAATGTATGAAGCTTTTAATTAATTATATTATTGATTGTTTAAAAATAAACATCGTGCATATTTAAATTATGTAAATTAGCAGTTAAAACAATCAAAAAGATTTCAGTTCCAATCGCTTCGCCCTTAACACACTTCACTCAATGCTCACAAATTAGGTGCCTTGTTTATATTCCAAATCATTGCAATAACAATTTTTGATGGAAGTATCTGCGATGAACGTGCATCAGATTGCGTTTGAAAGCCGTTGGGCGCAATTTTAATAAATGCAAAAGTACAGATACAATTCAGAGATTTTATTAAAATTAAAAAAAATTTTATTAAAATTGAACAATATTATTATAATTTTAAATTTATTTAGTAGTAGTAGCAAACCAATTGTAGAAATGGTCTTAAAATAATTCTCTAAACAAACAAAAAAATAACAAAAAAAAAACAAATAATAAGGCCAAAAAATAAATTAAATTTCAACCAAACTATAAGTATGCCAAAAATTTGTATCTGTACATTTTGCATCTTATTTTTTTATCTGCGGAGCAGGTGTATCTAAGCTGTGCTACTGACGAACAGACTGTGAGGCATTTTTTGAATGGCGGCGCCATCAGGCAACTGGCATTATTCTTATTGTTGTAGTGTCAGTTGTTGCTGTTATTATTGTTGTTGTTGCTGTTGAATATTGTTGCTTACGTGCGCACGTGATTTGCATGTGAATTAAGTAAAAAAGATATTCAAGTTGATTTAATAAAAACAAAAAGAAAAAAAATACGAAAAGTAAGTTAACTTCAGTAAAACAGTAGCAGTAGAAGTAATGCTAACGCTAAAGTAAACTTAACTCAGCTCAGCTTGATTCGACTCGACTCGACTTGGATTGAGGCACAAATTCTCAGATGTGCACAAATGCTAAAATAATAAATTGTTTCAAAATATTAGCATAACGTTTATTTGTTAGATATCAAATCGCATATAGACGATATTTTATTATAATAATAAAAGTCGAGTGACGACATCGTGTGGAGGCGTTAAAAATTGTCAACACTGCCAATTACGATAATCTGTTAAGCACGCATAAAAATATTTCAGTATTTTCTTCTTATTTAAAAACAATTTATGCTTAGCATTCTTCTTAGCATTTTGATATATTTTGATGGATTTTAATTGAAGTTTTTAGAAAATACTCTAATTATATGCTTAACAATAATAGTTAAAAAAACAATAGCTGAGTCTTGAATTAGTAACGGTAAAGTGTCTCTAAAGGTTGTTATATACATATATATATGTATGATTATGTGAATGAACTATTTGCCTAACTATTAATTTTATTAATAAACATTGAAAGATAAAAATTCTAGAGTACACTCATTATCCTAAAAAAAGTATTATTGTAATGTATGCGTTTACGAAGGTTTACGAAATATATATAATTTATGTCCTTATAATGAAAATGCGAATATTTATCATCAAAAATTGTTTTATTGTTTTTCAAAGTATTCTCCAGCCTGATTTATACAATTTTGCATGCGCTCAAACCAATTGTCAAAGCACTTTTTCTACTCCGATTGACACAACTCCAAAACATGGTTTTTGAACGCTTCAACAGCATCTTCTGGCGACGAAAATCGTTGGCCACGCATTTTTTTCTTGATGTGCGGGAATAAAAAGAAGTCATTGGGTGTCAAGTACGGCGGATGACCCATCAATTCGACGTTTTGGCCGGTCAAAAAGGCGCTGGTTTGAGCCGATGTGTGAGAGCTCGCGTTGTCATGGTAAACAATGATTCGTCTTTTCTTGTTCGTTTTTCGAATTTCTCCGAAGACTACAAGCAAACAGACATAATTTTGAATGTCAGTAAACATTAAATAAGACTTCCTTTTTTAAAAAAGGCTTATGAGAATTTTTGAAATAAAAAATTTCCAAATTGTATCAAGTATCAATAACTATGATACTTCAGGTTGGGTGATATAAATGAAACTTACTTATTATGACATATGAAAATTCTTATAAAACATATAGCATATAAAAAACATATAATATATAAACATATGACATATAAAAAATGTAGCCAATAGACTAAATGACAACAAAATATAGACATTTGAGCTTCATGCTCTGGACAGCTTCTTAAAAATATACCAAATCGGTGATACCGAGAGAACAAACAGTCGGAGATCCGGCTTAGTTTTATAGGTTGAAGTTTTACACTTACATACCTTGGTTTTTAATTATTTTACATCTCGTTCATTAGCGCTGTTTTCTTTTTTTTGGTCTATGTAGTCTAACTAAGATAATACATTTTACTTCTATCAAAGGCATTTCGCTACCCTATATCTAGTTTCATTTACTCAGAGATGTTAAACTACGCTGGGTCAGATTATATCATTAATTAACTTATTGTTCAATTTTTATGGCTTGCCAGATTAAACCAGCTCAACCTACTTAAATTTTATTGTGCAATTCAGCTTTTAAAAGACATAGTTTTTTGTTACCCAGATTAATTAGCGCCATGTTATGCAGAAAGTCATAAGCACGCCAAAATTAAAATTGTTGTTGCTATCAATAAAATTAAAAAATTGGAATTAAGAGAAACAACAAAATGTTGATTTAAGATTTGTCACGGTGACGAGGATTAGTGTACCTCGTCACGTTAGTCAAAACAGTGTTACAAAATAGTCATACATTTTAATATTTGTGCTTTTTAGGAGCAAATTATTACAATTTTAATATATTTAGGAGAAAGAATATCAGGAAGCAATACAGCCAAGTTAACAGACAGTAAGTAGGTGAAGTAGAAAGAAAACAAGAATGTAAGAAAGTAAACACTTTCCGACTTTAAGGAAGGGAATTTTGTAAGTATTGTTAACAATTATTATGAAATAATATAATAGACTACAAAATGTAGTAGTAAAAATATAAAATGACTTATACTGATGACTCTCTGCAGAACACGCATTCTGGTTATAACCAAAAATATCCAATACTTTAGTAAATATTGGTGAATCATTTAAACTTTTATAAAACTTCGAAATCTTAGTCTATATATTATAGAATATCTACAACTATTTCTTGTTTCTTACTGGAAAATACATTACATATATTATACATATTAAAATTTCTTATTAACTCAAATATGTATACTAAACTGTAAAGCAAGACAAAAAAAAATATAAGAATTTGAAGATATTAACAAAATTAATCAATAAATGACGAATAAATGTGCTGTTGGGCTTGAAAATTGCTTAAGTAAAAGTTTGTATAAATATAATATTTTAAATGCTTCGAAATATTTGTTTTTTTTCATTTTAAATAAAATATTGTAAAATGGGGATTTTTGTGTTGTTAAGGAATTTAAAAATATATTTATATTTCCTTGTCTTTAAAGTAAATAATTTGTAATAATTTCTCCTAATTATTGAGCTCAATAAATGACTCATCACGTGACTACCGACTGTTGGGAAAATAATATTTTTAGCCAAATAATTAACAACCAAATGTAAATATGCATAAATAAGGAAAATTCCAGTTAAGTAGATTTAAGTGTAAGATTTAATCAGAATTTTATAAGTGTCCAAATAAATTGCATTGCTGTTATCTTAAAAGTTCAAGAAAGACCACGAACTGACACATATGAAATTCCAGTTAAATGTTGACAAAACTGCTACCAAAATATCTCAAAAGACACACAGTCATACAAAGAAAAAAGTACTACAAAAATCAATTTGGCATTAACATAATATTTTGGCCGAGAGCACTTCACAAACATGAGACAATATTGAAAAAAAAAACCAAAAGTCTTCAAAAGAAAGATTCTGAAATATATGAAAAACAACACCCTCAAGAACTTTCACCGCAGCACTTTAAACGCATTTTTATGAGCACAATAGAAAGTTGTGCAAATTTCAAAAAAAAAAAAATAAATAAATAAAAAAAAACAAATTAAAAAATAATTTAGAAACTGATCACAGCCAAAATTGGTTAAGAACACAACATTGGAATAACAAATTGTGACCAAAGCGACGGCCTTCTTCTGAAATGATGATAAACACGCATAATTACGACTATCAAAAGTAAACTGAAACCACAGCCCGCACTGACTTAAGCCATGCCAATAAAACGTTTCATTGACTGCTCCAAAACTCCAAAACAAGAATAAGAACGCCTGCCCGTAACGCCAATCAATTTGTTATAATTGATTTTGAACCCGCCGCAGCTATTGCCCCTGCTATTGCCGCTGTGAGTAGCTACAGTTTCGTAATTGTAGTTGAAAAGTGATTTTACGCCCGCCAAAAGCACAAACCCAAGCTGAAATGCAAAATTCTGAAACTTCATAAATTGTAGCAAAAAATGTAATTATAAACGTTTCATTAATTTTTTTCTTTTTTGTTGGTACTTGTTCAGCTTTCTGTGCCAGTGACCGTAAGTCACTGATATGCCGACGACTCGCACGGCTTCCTTTGCCTAACCTGTCACTTTGACAGATGATCATTCATTCTGCTTAAATCGCTGGCTGTCATAAATGAAATTTCGATTAACTTATTCACTGCAATTGTTTGGCAATTTGTTCCTGATTTTTTGCTTTAATTTTCAAAATTGATTGTTAGAATTATTTTAGCGGTTTTTAGACTTCTACTGTTATTGTCATTGACGAGGAGAGGCTTTGAACTCATACAGATTATTTTGAACATTTTGTTCCATCACATCAGTTAACAGCATCACTCCCTTAAGCCCATAATTACACAATTAATCAGTACATAAAATCTTAACATTCATTACAGCTTACAGTTTTTTACAATACATTCCTGTTATTTACAATTTCTGTTGTTTATAATTTCTGTTACTTACTATCTCTGTTATTTTAATAACTTTTTATAAAGCTGTCAGCTGCTTCTTCATACTGTCCGCACCTTCTTCTCTACTTCGTCTCATTTGCATAAATTTCTCTTAAATCATTTCTGGAATATTGCCTTCATTTGTTCGCTTCATTTTGCTCAAGTTTTTGTCAACAACTTTTTTGTTTTTTAATTTCGTTTAAAATTATTAACTTTTTATGCAAATTTTTAAATGACAATTTAATTTCTTTGAGTAAATTTTGTTATTGATAGGAATTGATGTTTAATTTTATTAAATTATTCCAGCGAATTGATTTAAATTCATTTGTTTATGTTTATGTTTATAACTTAATTTAAATATAAATTATTTGAATTAATAATAATAAATTATATTAAATTTTATTTCCCTTTGTAGAGCATAGAATTTATTGTTTTTATATATATACGAATGAGAAAAAAAATAAATTAATATGAATGATTTGTGACAACAAAAACAATTTAAATTTTATATAATGATTATTATATATTGTCAGATATTTTATTGCTTGATACAAGATATAGTCTTCCTAATTTTAAAACAGACAAATAATGACTCAATAACCCTCATTAAATTAGTTTAATTCATTAATAGTAAAGGGCACAATAGACCCGTCGTGACGGTTGCAGTTCCTTAACAATACTAATTCTGTAATTAAAGTAATAAGTTAATAATTTAATATAATTTTTTTATTCTTACGAATTATGAAATTCGAATGAGTTGGTAAATGTTAAGTAAGTTTGTTATTTTCATTAATTTTGAAATACTCAGAGAATGAGTTGAATTTAATATTATTTTTTTATTCTCACTAATTCTGAAATAGTCAAATAATAATTAATTAATTATAATAATTAATTCAGAAAATATCAACTGAAATGTATAAATTAAAAACAATCAATATATGTCATTGCTTAATACAGGAGATAAGGTCTACTAGTGTATCATCTCCTAACAGCCTTATATATGAAATATGTACAAATTATTTCAAATAAAGTGCAGCAACTAAGGCAGCGCTTAAGACATTTCGAAGAGGAATACAAAACACTATCACAGCTCACATATCACCAGGGAGGGCATTCCCAATAGGAGCAGCTTCTGCAGTGTAAATGTAAAGATGACATATAAAAACACACAAGCTGAAAAATGCAGTCAATAGACAAAATGACGACATAAATCTTGATGAATGCTAAATAGGTGATCTCGAGAAAGTTAACCGTTGGACAGCAGGGTAATTTCGCTGAGTTAAAATTATAGAACGTAAACAATTCAGCTCCCAAAGCATCGGATAAAAAGTTGAGGTCTTAACAGCGTAGGTAAGACTCAAAATATATCAATCGGAAAATATATAATTAACTCTGCTTTGGTAAAATTGAAGTCCAAAAATTATGAAATAGTCTTTTATGTACATTAAATATTAAATGCATTTTTATGTCTGGCGTGTACATCTCTTTAATATTTATCTGATGTATGTTAACTTATTAATTACAATTTTTTTAGGTTGGTAATTAAAAACAAGAAAAACAAAACAATTACTTCAAACAATCCTTAATTGGTTATTAATAATAGTGTTTTAATGAAGTCATTTGAATATTTAAAAGACTTAAAAGCTATTTAAATGCTGTCAGCCGTAAAGCATCCAAGCACTCAGTTTAAAAAATAGTGCTTGATGTACCACAAATTACCTTCATTTACAAATCGCATACACGCAGACCTAAACATGCTCGTAGATATTACAAAGTAAAGTATCTAAAATTAGTTACAAATGGGTGGGAAGAAACACAAGAGTGGCAGAAAATAAAAGGTAAAATCTATTTGTAGGACATGATTTTTTACAAGAAAACATTATTTTCCTTTTATCATATTTAGCACTTGCAAAAACTGTGTAATCGTCAAGTGAAAACAGAATTCCTAGAATCGCTGCCCAGCAATCAATAAACGAAGCGGGAGCAACAATAATAGCAACCAACATCGAAGATCAAAGCCCATAAGTGACGCAAAAGGACGAACAATGCGCCAAGCGTTTGGCTTGCTCTGCGTAGGTACAATAATATGGACAAAGTGATGAGATGTAAAATAAATAAATATTGATGATGTGGAAGCACAGGCAACTGAGCAGAAGCACATCAATGTTGGCATCACATCCGTAAGGTGCGGCTAAGCATCTCGATAGTTGTGTTAAACGAGTGAAGGGCGCTAGTTATTTCACTTTGCATTAACCATGTTGCTGTCGATACTGCACAAAGGCATTCGATTGCTCTATAATTTAATCAAAATGGACTTATAGCATAAATTCTACTTCATGTTGAAGGCTTTGTTTAGGTTCGCTTGACTTTGTTTGGCTTTGGTACTTTTGTCTTCACTTCGGCCGTTTTTTTCTCTTGTAATTTTCATTGTCTTCCTTTGCGGTAGTCTCGATGCAGCTGACGTTCTAGATTAGGTTTTGAAAAATGTGATGGTCAATTGCTTTTAGCCAATTTTATTTTTATAACTGGAATGCAAAATAGCACAAAAAAAGAAAAAAACTAAATAAATGTTAATAAGAAAATAAGTTAACATTTTAAAGATTGTTGAAAGCTGTTTGGTAAGGCAAAAGGGAAGGAAGAACTGGTGGATCATATACCGACATTAGCACAGGAGTAATATGGCAGCCATGTAGACTTGCTCTTTTTTACAGTGTGTGCCAATTGTTTCAGTTATTTACATAAAAGCCAATTCAAATGTGGCCTTGTGTCTAAACCATGATAAGGTCGATTTGGTTCGGTATGCGTCTGTGCGACTCGTTGCTGTACTTGAATTTGATAGAAACTTTGCTCTGTTTTGGTGAAACTGCTTTGTAAATATCATAAAATAGGCTTTTATGTTCATTAAATGTTAATTTTATTTTTATGTTTATTAGTACGTCTGGCGTTTACATCTTCAGTATATTAAGGATATTTTTTTGACCCGACGGCTTATTTGCAGGCAATTCTCTTTCATAGACACACTTTAAATTTTATGGACAGCAAAAATATTAATTTTCATTTTATTAGTCCTGCTTCCAGACATGTCGAAAATAATCACTTATTTAAATTACTGCAATTAAAATTTGTACTGTTAATAAATGTAAATAAATATGTAAATAATGATAATTATTGCAATTAAACGATTTATTTAGCAAACCCATTTAGATTGTACATACTGAAATCTTTTGACAGTTTATTTATAGATTTTATTTAGAAATAATAAAGATAAAATTAAATAAATTATACAATAAAATAAATAAATAAAAGATAAATTATACAATATTATAGGTGCCTCAGTTAAAATGAAACCAACTTTAAATTGCTGTAACATCTGAACTGGTGGCAACATTGTATCTATTTTTCCTTTTTTTTTTTTTTTGCAGTAGGTGGAAAGCATCGAAAGCCACAGTGTGAGACTTGAACGCACTAAGACCACCTCTTAGGAATGAATGGGAAAGATTTTCACAGCAATGTGCAAATTTAATTCCAGTAATCAGGGGAGTAAGATTTGAGCGATAAAGCGCCCTTCAACTCCTCTATATAAATAAATTTTTGTTTACATTAAAAGATCTGTCTATCAAGTATGATTGAAGTACTGCGTGTGAGTTTTGCGGGAGTATTTGTCGTATTTTGTGTATCAGGCCCACATGCCATACTTTGTCGAACGCTTGTGCAACATCTAAAAAGACACCAAAGCAATATTCTCGATTTTCAAAAGCGGTTCTTATCTGTCTATCAAGTATGATTGAAGTACTGCGTGTGAGTTTTGCGGTAGTAATTGTCGTATTTTGTGTATCAGGCCCACATGCCATACTTTGTCGAACGCTTATGCAACATCTAAAAAGACACCAAAGCAATATTCTCGATTTTCAAAAGCGGTTCTTATTTCGTTAGTTATTCAGTTCACTTGTTCGATAGTACCATGTTTTTGACGAAATCAAAATTGATGGCTTGGTATCAAGTCTCGTTCTTGGAGAAAAGGCATAAGTTTTGCTAGGAACACTTTCGCAAACAATTTTGACAAACAGACGCATCATATTGACAAGCTTATAGGTTTATATGATGCTGCTAGTGTTGTATCTTTTCTGGACTTTTGAAACATTATAATTAATCCTTTTTCCATTCGGTCGGGATATGTCTAAATTTTATTATGGCGTTAAAAATCTTTGATATTGCTGATACGAGGGACAGATTTTTTAATATAATTCGAGTTATAGAATAGTATTCAGGTGCTTTTTTGCAGACAAGCTTTTCTTTGATGGTAAAATTTGACTCCGATGTTTACCAAATACATTAGCTTTTTCATCTTCACTGCGAGCCCATTTACCGCTGGAGTTTCTTAAAGGAGGCACTGCTTCAACAGGTGTTTTTATAGTTTGATGAGCTTTCCAGAGTGATCCTTTGTTAGCCGTGTTTGGGGACAGCTTTTTAATATATTCGTATTGCTTGTTTTCTTTGCCTCCTGCAAAAGCGCTTTTTAGTCGATTTACGGCTTCTTTTAATTTAGATTCGGCCATTGCCAAATAGATCTATTTTGTTGCCATTGCCATCGATGCAGCTGTATATTTTCCGTTAGGAGTTTTTCGATTTTACTGTTGCTTAAATGCTGCTCTATTACCAGAGAAGGCGAATTCTTTGGTGTAGAATTTTCAGCAGCTGAGGAGAGAATTAAGTTGAATACTTGTACGGTATCATCTACCTGATATTTGTTTTAAATTTTGTAATTGGTATGAACATGAGTACTTATGTATTTCTTAAATTTCAGCGAATTGGTGTTTTGAGTTCTTCATGAACTATCAGGAAGATTGAAGAGTGATTCGATGATAATTCATAACTTGTGGGCACCGAAATAGAGTCACGACGAATTCCCTTTGTGACAGCGAAATCAATAGGATCTGGGATTTTGTTGTTGTCTGATGGCCAATATGTAGGATGCTCGGGTGATGCGACATCTAGTTTGTTTCCCTTGTTTGTTAAAAAAAAAAAAACAGGGTACTAGCTCCCACTGGAGCAGAGCACTGCGACCAGATTGATCTTTTGTGCCGACCTTTCCCTTGTTTGTTATTACGTTGAAATATTTTTAGCCTTTAGGATTGCAGAACCGAGAGCCCCAAAAAGTGTGCTTTGCATTGTACTCTCCTGCAACAATGAAATTTCCTCCCAAAATTTAGAAACTTAAGGCTTAAATGTAATCAAATCCGACTTGCAGCTTAAGACAAATAGCTAAACGTATCAAAACAACTATGCTGGATTAAAACAAGGTTTAGAAAAACAATGGAATTATTGAATATAATTTTTGCTGGTAATAAGAATTTCACAGTTAATGAATAACATGCTTACATTTTGTCGGTCTTTAGGTCGCGCCTAATTTCTTTAGTTTCATTGCCTAATTTCGGAAAAGATTGTTCCAACTAAGTTTAATTTAAATTTAGTAAATTGTGTTAAATAGTTTAATGGTTATTTAAACTAAGTTTAAACTAAAATTATATGAGTATTAAAAAGCTTATTTCTTGACATTGAAATCAAAAAAGTCATACGTATACTATAACAATAATACAATAATAGACAATAATACAATTATAGACAGTTCTACTCTCATATGAATTTATTTTCGTTTAATATGAACAATGATGTGAGAAATCACAGATGTAATTTCCTCCAAACTTCAACACTGATTAATTCTTTATAAGTGAAACTCAATTTATTAATGAATTTTAATAACATATAAAAAAAATATATATTTCAAATTAATAATTAAATTCAACCCAAATTAAAAATCGTTTATTTATGTTAAATGTTTTAATTAATATTAATAAGTTTAAAGTTATTAAAAATTTTTTCAGCAAATTAAGCTTTAAACTATTACTTAATTATAAAATAATAATTTTTTTTTAATATTTTTAATTTTTTTGTAATTGCTAAAGGCTTTTGCGTGTCAAGTTTCTTACCTACCTCAGCGTAAATATTATTGTTTAAAATTTATGAATGCTGAACACATGCCCGGGTGCCCAACCTTTCAAATAAATTAAAACAAATTATTTCACATTTCTTGCACGCTAATTGGAGTAGGTTTAGCACGCCATCCTGCCGAGGAAAAGGATTTATGATGACTGATTTTTTAATGTTTTCAATAAAAGTTAATTTTTCATTTTCTGTATTACAAAATATTATTTCTGGTTTATACCTGGTATTAAAGTTGAATACGCTTAAGGGGATTTTTAAGGGATTAACTAGAAATATCGTTGAAAATTAAAAATGATATTATATGGAGTTTAAAAAATAAGAGTAATAATAAAAAAAATTAGATTTTAATTAAGTTACTAAAATGTCATTAATTTGAAATTTAATTTAATTTAGTATAAAAAAACAAAATGTATAAAAAAATATTATTTCAATTAAGATATTAACATTAATTATTTATTTAAGATTTATTTATGTATAATCAGTTTTAATGTACTGAATAAGCACGGGGTTGATTAATTATTTTACATGAATTTTTAAATAAATAACATTTAATGAAATATTTCTTTGTCACTTTCTTACGATTACCAAATAATATGATTTTAATTCGACATAAAACCTTCGACTAGAAACAGGCGTCCTCTTTCAGGATGTACCGTTAAGGTTTTTCGTTGTTTACCTGATAAAATATCTATAATCTATATTATAATCCAAACAAGTTAGGTCTGTCTTATATGAAAAAATGTTGGAGTGTCCCGAAAAGGAAGAGATTTTGAGTTTAATTCTTTGTGGTCGTTCAGATTTACAATGTGTTAAACACAAAAAACATACGCGAAAATATGTTTTTCGACTGTTAAGATATGTATTTTTTCACACACAAACATATATATACACAAACATATATAATATCCAATACCTATCCTAAGTTTCTTTGGATTTAACTTATAGCACTAAAATCATATATTATTTAAATATTTTTAAACATATATATATTTCAAAAAATATATTTTTTGACATTGAATTTATAACACTAAAATTTAATATTTTTAAAAAAAAACATTTAAATATTTCAGAAAATATATTTCTTTAGTTTCAATTTAAAACACTGAACACATATTTAAAAAAAACCATGTAAATAGTTCAGAAAATATTTATAGGCGACTAATATTCATATTCTGTGCCATATTACCATCTCATAATATTCTTATACTTATATCTTTTTGATAGCTTAACACATTTATGGTAAAACTATTAACATTTTAATTCATAGTAGGACTTATAATGTCCTTTAAAAAAAGTCCTGTGGCTTACATAGGAAAAAAAAAACAAAAGTGAAAATGTGGCAAATATAAAAACTTTTGCTTTATCACGACATATTTTAATTAATTAAAAAAAAAAGGTACGAAATGGTCAACTTAAGTGTAAGCACATGCAATTCCAGTGAAAAGTAACAAAACAGTACCCATCGGTATAAAAGAGGGCGTGTCAATGTTGTGCCACATAACAAAAATTGTGAGGACACGCAACCTATTTATCAGCGTGATGAGCACGTTTGCCAGGATTCATAATGGCAACGTGTGGGCAATTATACATAAAAACAATCAAGCGATACAAAGGACAACAGTACACACTTCGTTTTTATATAAATTTTTGTTTATTTTATATTTTGTAGCCCATAATAAAAGGACTTGACCATATATCAAAACTTCTGTGCTTACACAGCAATGGGTTTATGTATCCTTTTAAACGCTACTTTAGGCACTGTGGAGTAATAATTATTTATTTAAACTTTGACTATGTGAGACTGATTTTGATTTATATAAATGATATATAAATTATGTGATATATATAAATAATAACATTTTAAAGCTTTTTTAATTATATAGAGTCAAGCAATATTTTATAAATTAGTTAGATAGTCCCTTAAAAAAATATATAATTTTTTTATTTTTATGCCAAGAAAATATATTTCATTTTAAAGAAAATTTTTTTTGTCGAATGTGAAAAGAAAGCTAGGTGGATTAAAACAGTAATAAAGAGAGAATAACTATGAAATTTTTCATTTTTTATTCAAGAACAGTCCTCTTGTAAAATTTTAGGAGTCCAACATACATGATAATAAATAACTGATTAAAACTGATTGAAATGAAAGTACTCACGTCAAATGTAATTGTAGTAGATTATTTGTTCTTTGAAGACATTGGGATTGCCCACACATCGGTAATTAAGAATCTTTTCTATAATTTCATGGACACGTTCTGATTTCCGATACAAAATAAAGCAAACCATATTAATTAACCATAGTAATTAAAAACAGTGAAAAAGAATAACATAACGATCACAAGTATAGCTTTAGTCCCAAAAACTTCTCCTTGATTAATAAAACTTTTTAATACAAAACACTAAGAGACTAGATTAAACAATAATCAATTAATCTGTTATATGTCAAACAGAAAACCAAATAAAACTCTTAAATGCCATAATTCTTCATCTTCTTCTTCTATTTCATAGTGTAGTATACAATGCACAGTCAATAAGACCACCACTTTCAAAAATATTATTTATGAGCAAACAACAACAACAATTATTGTACTTGAATA
Organism: Teleopsis dalmanni; assembly: GCF_002237135.1. Classification (NCBI taxonomy): domain Eukaryota; kingdom Metazoa; phylum Arthropoda; class Insecta; order Diptera; family Diopsidae; genus Teleopsis; species Teleopsis dalmanni. Next base: position 176,688,730 of record NC_051847.1, read on the forward strand.
TCATCATTGATATTTTTGAATATGTCAAGCAGTATCATTTCACCTCATTCATATCTCAGCCCAATTTGCATCCTCTGCCCCAGTCCCAGCCCCCGACGAGAGTAAACAACAATTATTGCGCTTTCATTATCGCTCATTAAAAATTCGCTTCTGTTTTTTGTTTTGTTGTTTGTTGTTTTTTTAGTTCTCATACACATTGTTATGCTCGTATGTGTGCGAGTTGTGAGTTGTCGTTTATGCGAGAGGTCGGGTCTATGCGTGTGTTAACAATAAAGTAATTTTGCTCATTTAACATAATGTTTCAATTTAATGACATCATTTTGCTGGACATAATTTTGTAATTTTCATTTTAATTGTTGTTGCTCTTCTGCTTTGCTTACCGTTACGGATATTTCATGATGATACACAATCTGCAATAAAAGAGAAAGACTTTCCTGTAAATTTGGGCGATTAAAAAGTTTTTTGTTGTTTTAAATTATTTAATCACATTTAAAAATATTTAATTATCTTCATTAATTTATGTAATTTTCTTTATGAGAGTGATGAGGATTACATTTACTAGATTACTAAGGTTTATTTTATTACATACAAGCATTAGAGTTGTTAAATGTTTATTAATATTTAATGTTATGTTACTTACATATTGTATACACATATGTGAAGCTATAAAAATAATTATAATTACAGAGATAATTGAATTTATGTTTTTCATAGCCTTCATATATTTCTTAATAAACATATTGCACATATACATATTAGCTGTGTTGAAATGTCTAGAACTCCAAGCCACATTGAGACCGAAGGAACGATTTTTAATATATAGTCGCTCACAACTTATTTAATGCAGACAAAAATTTATTCGAAAGTTTTATTTATTTCAAAATATTTTGGAAAATTAAAAAAACAATGTACACATAGGTACTTATTGTTTATATTGTTTTATTCCATTTTCAAAAACAAACCATCCGAAAATCTTTTTTCATTCCTTAGTAATACAACAAAAACCAAAAACCAAAAACAAAATTTGTATCACAGTTTAAAAAATGCAGCTTTAAAAATAATAAGATTTTTAAAAAATTCCAAACTATTTCTAAGTACTTAGTACTTTCTTGGATATCCCCTATTAGTAATCACAGCCTGAAGCCTTTATCGCATTGAGTCAACTAATTTTTCTAAACTTATTTTACTCCATTCTTGCTGTAAAGTGTTTTTAAGTCAGATTTGTTGCGGATGTCATGTTTTCTGATATTTGTCTTCAAAACGGACCACAAAATTTCGAAAACGTTCAAGTCTGGGGATTATGCTGGAGTTTGGATAATATGCAGAGATTACCATATCAACTACGATTGTACTAATGCTGAATTTTTTGACTTAACTTGTCGCTTTTTGGCCTATTTCTAACAAAGCTAATTGAATATATATATTTTTTATACAGGAGCGAAAATATTCCTTTCTCTGTAAATATATATTAGAACTATTCAAATGTCTACAATCCAGCTAAGAAGACATTAGGGACTAAAGAAACGATAAACGACATCGATGACTATAATTTTGGCATTTTACTGGCTTCTAGCAGAGATATCACATGATATTATATACGGAGCCTTTTAATTAGTATAGTTTGGAAATTATTATATTGCCTAAATATTTTAAATAACAGTCATTAAAGATGGTGATATTAAGTTAATTGGTTATTGGAAATAAACTTAGAAATTTGAATGTTGATTCTATGAGCAACCGAAATGAAAAACTAATAAACTAGTCATTAATACTATAGGTAAGGTTAGAATTACCGGTGATCATAAGGATACATTTATTATATAACTATTTAACATTACGTAAATAAAAGTGTGTTAAAGTTTTACCAAAAGTAGCGCTTGTATGTATTTTTTTATTATTAACTTTAAGCTATTGTAAAAATTGGTTTCAAAAGCTTTTGTAAACAAACGAAACCTCACAGGGACTGAAACCACAACTATTTTCTATCTGCATTAGACGGTGATTTAAATTATCGTACATCCTCTTATCTTTATTGTATCGTTAAGCTAATTATAGGGAAACCCATGAAGTTAATTAGTGGATTCCTGTAAATAAAGTAAATTAGGCAATGAAATCAGTTAGGAGCTTTACCGGATGTTGCACCTATTTGGTGAAATGATCTCTTTCAATGAGGAATTCGTTGATTATTTGCAAAGAGGAGTGGTTGGACAATGTGATAGGTGTTGATATTATTAAAAAGGAAAATTCATATTATATTACGGATAACCTAGAGAGATACGATTGCCTTGTATTGAACATAATTGCAACCTAACCGCATATTTCTAATTTGCTGAGAATTGCCACTGAAAGTTCTGGTTAAATCAATCTACAAGATACATTTGTAAAGTTTTTGATTTCTGATTGTAAATTAAAAAAATAAAATCAAGCTATTGGTGGTAGATCAAACCCACTTTAAAGAGAAAAAATATATAATAAAGTAAAAATTCATAAGAACTGGACTGAATTCAGAGCTCGTCGGAGTGTTAAGTTAACAATAAATTTACTTATTGTTTTAAAATTTCATTTATTTTTTTCTTGAGATACATAAATTGATAATTAAAATTTTATGACTATATTTTGATTGAGGGTATTAAAAGGTGTTAAGAAATCGCTGTTAAATATTTATTGCGTTATTAAGTTAAAAAAAAATTGAATTATTTTGAAATCTTATGATATATGTATCTATATTGGAAGAACAACATGGATGATATTTTTTGATTTTAAATGGAATATAATTTTTGTTTGAAAAAGGGAATCAAAGTAGACTGTTGATAAGAATTTCTTATGTACCTTATAGTTATAGATAGATGGTTTTTTGAAAACTAGATTTCCAATTAAGTTTTAGCAATGATTTAAAAAAAGTTGAATGTAGAAAAGTGGGATATTTAAATTAAAATGATCATATAATTTTATTTGCTTCATAAATTATTAATAGTGCTTTAGTATTATTATCATTGGATATATCCAGCAGATCAGTAGTACATGCAGCATCAGACAAATATTAGTTTTTAAGTTGCTAATTGTTGCATATAGCATTACACTGCTGAATGTAACCGTTTCAGAACAAACCAACCTGAAGCAGATAATAAGTTATACATATATTATTTTTGTCCCAGGTAAAGCATGAAGCTTATTTCATACATATATTTATTTCGATATGTTTGTAAATATATCTATACATATACATTTTATACGGTTTTGAATTTTTAGTTTTTTATATGGAAGGAATTAAGCTCCTTTAGCAAATGCATATTTTTTAAGTAAAATAAAAAATTGTCTTCGAGGGGAATTTACTTCTACCGTACACTATGGATAAGCTATAAAATATTATTAAATTTAATCGGTAATAAAAAAATTCTTGTCACCAAAAGTTGTGCTTTATATTTCCATGAAATTTATTCTGCTAAGACTAATTAAAGAGTAATCAAACTCTTTGTTATATATTAAAACTTTATAATATACGACATACGATTGTTTTAAGCTTTTTGAACTTTATCGACAACTGATAATATGTATATTGTCATATATATGGAATAAATAATCGTAAAGGTGGACAGTACTCATAAAAAATTATCATTTAACACAAATCGATGCATTTTATGTAGTTAATGATATTTGAATGTCGAGCAAATGTAATTAAGCAGAATGTTATCAAAGACGCTGTAAACAAAGAATGTTAAATATATTGGGGATGCAACTGAGCGTTGAACCGTTTTTGTTGTTGCTTCGTTGTGTGCAAGACTAGTTTTGATGTTGTGTTATCTGGTAAATCCGTTACAGATTTTATTGTTTTAACATTTTTATGTTGAAAAAATTGGCATATAAAATTAAAACTTTAGTTCTAAGTCAAGCGAAGAGAAGCAAAGACTTTGGAAAAAAAATAAGAAAGGAGTTTTTTTGAATGCGGAATGTTTTTGTTTTAAAATTGTTGGTGTTAATATTTCATAATTTCTTAAATATTTTTTACAATAAATACTATTTCCAATTTAATAATTTTTTAATATAATTATTTGTGATTTGCGTTATTTTAGATAATCTGAAATATTTTGCTTTTTTTACCGGTTCGAGCCAAATGATTTTTCGTTCGGTGAATTGTTTACCGTATTTTATTTATTATATGTTTTTTAAATTGTTTAAATTCCGTTTTGAAAAAATATGTTACTTGGTTTTATAAGTTATAAGTGATGAAGATTATGTAGTGATTCATATTAAAGTCTCTTAAATATTGTATTATAATTAAAATTATGTGGCTTCAAAATTTGGAAATCTGATGCTAAAAGTCGGGTAAGTTCCATAAAATTTTTTTACATCTTAAAGATTTTTTAAATTAATTTCTATATTCATCTTATTTAATTTATTTAAAGTATATTTTCTTAACCATTTCGTTCAATATAAATTATAATGAATACATACTTTATAATAAAAAATTTATATTGAATATTTTTACACAAAAATATACATATACATAAGTATAGTATGAGGGTATATAAATTATATACCGCATAGATATTATATAATATAAATTATGTATATAATTAAAATATTATATTCGACTATATAACTATATTCACGATATAATTACTAGTGCTTTCAAATTTTTTTTTTCATAAATTTTATATGTAATCTATAACAAGTGTAATGTATATGTATAATGTATACATTATGTATGTATACACGTAGTGTACAATATATGTATAGTATTATCTTACAACTGATGAAATGTTTATAACATAGTAAACAGTGCTTATTATATAAATGTGGTCATTTGTTCTTCTTCTCAACTTAAAGACTCCTTAGTCATCATTTACCATACTCAAAATATTATGTCTCTGTTATCCAAAACAATCGGTGTTGACCCCGAGAATTTATCTCGGAATGGTATTTGGTCTCATTTACTTATCCTACCAATCGCGAGTTGCGAAGAATCATAAATCATGACTCATCATTTGCGAAATCTTCTCGGAGAATTACATCTAACATTTGTTAGATTTACCTAGCTGGACTGCGATTGTTTTCTATTACTGTGGGGAAATATTTTGAGTATTCCGCGGTTTGAAATGCTAGCAGGGGCATGCAATAGTATATTAGTTTTAATGTTTTGCATGTATTCGTATATACCAACTGATGAAAGGTCTTCGCGTCTACTAAAACACACTTAGAATAAACTATCCAATTGTAGACCTTGGGGCCAATATTGAAAACAATTGCTCTAGACTTATCAGTAACTTTTACCACATCTGTTAGGAATATGATGCAAGAAATTTATATCTACTAACATATACTTAAAACTTCTTATCTAAGTTAGTTGCAATATTTGTACTGGAAAAAAGTCTTGGACTTCATTAAAGGATGGAAGTGGTTTTAAACTAAACATATTTTCTGGCACAACTAAATATGACAGCAGAATTAAATAGATGTATAGAACAGCCAGTTCAACTTAATTTAACTTAAATCTATATCTTTGCTTGTCTATATCTTCTTCTGTCTGATTCTTTGTCTGTCTACTTCATACTATCTATTTGACTTTTTTTCTAAAACTTGTATAATTTACAAACTTCAAGTGTGATCTACAATATTATTTACCAATGAGATTCGAAAGCAGTTTATTTTAATTAATTAAAACCGATTTAAGTCATTAAAATGTAGTAAATTAACAGTGGCTTAAGGCGTCAGGTCTAATTGAGTGCCACTACTTACTTGTTAGGAAATGTCATAATAAATTAAAAAACAATGGGATTTGCATTATAATTTTTCACTTAACAACAAATACTGCCGATGAATAAAACTGTATATCTATTTTTAGTGAATTTTCTCAATATGCTTTGTAAGAATAGTAAAATATTCATACTAAATACAATACTCGTATTTACCAAAATATTGTTGGCAAAACAAACAAATTTATTCCCGAAAACAATAAATTGTCATTGCAAAATCATTTATCATATGACAGTGTCAAAAAACGTTTTAATTTTTTAAGTTTCCTTAAACATAAGACTTTCTTGTGAGGTCGTTGTATCCTTGAGCAGGAGTTAAAGTGGATACTAGGTATCCAACCGTGACAAAAAACTTTGAATTACTTTGTTTTTTAGGTACTTGATGTTGTTGTCGTTGTTGTTGTTGTTGTTGTTGTTGTTGTTGTTGTTGTTATTATTATTGTTGTTGTTGTTGTGCTGAATGACAATGCAATTCTGTTGTTATTGTTGTGAAAAAACAACATGACAAGCATTAGTGATGCTACATAAAAACAAAGCAGCCATTGGATAAAAAGGAGTTAAGGCAACCTTACTACTGCATAGATACATATAAATGCCTTGCAGCATGCAAAAGTGACAAAAACAGCAGGAGTTTTAGTCACAATACCGAAATTGTAGCGCTTAATTACGGGGTATGCACACAAAAATATATTGTACAGAGTACACAAAAGAACAATGCTAATAGCTATGACTATGGACTGGGTACTGTGGCCATGTTGATGGCATTTATATAATAAAAATGATAAAGATGAGCCAGGCAAACGAGCAAGAAAAAAAGGTAAGCAAACTCTGACACTTTTGCTCATTAATTTGCGTACATTTGAGCTCACTTATCGCTGGTATTATATCTCAAATGCAAAGAGAAGAATTTTTTTTTAAAAAGCGTAATATTACAATCAACAAAAAAAAAAGTACAGCTTGTCGGAAGGATATTTTAATATATCAAAAAAGCAGAAGGCACTCCCCATTACAGGTCAAAAGTATATTTGCAAAGCTTGTAAATGTGTAGTGGGTAATTTGTTGTCATTTACCCCAGTGCGATTAGTTGCAGTTATGGTCTAGTAAATTACAAAAAAAAAAAACAAAATGGTTTTCATATTAAACCGGAGTTAAAATAAATTTAAAAATATTTTAGTTGCCTATACTATAGCGCCCATATACGGGCGCCAACAATCCTTAAAGTTAAACACATGAATTGTGTTTTACAACCATCATTCATTTATGCTCCCTTTACCTTAGTAAATTCACTTAACTATTTGAATAGTGCACCTGACAACTTCAATCTGCACGATTTCAAAATTTGATTTTTATCCTGACAGTAGCACACTCACAGACGTAGGGCGTCTGCATAAATTATTATATTTGCAACTTCCATCAACAAACCCAATATAAGTAAGATACGAGTATGGAACATTATCTATTACATATTCAGCCACATATGCACATACCCTGTTGGAGTGCTCTATTTGGTCATTTATATTGCATGCAAGTTCTAGTTTGGTTATAAATACAGATACGCTGGGCATGGACATGGATTTCGACTGCTTCGGATTACCATAATGCGCAGCAATAACTTAACTGCAAACATAAACAAGCTAAATCAAGTCAAATGCGGCAATAAATCTTGCAACGCGCCATGCAAATGTTAAGTGTCGATGTCGATGTGGTCGTTGCCGGTGGCACTAGGATACGTCAACAGCAGCCAATAAAAAAATTGTGAAAAGTATGAAGTTCGTTATGGATTCTCTCGAAATAAGGGTTCAAAATGCATATAATCGAAGACGTATGTATCTTCAATCAAGACTGTGAAATATGCAGTGTTATTAAGTGATTTTTTAGTAATACACTATTTTAAGCCTTTTATATCATCCTCCTTATTATTCTATTTCACTATATTAAGAATTAGAATTTGCTTAGAAAGTCCACAGAATTTTTTAAAGAGATATAAGCCAAATGAGTGTGAGACTCCAACTCATTAAAATTAATATCCGACGGTTAACTCTCCCGGGATCATCGGTTTGGTGTTTTTCATTTGTCTATTTTCAAATCTCTGTTGTCATTTAGTCTATTGATTATACTTTTTAGCCTGCGCAAATTTTTATGTCCTCGCTACAGCTGTGTTACTACAGCTATTCTTATGTGGAGCGACTTCCACGATGGCAGAAATTAAATCATATAAAGAATGAACACCGCATATAAATTATACAAACACTGTAATAATACTTATCCAATAACACTTAAGTTCATGTAAGGAATGCCTAAAAATAATAAAAAACAATTTATGAATTATAAAATTATATAAATTATAAAAGCAATTCTAACAAAATATTTAGACACTACCTAATTAACTATGGAATCGTCTTCGATGGAATTTTCAGGTTTAGAGAAAGTGAAGGAGCAGACCGCTAAGCATGTGGTGAAAAGTTGCATTGTCTTTGTGCTTAAGCTAGAGAAGGTATTTTATTGATATTCAACGAAAAAAAGCATATATTCCTATTTACTGAAGAGATAGGCCTTAGTGAGTCCTTCTAAATCCAAGTAGGAAGCACAATAGATCTTAAAGTCGTGACATTTATCACATAAATGTTTATCCATGTTATTCACGAGATTATCACTACCTCGAACAGCACCCTAAGCTGGAATTGCCACATGAAGAATCAAATTGCCTCTGGACAAAATCATAAATTGGTACACCAATTTATTGGGATTGGAACCAATTCCAATTGATTGGAAACTTCTAATATAAAATTTGTATTTAATGGAAATTAATCAGTATGCTTGAATATCTGAGACCTACTACTGTGCTAAAAGATAAAATTCATTCGTCATAGGAGTCATTACTCGAAAATAAATTCTAGGGGTATATTGATTTCGAATTCAGTGATCCTTGCAGAGCTTATGGTGTTAAGAAGGAAATAGAAATTGTCAATATTTTCTTTAGTTCTAGCTCAGCGCATAGTACGAAAATATTAAATCTATTAGACACATACTTATTGGCTAACAGATATATCTCATAAAGTCGATATAAAATTTTAAGAATACAAAAAAAATTTTTTTCTAATCTCTATTATTACTACGGAACCCTAGATTACCATCAACAATACAGGTGAATAGTGTGTGGACATGTTAGCAACAAGAATTGAGCAGTGCTGTTATTACTCCCGCCACTTTTAGCAGGATGACTGCTATTTATTTCGTTTCTTGACGTGCTGGTCTAATGCTTTGAAGGTGCAGGATTCTATTTGTGGACATGTTGAGTGTTGCATAGTTTTTAGATTTTCTATGCAGTTTTTCACTTTCAAATACATTTCAATCTACTTTTTCATTTCTTCTATGGAAAGTGAAGAAAACAGTGCTAATGTTCCGCAATTTCCTTTGACAATTCTTCATTTTTATTGTATTTCTCACTAATAATTTTTAAACCATTTATTCACAAATCTTTTTTTTTCCCCTTTTTTCTCTTCTAAATTTATTTAAGTTTTATATTTCATTCCATAGCGGTTATCCCTCTTATGGCACAAAACCTCATTATTCGCATTAACAACAACAATTTATTGTCAATTTAAGTTGATTTATACTTGGCTCAATGTCATTAAGGACAGATTATAAATAGGGCAGACTAAGTTTAATTGAATCGAAGTGTGTCCGTCTGTTCCCGGAGCTGTTGGGAAATTTTGAAAAATGTTATTTACTTAAAGATTTTATGTCTGAATATTAGGAGCAATTAATTTTTTGTGGTAATTATGAAAATTCACTTATAATGAGAATTTTTATTTTACATGTCAAGCTATTAATCAAGTTGAATTTAATTAAATGGCATTCGAAGTGAATCACATAAATATTAGGTTATCGTAGAGCGACTAGACTGTGATTGTTGGCATGGACATTTTGCACCCTTCTATATTTGAAAAAATTGAAAATAATTAATAACAATTGAAACATTCCTTCGGAAAGGTTTTATTGCTGCTGTGACATTGCTAGTTGAAAGCGAAAATAGTAATGAATTATGGGTCTTCTGTGTTATGAATGTAAGAGTAATTATTACTTTCTTCTGGAATTTAAAATATGGTTCAATTATCAAGTCCTGTAAAATGAAAAATTGGAATGTTTTGCAGTTAATAATAGTTATGGTTACATCAGTTAAATCAAGCTAGGTTAGCAAGAAAAAAAAAATATTTAAAAAAAATTTAATATGAAAACAGAAAAAACATACTCATATATTAATGATTGTGTTTATAAAATAATTTATTATTGTAATTAATTCAGATGTTTATAGTTATTTTTTATACCTCTCATATGGTTAAACTTGTTAAATTTATATTACTATTAACAATCACAATTAATCTACACGTATCTGGGTTCAATTTATTTCATTACGTAAAGTTCGGTACAAGTTAGTAAATTAGTATCGGCATATAGATAGATACAAAGACGAAGAGGGAAATAATTGGTCATTACTAATTGTGGACGTATATGTTTCATATGATCCCTGATCTCTATCATATCATTAATATTCGAATGTAGTAACAAAGAATTTTAAATATATTATATATTGGCTAAATGAAGTACGATAGTAGACCAAGAAATAAAGTGCAGTATATTCTGCAATATACTAAGACACTAAGTTCAGGTACTATGTGTAGTCAGTTTGGCTTTATGGGATAAAAATTTCATTGCTAAGTACTCAATCATCAAACTATAAAAAGCCTTTGAGGTGTCGAGCAATAGACGCTTGCTAAAAATATATTGAACATGGAGGATTATCAATTTAGCGATACTCTGTAGAATATAACAAGAAATGGAATTGCTAAGAATGATTAAATATGGGAATATAGTATACATAGGATACATTTTGATGCGCCAAAATACGAAGTTCTCTAACTAATACTCGAACGTCGTATAGCAGGCAAGAGACGTGTAGATCGAAAACCACTTTCATAATATACAGAATATATTATGCACAATATATTGTGCACAATAAAATCCGATATTATGTGTTTTTTATTAGATATTAGAAACAATAGAATAAATATATAGAATTCCCTAAGAAATATAATTTTAGGTTAAGCTATAATCATGGCTAATTAAAAAGTCCATGAAATTACTAAAGAAATATTTATGGCATTTTAGAACTAAATACATTGTACAGCCACATTCTTAGACATGACACTTGCATGTCAGTGTTATTATGAAAAAATTTTACATATTTTGATCAAATTTGTTGTCTTATTCTACTTGGGTTGATCACACTAGTGTGATATAGTGTCATCACAATATATCACACTACAAGCAGATCACCTGGTTTAATTATTAAATGTCCTTTCTTTTATTTATTAAGTTAATTATAGCTAAAGACGGATTCTGTGATGCGTTTGTTAGTGTATCTCAAGCTAATTATATTAAATAAACTAAATAACCTTTCTTGAAAACTTTAAGAAGCTTCCTATATCAGTTCTTGATATTTTTTTTTATAGTTCTTCTAGAACTATAGCCCATGCCCCTTGCTAGAGCAAGATGTCTAGTAAGATTTTGTTTATTTTTCCTCTTAAGACTTCGACTTCGCAAAGATAGGCAATAAGACGTTTCCGATATTAGTTCTTGATAGTATTTCGTGATTCCTGAAGAACTTTAGCTCCTGTCCTTGCTATGGCAGGATGTCTGCATAATAAGTGAGGATTATAATATCTCCACTGTTAAATATATATATACGAATAATATTGAGATTAAACAACATTGTTAATTTTGGAAGAAGAATTCAAGAAAACAGTAATAAAATATAAACTTATTTTTCACATAAAATGTTTAATTATCTTTATAAAATATGAAGATTCTTATAATTATGTTAGACTGTAAATTATAAAGAATTCAAATATGTAGTGCTTATGCGCAAATTAAATTTCGTGACCCTCATTTAAAGTGAGATATTAACTTTCGCATTGAGGAGTTCGACATTCTCATGGAATAGTTTTTTTATTTACTTGTGACCGCAAATCTTTGTTCCCAGAAAACTATCCAAAACAGAGAATTAAACGTTATTGACATAACGGCACGTAAATTGCTTTTTAATTTGTAAATGTGAAATTTTTTGGAATATTTTAAAATTTTTTAACAAGTGATAAAAATTTGTATTGACATTTTAGTTGAGAAATTTCCACGGTATATAGATAAAAAATACTTCTGATGACATAATAATAAAATGTGAAACAAAAGAACACACACAGTGTTAAAAAAAAAAAATAATAATAAAAATGATAACAATGCTTTACCAATGTAAACATTAAAGAATTTTTAAAAAAGATTCGTTTTTAATACAAAATAAAAAAATAATAAAAATTGTTAAAATCCATATAAAAAACTACAATTTCATACTTGGACAAAACAGGAAAAAACAAAACATAGCAAACTCAGTGCAAAAAATGGTGAGTTAGTACATTTTTTTTGTGTCGCATGCTGTGGAGTATCTGAGAGATTGCTTAATAAATTCATTTACACAGACGAAATGACATAAAACGGATAAATGCAAATATTTTTAAAATAAATCGACAATCAGTACGAAGTTCAGTTCAATATACAATCAGTTTACTTTAAGGATGCGCCACAACTGATAGACCAAAGCATCTGCAGTCTGGTTAGCGATGTGTGGACAGACAGACATTTAAGTCTCTACATAACAGAGCACGCGAGCAAAAACCATAGCATTGAAATGTAACTGACAGATTACGTTGTGGATTACGCATCTTCGACTTGTCAAATTGACTTAAGCTGATATTGTTGTTTTTGTTTTTATTGTTGTTGTTGCCAAAGCCGATGCTTAACGGAAGCTGATGCGGATGCAGTGAAAACGATACCAACGATAGATCGCCACCAAGTAGTACTGATGTAACGTTTTTGATAAAATAGCGAAAAGTGTGTCTTCGTCTATGGATAGAAAACATGTAAAGCATAGTAAGGCAAGCAAAGTAATGAAAACACAAGCAAAGTAAGGCAAGCAAAGCAAATCAAAGCAAAACAAAGCAACTAAAGTAAATTAAAGTTAAAGGAGCAGAAACAAGCATAGTAAAGAAAAATAAGCGAAGTAACCACAGCAAGCGAAGTATACGTAGTAAGCGAAGTATGCAAAGTAAGCGAAGTATGCAAAGTAAGCGAAGTATGCAAAGTAAGCAATGTATGCAAACTAGACAACTCAGGCAAATTAAGTAAAGTAAGGAGAAGCAAAATAAAACAAGATGAACCAAACCATTCGTATTAAAGAAAAGTGATGAATGACATTTTTTAAGTAACCTACTGCGTGTTAAAGACATATTGGAGCCTCCACTTTTATTTTGTTCTCGTCCTGACGTTGCTATCGCCAAATATAAACACTAGTACTCAACGTGTTGCCAAAGCAATGCAATGACATTGATCTGCATTTAATAATAACTAATCTGCAATTAGTTCGCGTGATATGTGATGCTAAAATAAAACTAAGGGTGAGAAACTTCGTTGGCAGTTCAATTCCTAAGCTCAATTAGCTACATTTCAATTAAATTTTCTTGAAATTGATTTTCTTGCAATCAACAGCAATGTACATGCGATAAGACCAAGAAAATCCAGTAGTTTCCTGCATTTCTCCCACTGCAATCTGAACTGCACTCAGTTTAGATTCTTCTTCAGTAGCACTAAGAACTTTCAATTTGTTGCTGTGTAAAGCGTTAATCCATCTACAACTAACTGTTCATCCACCCACACGGAGAATGAATTATAATGATTTTTATTTTGTGCACATTTAACAATTAGTCTGTGATTTCCTGTATTTCATTTACTACTTTTTCTCTATATAATTTGTTTCATTTGTTCCTTTTAGAGTACGAATTCACAGTAAAGTTTTTTTGGTAAATATTTTTATTTAATTTGTTGCAATGAATTATCTTTGGCATAAGGCGCGTTGAGTAATTTTTCCATTTACTCGCCTAAAATGACTAACTTTTGGCGTAAGAAAGAAGAATATTTGCGTTCATCATTACCCGCTGAATTTATGCTATCATTAAAAAAGTTTTAATTAATTTTCCTTAAAAGAAATCCTACATGTATAAAGTTCACAACCGCAGGATACACGTAACTCGTGTAATTTAATTGTGGAAGTCACATCATCGAGTTATGAATATGCTTAATAATCACGTAAATAATTAAACGAAGAAAAAACTATGAGACACATACGCTGGAATAATTAAAAACTAAAACACATATGGTAGATTATGTGGAGCAAAAAGATCTAGTGGATTACTGGAGGATTTAATAATTCAAATCTAATTATTTTCTACTCATTGGCGGCAGGCGTAATGGTGTTCTGTGCCAATTCGTAATTATGTACAGAGTTCGACTAAATAAGCTCAAAAGTATTTTCTCTCAATTAAGGTTTACTAAGAAAATTTTATTAACTTTTACGAAATACTTCTAATTACCAAAAAGTTTAGTCAACTTATTAGTTTCAAATACATTTATTTAAGATAGCGAAATGTACTGAAATAATCAGTTGGATAGAATAAATAGTACTATGGATAATTTTTTATATTTTTACTAAATTTATTGTCTTATTTTACTTGGGTTATGTATATTCAGATAGACAAGATTAGGTTTAGGGATGAATTTATGTATTACCATACACTTCATGTAGACCACCAGCTTTTATTAGAAGTAGAGGTGTCCTTTCTTATTAATTTGGTTAATTCTATAAATCGTGAAATAATCGAAAACATGTTTTTTTTCAAAACTTGAAAAGAATTCCGATATCAATTAAGAAATTGTGTTTCGTGGTCCTAGAAGAAGTATGACTTTTGCCCTTACCAGGGCAGGATATTAGGTAATAAGTGAAAGCTTGATTATTCTTTCTTTTCATCTTAACAGAGTTCGTATAGAATGGTAGTCTTATGCGTGTTTAGCCATAGTGGGTTAGGTTGTACCGAAATTTAAGATCCACTTAGGTCTATTGGCTCGTGGTGTTACAGCATAAGAAGCTTAAAGGTTTAAAATACACCCTGTACCTTTGGTAATGTTTAAATTGCTGTTTGGACTTCTGGAGTTGAGCAAGTTCCTCAAAAATGGAAGTCCTCAAAATAGTATACGGTGCCGCATATACGTTGGGTTATCGTTTTTTCTACAACTGAGACAGGAGTAATTAAATGGAGGCTGCAATCTTCAAGCATGGTTCTATAATCTAAATTTTTAACATAAATTTTATGTTAGATTAACGACCTAAGTCTACTAATAATTTAATAAACCATATTCTCACATCTTGACATGATGGCTCAAATAAATAGTTTTGAATTGGATAAAGAAGTGATTGTTTAAACAGTACTTAATATCTCCAAAATATTTCTATATGATGAAGAACACATGCATCATGTATTTCGATAATATTAATTAATTCAGACAGTAACTTCTGCAAATCAGAAATAAAAAGGGATTTATGGGATTTCATTTCAGCTCATTTTTTTTAACTAACTGTAGAAGTAAAATTTGTTAATCAATTTATTGATATTTGAATGTATTATTAAACATTTAAAGTTGCATTCTGGGAGCCCATTTCATAAAATAAAAACAGAGTTAAATATTAATGCAAAAGTAACATAATAATATTTCGAACTTACATTAAAATCTTAAATTTAATTTTTTTGTGGTAGAACAGTTGCATATACAACTAGATTCGAATTTCAAATAAATGAGAATTGTAATTTATTTTAGTACTGAAAGTGATTAATGCTCTCAACTTGGCTTAATCTGGTTTATTATTATTTTATGCAGTGAGAAATGTATTGTATATAAGGAAAAAAAACAAAAAAATAAAATTGTGGCACTTTATCTTAACTCATTTTTGTTACATTCAACAGTGGAATTAAATATTATAAAATAAATTTAAAGTTGCCTTTGGAGATGTGATTCCAAACAGTAATGTTTCATTAGTAATGGTGAAATAATCCAGACTTCAAATATAATAATATAATATATTAAAATCATTACAATTTCATATTGTGAAAGAATGGTATATGTAATGAAATTTGTATTTTAAATGAATGAGAATTATAATATATTTTAGTACTAAAAGTGATTGATGCACGCAACTTGAATCTAGCTTAATATGTTTTTTTTTTTGTTTTTTATATTTAAGTAAAATGCAAAGTTTAAATTAATATTAATAATTTAATTGCTTAACTCATTCAGTTATGAAGTATTCAGTTTTATTATTCATATTTGAATTTTTTATAAAACAAATTTACTTCAATTCTATGAGGCGAATATATGAATTAAGATTTTAATATTTAGACTTAATAAGA
This sequence comes from Teleopsis dalmanni, assembly GCF_002237135.1. Lineage (NCBI taxonomy): Eukaryota > Metazoa > Arthropoda > Insecta > Diptera > Diopsidae > Teleopsis > Teleopsis dalmanni. Next base: position 176,704,832 of record NC_051847.1, read on the forward strand.
TATAGAATCAATTTTAAAGACCTAAAAATTGATACTATATTACAATATTGCAGAGAAATCAATTGTGTATTGTTGGATAACTATTTATTTATTTAAATTATGATTCAAAATAACTTACTGAAAAAGTTTAATGGAAAACTGGTTAGTGAATTTAAATTTCTGCTTAATCACAGTAGATTTTTTTCCATTTAATTTTTTTCATTACTATTCACACTGTTATATTCCATCCTTCATACTTTTGTGACAGAACGAAATACTACTTTTGGGAAAATATTTAATACTGCCTTTAAATAGTGTTGGATTGCTCCTATAAAAATTTTTATTGGCGGAACTTAGTCCAGTCGGACTATTGTATTTTACACCTAACAATTCTATATAATAACAGAAATAACTTTACTGACGATGTTCCTTGATTATGTATGGAAAATCTTTGTTATATATTAGGTTTTTAGCAGGATTTAAACGGTTGTATGGTAAATGGTATATGATAGTTGTATTCCGAATCGTTTTATATATGATAAGCAGTAAGCATGGAAATATATATTTATCAGTCCATTTTTGGTATCATTCAGTCAAGTGATGACTAGCACAACTAGCAAACTGTACAGTACTGTTCTGTACTGTCCTTCAATTAATAAGACTAGAAAGACGTAAAAATTTTTTCTAAGGTGCGCAGTTTAATCATGTCAATCTTCACAGCAAATGAATTTTCGAATCATGCAATTATATATATTATATATTCTCATATCATACTTATCAGGCATAAAGCAAGTTCGACAACCGAAAGCAATTACTAGTCGGAACGAACTAGTACATAGCATATACCTAAGTTATTTAAGCTGCGAGCATGCCGCATAAGAACAAAGATCAAGACCAGTTATGGATTTTTTAATAGCAGTCTGGGTTGTTTTTGGAACTACCTAATTTAGTAAAGTATTCTGACACTGTGTTAAGTGGAAATGTATCTTTTAATATTTTAACACTATGCTCAGTATATAGTTTTGAATTGTTTATGTAAAAATTAATCACCTAATTTAGTTTAGTAACCTAAAACAGTCGTATGTGAGAGGGTGTCTTAGAATATTTGATCACTATACTCATATAGTTTTGAATGATTCTTAAAAATATGTGTAGTCTCTGCGACTGCAATCACAGAAAGTTTTTGATTTTATAGATCATTTTAATAGGTATGAAGCATGGGGGTAGTCACTCGTTCCATCATTGTTTCTATAAAAGGTTTTGGATCCTATTCATCCCTTTGATTGAAATTTTCCACTTACATTTATTTTTATTTAAAAAATAAATATAAATAATGCCTTGAAAAATCTTATTGCTAAATCAATATAGAAATTTTAAATTTCCAATATTTCAGTATTTTATTGAGAAAAACGTCATCTTATTTTGTGATGTGATGTATGAAATATTATTTTTTCCCACTTGAAGCATTTCATATTCTCATTTATTGAGTCTTAAAATATTGTAAAGAATAAACACGAATTGAAAATAATATAAATATTTTACAAGCAATATTTTCACATATAATAATATATTTAAATCCGAGTAAAAAGCTGATTTGGAAATATGGCTTAAATATATTTTTGCATACAAACTGAGTGCATTCAATTGTGGGTAATACATTGTAAGAAGCTTGGCACTGTAACCCAAATTCAAAGCTGCAGGAACGCGCGCCCGACCAGGCGTGGAAGCGTAACAAAAGATGGAGGGGATTTGGATTTATTTATGATATTTTTTGCGTTGAATTTTTATGCACTTGTTTGCTTTTAGAAGTACCAAAAAAAAATAAAAGAAAAAGATTCCAAAATAAAAATATCAATGAAATTGCACAAAAAAAATGATCCTCAAGAATTTTGTACTGCAGAAAATGCGAAAACAATGCGACTTACAACGCTTGGAATTGCACTCAGAGCGCGTCCACAGTCGTAAACTCCACAAACTGGGTTATTCAAATATGCTTCGGATTGTTTATATTGCCGCATTAGCCTTGTTTGGATTTGTGCGTCATTGAATTCAGATTTTGCCAAAATTTCTGCAGAAATAAAAAAAATGGATATATGCCATACAAACATGGATGGAAGCATAACAATGAGACGCAATGGAGTTTATTTTCTTCAAATCCATTTTTTCTTCGTCTTTTGGTTTCATTTCACGCCTCCTAATTTGAGAAAAATATTACAGTGTATGTGCGTTTTACAAATATTGTAATGATGAATGCTTTTACAAGTATCTGAAATATTTACATACCTACAGAGTCAATGATACACTTCAAGTCGGTACTTCATGCGGAATTTGAATATTTTGACAGGTTTTTTTAATAGATTTTTTTACCTCTACGACGGTTTGTTGGGCTCATTAAAAACCTTAGCACGTTTTTATTGCTTATAAATATTTCGGCGTGTATGAGCATTTCTTATGCGATGGATCTGAATCTGAATATCCATAACGTCAAATATTTTTAAATATCTTGAAAAAGCTGTTATAATTTGCCAACAGAATTTGTCATTTATTTTGAAATTGTTTGTGTTTTTTCATTTTTTTGTTTTGATATTTAATTTTTAAATATCCCATAATGTTAATTTTATTTTTATTATAAATATTTTTATTCCTCTTTTTACTTCTTGAAATCGATGTTACCTTGGGAGAGAGTCATCGTTTGCCTTGATTCTTATTGCAGAATATTACCATATGTGGGTCAGTTGAATTTTAAACTCTTTGCCAGAAAAGTGCCATTAAATATTTACATACGCACCTCTTCGAATTATTTAAATGAAAGTAATAAAACTTGTTGTTTACAAGGTTTTGAAAAGAGAAAGTCAGAATGTTGCCAATGTTGAAAATGTTCTGATACCATCAAAAATAATAAAATAAAATTCACAAGTTACGTGTAAGTTTAATTTAACTTAACAAATACTTTTTGCAGGTATTAATATTTAGTATAAAAAAAAAAAAATTATTTATAACAGATGATTTCGATTTTTTGGGCACGCTTATTTGACAACAGGTTTTTGTAAAGACACCCATCAATATAGCCAATCCTGATCTAATATCATGTTGATCTCACCAATTGATCTTTTGGCTTTCATTCAAAAGATAGAGTATTTTCTGTTCAATTAGGGTTAGATATAAGCACATTAACCACAAAAAAAACAACCATGGACGCACTGCTTTGTCTTTCTGGAGGCCAGTACCTCATAGCTTTTTTATTCTTTCTATTCTATATGTTAATATAGCTTGAAGTATTTTCTGTTCAATTAGGGTTAGATATAAGCACAATAACCACAAAAAAAAAATCAACCATGGCCGCACTGCTTTGTCTTGCTGAAGGCCAGTACCTCTTAGCTTTTTTTATTCTTTCCATTCTATATGTTAATATAGCTTGAAGTTACTGCGCCAGGACTTTCATTCTCTTCATAATATTACAATGTTGTCAACAGCTAACATTTTGGTATTCATTTTGAAAACACAGTCTTTTCAGTTAGTTTCCTAAAACATCAGTAAAGGTTACATTGTTTCGCTCAGCTTATTCTATATGTCTATATATCTTTATACCTCTGGGTCAGGAGTTCCAGTCCCAATATATAATAATGTCCCAATATCCACTGCAGCTATTATTTTGCCTTCTTTCTGGTGGCACAGTATTTGCTGTTCAGTTGGGTTTAGAAGAGATTAGTAATGGCTACATTGTTTTGCTCTACTGGAAGCTAGAACCCCATACCTTTTTCTACTCCTTTCAGAATATTTTCTCTATTTATAGTAAAATAAATTCGAAATAGTAAGTAGCATTCGACAACTTCTTTTTATCTGGGATATATAACAAAATCGTTAACAATGACTTTTTATTTTTTGGTAATAAAACAACTTAATAAGTTGTTAAAAGTTATAGTAAAATATCGTAAACCATTTTTTATATATAGCAAGTTTACTACGGTAAAAGCAGTAATGCAGCAGAGGAATAGGAAAAATTGGATGCCTATAGATGAGTTCTCAATTAACTAATAAAAAACTGTTTGATCCATTTTGTTGTAGATTTTAACATGTTCAAAATTGATTCCCGTTTATGTTGGTGTATCAACGAAAAAGGCAAAGAAATTATGAATCATATTTTGGAGAACGGATAACAATCATACCATTGCTTTAGAACTGAAGATCAACTAAAAGACTGTGTTTATTCAGATATTCAGACGACCAGATACACAAAAGAATTTGATGGTGATATGCTTTATAAGCTGAGTGAAAAGACTAAATAGATTCAATTTGCGTTTACAAATTGGTTGGAAAGAAACCGAGTCATATTTGAAGCTTATGATGTCAAGACATAATAGTGGATGATCTACACTTAGAATGTCTGTAGTGTAGATCGTTGACTATCGTAGTGTGATCAAATAAAATTGCATTACATTGGCGAAAAAAAATCGATCTACTTTAAGAGTTTTATATAAAGATATATAAGTCGATGCGTATTCAAATTAACATTTACTATGCCTGTAAATCTCTTAGGCAACTATAGTATGATGAAGTAAAACTACAAGAGTTTGGTGAAAAGAAAACTAGACATTTTTGAATCGAGTGATATCCAGAGATAACAATGAATAACTTCTACAAAAATTAATTTATACTACAACAATTTGACGTTTGTGCAGAAATTCGAAACACTAATACATATAATAGAATATACGAAAAGGACTACAGGTGTATTTATAACAACTTTTGCAAGACAAGATCTTGACTTTAATTTTTTTAACGACTGATAGTAAAAAGAAACTATTTATGGACAATCTTATATTAAGAATTTATAAACATATTATTGATTTTCAATTTTTTTCATTTGGTTTATATAAAGGAAATAATTTATTGCCATTATTTTATTAAGAATTTATAAATGTGTTATTAACGTGTTACAGTGAATTTATTTATTAATGAAAATGTCACAATTCCCTTACATATAGCAGAGATTGTTATATATTTTCAAATCAAAGTGATTGACATATTTTAACATCAAAGAATTGTTCATACATTTTAATTAGGTTGAGTTCTAGTTTAGCCTTGAATTATCCTTATGAAGTTATCGAAATTGTAACAAAAAAACCATCAAATAAAAATAAAATTAAAACAAAAAATATATATTTGCCATATATGTAGACATAACCTAACATTGGAGTATGTGTGGAATATTAACATCACCTTTCCGAGTTATCATAGAAACAAGCAAATAAACTACAGTAGACCAGAGCCATGACAAGGGCTGCACAAATTGACAGTAACATGACATTTAAATTGTGACAAGTGAGTCTCATGAAGCACGCTGAATGCGAACAACTTCACAAAGTGCTAGAAAAACCGGGCGAAGAGAAGGAGGAGGACGAGAATATAGAAAAAACTGTAGAACTATGGAACTATGGAACTATGGGGTATAAATAAAAATTGTAGATTTGTAACAAAACACAATAAAAACTCAAAATGTAAATATACAATTACGTGAGAAGCATAACGTGCCAGCAAAACAAAAAAGTGTTGCGATATATAAAAGGCAATTAAAAAAAAATAACACAAAAAAAAAAAAAATAATAAAAACTGCATAAATGGGAAAAAGAGGAATATAAGCCACTAGAAACTAACACTTAGTATAGGCCTTAGATAACGTACTGCGAACCCATAACCGCAAATAAATGACGTACACTTAACGTTAGCAAGGCACGCGATATGTGCACGTTCGCCGAGCTCCTGTGAATTTCTGCAGTAAATGCGGTTAACAAGTGATCAACACGTATGTGCCATGCGATGTAGTGGGCCAGCGGTACGTACATTGTGCCGCAAAGTTACGTGCAGCAGAGCGGACTGTAATACAGTCTGGGGAATTAAAGTCATACCGACAGATTGTTAGATTGCGAACATGCAATTGCACGCCATAAATGTCAATTGACAGCGATACTGTCTGCCAAATCACGTCACTATTATTAAATCGATAAAGGTGTGAAAATGAAGTTGTCAAATTTGTGGTTTTCAAGTGAGAAGTCAATTCATATACTGCATACTTCAGACTAAAAAGATACTTGTCAGCATGAAATGAAGTCAAATATTAGTTTTGTGATTTGTATAGTGAGAATCCCTATTGATTTATGAGAACTAATTGGAGTTGACTTATATGGTTTAATTAAGGAACATTTTTAGATATGAAAAATTCAATATGATTATTATTTAGAAAGCATTACAATCTTATTGTTGTGAAAAATTAAAAAAAAAAAAAAGGATTTTCCGTTTAAATAAAGTTATAGTGTCAAGGGGTTTTGTTATTTCTAATATATGTTAGAGAAAACATTTATGGTGTGCTAGGAATATAAATAAACGGGGTACTACCTCCCAACGGAGCGAAACACTGTGACCAGGATTGATCTTTTGTGCTGCAACAGATGCTAACCGAACAGGGTATGCTACTTTTTATACAAATATATGATCTTACGTTATTTGGAGAGTTTGCTATTTTGCGTATTTATGAAATCGAGTAAATATTTATACAAATGATTTATTCAAGTTTTCCTTGACATACACCTATATCTTGCTAAATAGATACATTTTATTTATTGTTTTATGTTACAATTCTAGAATATACTGTAGTCATTCCATAGGAAGCTGTGATTTCCTATTCTTGCCTTATTGGTTTTTTCCTAATTGCCTGTGAGAATGCCAGAGAATCTGCCTGTTCTCTA
>NC_051847.1:176711653-176785239 GCF_002237135.1 Teleopsis dalmanni
ATAACTTAAAAATAATATTGTTTGGCGTTTGTTATTTTTATTTTCCTTTTCGTTCATAGCGCTCCATGCCTATTTCATGCATTATCCACATACTTACACACTTATAATAAGTAAGTTACTTTTTGTCTACACTAGAATTTATCTGGAAACTAGAAATAATTTATAAGGCAAAACAACGTTTGTCGGGTTATCTAGTATATATATATAATTCAAAATTAAAAATTTTAATTTTTAATTTAATTTAAAATTAAATTTAAATTAACTCAAAACTAAAAATTTATAAAAATATGAAATTAAAATTTCTAAATAGTTCATAGTGAAATTTATATAAATAAAGTGGTTAATAAATTATAAAACAGAGAAATTTAATTAAAAACAAAGAATTAAAAAAGAAATTTTGATAAATTATGAAAAAATAAAACATAACGAGAACATATAGAAAAAAATAAATAAAAGAAAATAATAAAAAGAAAAATAACGTGTTTAAAATGAAAAATAAAAAAGTTTAAACCAAAAGAAATAAAAAAAATTCAAAATAAAAAAAATTCAAAATAAAAAAAATTAAACAATTAAAAAAAATTATTAAATAATTTAAACTTATTTGGTGGGATACGAGTTCAACTCTCGGTACTAGCAGCCTCAAAATATTATTTACGAATAATTAAATATAAGAAATGATTTCAAAACTCCTGATAGTGGGAATTTGGCAATAATAGAAACAGCTAAAGATTTATTTAATTAAAATAAATTACTTAAGGTAAAAAATAAAATAAAAATTATTGTAACCAGTTAAAAAAAATATATAAATATAATTAAAAGCATTAGAAATTGGAAAAAAAATTTAAGTAGTTAAGACGAAAATAACAATAACATAAAAAGAGTTGAATGTATCAAAAATACAAAAAAAAAAACGGAATAAGAAAAAATTTAAAAATATATATAATTATTTTTCTTTGTTTTTTCAGATATATATAGAATTGATATAAATTTTTGGGCACTAATTTCCAAAGCTGTGTTAAAAATCTTTCTTAAAAATACAAATATATAAAGAATTAATAAAAAAAAATTTATAATATTATACTTTTGTATAAGATATTTAATATTATTAATTTAAAGTAAGAAACGCAAATGTTTCTTACAGTTAAGATACAAAACTTGCACTTCTGTTTGTTACCAATTCTATAAATTCTCACTGTTCTATAAATGTCTTTCTTAAGACTCCAATTATCCAATTATCCTTACTAGATACGACACGATTTCCAGTGCGCTTTAAATGTCTTTCGTAAAACTCTGTCGGCACTGTCTAATAATAAGTCAATAATTTTACTACTCTTAGTATATGTACTGTGAAATATTGGTGGCTCGGATTTAAAAGAAAATAGACGGTATCATTACAAATACCTATTTTCAAAAAAACTTGACTTAGAAATCAATCCTATACTTTTATTAGTAAGCTTCTATAATATAATTTCGAAAATGACTTTTATTTTTTTTTTGTTTAAGGGATTTTAAATTATCACTTCGTTACTAATATTAATATATTTTTTTATGAAAAAATAATTTAATTTTAATTATTTAATTGCAAATATAACACTACAAAAAAATAAAACGAATCAGTGGAATTAATAGTACACTTACCGTCTGAGTTTTAAAAATCACACAAAAAATATATGATTAATATTTTTGATATTAAATAAAAAGCAATTTAAAAGCTGCCTTAATTCATGTTTATAGGTATATGTGTATAATTTTAAGTATTTTTTTTTTTTAAATTCAAACACTTAATTTAAGTAAGAAAATTTTATTTATTTATTCTGCAAATATTCAGGCTCTTTGTTTGTTTAACAATTTTGTTTAACTTCCTTTTATTCACATAAGTCATAAAATTTCTTTTTAAAAAACTTAAAACAAATTTTTCACTCAATTAACGCACTATGGAACAAATTTCTTTGATATTTAATATATGCACTTTTCTGATATATAAATTGATTCAAAAAGTCGTTTTATATTCGCACGGTCTTAAATAAAACAGCAGTATTTTTGCATTAGGGCTAGCACATCGCACTAGAAACACTAACTAGCGTAGTTGTTATCCTTTTAACGGCAAGAAAAAAAATATCCCAACGCGTCTCGAACTACAGGTTATCACGATCCCGACACAAGTATTGCTCAATAGCCCTATGCGGCAGATTCTTATATACCCTCGTGTATTGTTCTTAGTGTTGCCGTATTTTGTACTTTACAGCGGCGCTGCCTCAGCCCAACTTAAAAAGCGACTCACTCCACCGTTCTGTCTGTGCACACTTTGGCAAAGTTATGTTATGTTCTGTGTGGTTCGATTTAATTTTTGTACTGATTGCGTTGATGATGTTTATGATTACGACAACGTCTCTGACTGTAAGTTCTGACTGTAATGTAAGCAAAAGCAACGACAGTAACAGCGGCAGTGTTAGCGGCTACGCTAGCAGCAGTGAATTCAATTTGCAAACATCCCAGTGATGTCGCTTATGTACGCAAAGAATTTCGCCATATAAACATACACCGGCTACTTGCTCATTTCGCTGCAGCGCACCTTGCTACTGCGCTGCTGGTGCTGTCCAAGCTTCCACCTCTGCTTCTGCTGCTGTTACTGCTTCTACATTTGTGGTTCGTATTGTTGCTGCTGTAATGAAAGCTCAAGAAAAAATTGTTGTAATGTCTGCAGTGCTTTTTTTCTTCGCTGCTTTGTGTGTTTTGTTCTTTGCCGATTTTGGCCAATTTCTGCTTTGGTTCTTCACCGTATTTACCATTTAAGTTTTTTTGCTCATTCTTAACTCTTATTGTTATTGTTGTTTTGTAGTTTGTGCTTTCCTTGTGATCGCATTCTTGCTGTTGTTTGTATTGTTCCATGTATTGTTGTTGTTGGTTTTTGTTTTTAGCCCAAAGCCGTTCTTGATGAGTATTTTTTTGTTGTTCAGTTACTCGCGTTGCTAACCAATGACGATTGGTTGGCGATTTTTCTCACCAGGTGCTCTAATGTATGCGAAATACTTTAAGCATTTTTTGACAGTCTCGTCCGTTTCTGTGTGAGAATTTCTTTCTTGGGGTTTCCCTGTGGGCGGCTTTTGAGTTTGAGTAGAACTTGAAGACAGTCTTTCTCTCTCTTGATTTATAGCTTGTTTTACTTATTTTATTGATATTGTGCTTTATAAGGTGCAATACGTTTGAGAATCAGTTTTCAGTAGTTTATCTTCGAAAATCCAGATAAGTTTGTTAATTCGCTGCAGAAAGCAGGTGAAGTGAATCATTCTCCAAAAATTTAATTAATGTATGAAAGCATTAAAGATACTTTTAAGCGGTTTTTGGAGTAGCGTTACATGTACAATTTTACGTATATTGATTTATCAGTCTTTGTTTGGTGTAAATGCATATTGTATATGTTTAATTTAATTCAGGATTATCTTACTTTGATTAATTTAGTGAGTTAAGCGAAGGGGCCATTACGCGAAGAGGAGTTCAATGATCTAATAATAGTCGCCATGCCTTATAAAGAAAAGTGTCATAAAATTTATAGCTTAAATACAATTTAATCATTGATATGGTCTTAAAAGGCATAAAAAACGTTTGAAGATAGGCCGATGATGGAAATAATCAATTAAAAAATGCATTGGTGAATAGATTTAGCAAATTAAAATTCTTTTTTTAGTGGTAGTGGGCTAACATTTATTATTAATTTAATTAATTTTGAGCTCTTTTATGTGAAGAAGGTAATATAAATATTGACTAAGAGATTTCATAAATGATACAAACAAATTTATTGTCTCCGCTTTAAGAATATATGAAGAGTTGAACATGTAAGAACCTAAGAAACCTACACAACAAAACCGCATTTTGTACAAATAAAATTTAATTTAAACCGTACTTTGAAGAAATAAAATTTATTTTAAGGTCGGTTATTTAACAACTCAAATTATAATTCAGTAACTTATTATTAAGCTTAAATTTTTGTTCCTATTTTAAGGAAATATTTTAGTACAAATATTTTGGACTACTTCGTTTTTTAATAATTTCACTATATTCATTAATGTTTTTGTTATAATTATTTAGGTATGTCTACTTATTTCAGTTAATTAGAATTTAATTTTTAATAAATTTTTTAATTTATACACTGGAGTTTAATTTATACTTTCTCCAGTAATTTATTTGAAAGCATATATTTTACAGCTTCAAACAAAAATGCTACCATGAGCATACATTTATGGTGCCTTTGGACTTTGTGATTATAACAAAGATTTTGATTATAACACAGTTCTCCAAATTATTTTGCTCTACGACCTGACCCAAACATTTTCTTAAGCCTATGTTGTTTGCACAACATATATTACCAATTTTAAAAGATAGATTCAGTTGCTTAGAAAGTCAAAACAGGATAGTTTTAGAGCAGTATACATTTCTACTTAGTCTATTGTAAATAGAAGGGATTAAAAAGCTAGGTTTAATAGAAGAGGCGCCAAGTCTATCTAACTCTTCTACACGCTCATTCCTGCTGTATTAGAATTGTAATCCAAATTAAAGTTTTTTTGGAGTTATTGCTAAGCTATCGATATGGTATATTTTGAACTAGCATTTTTAAGTAGAAAAAATAGTTAATTTAGGCCATTTCTTATAATAAAACAGTGTTTTATTTAAGATCTGACTTGCACCGCAACAGGGTCCTCAATACGTTTCTACCTAAAATCTATTAAAATGAAATACTATACCAACTTAATATAAGGTGGGATGTAGGATACGTGTTTGGTTAATAGACACGTATAAGCACTTCTAATAATAATAGATTAATCTTTATTATTTATGTTGAAAACTCTTTCTTCACTAGACTCTGAATTTTCTATAATATATTATATAGGGTACAGCATTGTTAAAACGCTATATAAGGCATGTTATTTTTTTTTTAACTAATAAGGCCTACAGACAATCACTTGTCAGTGAATATTATTTTTGAAGTTTCAGAACTGGAGGTACTACAAAGACCTTTTATTATAGGTATATGTTTATATTGCAAAGTTTAAAGATAATTCGATATCTAAGATATCTAAAATAAAATAAATAAAAGATTTTCGGGCCGGAACTTTTGTACAAGAGTAAATTATGGCACCGATATATATTATAGTTACAGTATAGGTAATGTTAGTTTGCTAGTGATATGTTCTTTGATTATTTATTGATCAACTAATTTTTTGACTGTAAGTAAATAAGTAAAACTTCATCTTAAAACCTTTAATTTATTTATTTAGAATAATTTTTGCAAAAATTTTGATGCAGTTGACAAAAATTTTTTGTTAGAAAATATAATAAAGAAAAGGATTATAGAATTTTTTTAATTTATGATTAAATATGAATACATGATCTCTTTATTAGTGATACTTACTATTCTATTGTAGTGCTTCAAAGCAGTTGTTCAAGCTGAAAAGTAGGAATACCTATAAAAGGGGATAAAATTAATTTGTTTGTAATTAACCGGGCACTTAATTTAGTATTAATAAAACATCAAATTTTTTGTATTTAAATTCAAAAAGAGATTTAAAATGTTTCTTACCATATCGCGGCCATGGTATCTTGATAGTACTGCTGACACGACGACGTTTTAGGCTATTTGCCAAACTTAGGTTTTCAGATTTGTTATCACTTAGACAATCAACTCTGACTGCATTGAAATCTTCAGTGCAATGATGACGCTTAAATCCTCTTTTTAAGACCCTCTCTTTATTTTTCTGTGGTGAATTTTTCATGTCATCTTTCTTTTTAACCCCTTTTGGATTTTCGAATTTTTGAACTTCAAAATCTGTTTTTTTACCCTTCGGCGTCGCTTTTGGACCTTTGCGTTCATAAGCACGTCGAGGTGTCGTAGCAATATTATTATCTTTTCGATTTTGAATAGTATCTTTAGCTTTACAAGCTTTATTCAGTTTAATTAAAAATTCCTTGTAATCTTTGAGTTCATATAGCGTTCGCTCGTTGGGAGCATTAAAGAAATTCTTAGTAGTTTCACCAATTTCTTTAAGGGCCTTAGCAAGTGAAGGTCTTGTAATGAATTCGCGATTATTGACACCTTTCAGATTCTTACGTGCGAATAGTGGTAACTTTCTTTTCCCTTTCTTTTTGAAAAATTTTGCCTTAATCTTCTTATTCTTAGATTTACGTATCTTATCATGCCTGTTGATGATATTCAATGAATCATGATAAGGAACTATTCCCAATTCATCATTAACTTTAAATCTGTTGACACTTTTTGTTTTATTTCGCGTGAAAATTGATCTCTTCTCTGCGTTTTTCTTTCTGTTTGCTAAGGACTTCTTTTCAATGCTTTTAAGTTTATTACTCCGTTTAGTAATTTTGGGAGAATTGAATTTGTCATCTGGTAGTGACTTCTTGTCACTTGTTTTCTTTTTGTTTGCTAAGGATTTTTTTTCCGTGCTTTTAGGTTTAATGCTTCGTTTACTAACTTTAGCAGAATCGAATTCTCCATTTGGCAGTGACTTCTTCTCACTGTTATTCTTTCTATTCGCTAATAATTTTTTTTCCGTGCTTTTAGGTTTATTGCTCCGTTTACTAATTTTGGAAGAATCAAATTTACCACCTGTCAGTGACTTCTTTTCTTTGCTCTTCTTCCTATTTGCTAATATTTTCTTTTCCGTGTTTTCAGGTTTAACGCTCTGTTTAGTATTGTTGGAAGACTCGAATTTACTATTTGGCAGTATCATCTTAAATGGAGTAATTGGATCAGGTTTGTTTATACCTTTTATTTTCTTGCGTATACAAAGAGGCTGTTTTTTCGACTCATTCTTACTATTTGCAAATGACATCTTTTTTGTGCTCTTTGGCTTACTTTTCTTTCCATATGTGCTAGGAAAAGTTTCTAATCGGTCGCGTTGCGTCATTTTGAAGTTGAAGAAATTATCTACATGATCTTCAACTTCATTCCAATTCAGCTGAAAATTTTGTGTGTTATTAAATTATTTGAGAGTATTTAATTTATCTTACTTACTGAATCAGATTGATTTAATTGAGTTTCAAAGTTCAAGCATTCCACCAAGTCCTCAAAAGTTATTCTATTTCTGCGCAGGTATTTCATCCACATTTTGTACTTTAAAGTAGTATAAGCATTTCGTACTACAGTCCGAAAGTAACTTCCCAAATTTTTAGACATCTTTGCTTGCCAAAAATTTTGAAAGAAAAAATTATAAAAATTTATAGTATTCTTCTTTTGGAACAATTTTGTTGATTCAAAAAAATAAAATCTATATTTTTTTTTGAATGTAAAAATATTTTAATTCTGCATAGTTTACTAAGTTGATGTAAGCATCTCTAAATATATAATTTATATTCTATGGTAGCATTTATTGTTAAGTTTATTATTAATGCATACCCAGAAGTAGCCAAATCATATGGATCTTCAGTCTAGTAAAAATTTCGAATCTAAACATTTTTTGATTTTTTTAAAAAGCTGACACTGTCTTTAATTAGGTTTTGACAGAAAAGTTTTCAGTGCATGAAACTGTTTAGAATTTAAAGTGTTTTTGTGAAAGAAGTTTTGAGTACTGCTGTGGTGGCTTCAAATGTCTAAAAAAGATCAAAGAAATTTCCATTTATGCTACCATATATGTGAGAAAAAGCCAAATTCCTCTTACTTAGAATCAGTGGAAAGGCTATAGAATTTCTTTACAATTTCTACTAAGGCTTGAAAGCTTAAAACTAGTAATTGGTACTAAAGTCAGTCAAACTTTTTTTCGTTTTTCTCACGGTGGCAACAGCTTATGTGTACTTTGTATTAAGGAGGACAACACTATGATACCTTTTCTATACTTTTGTCTTTCTCGATTCTGACCTTCTAAGCAATTTAAGTGTCAAATCCTAAACTCTTCTAAGCAGTTTATGCTTCAGTTTCACTTTCTGAGTACTACGTATCATTGGTATTATTGAGTTGAAATCTTTCACGATGGTTTTTGGAGCAAACAAAGGAAATGCAAATAAGTTCAAATATGATATCAACTATATAATGATTGAACAAAAACTGGTAAAGAAAGTGTATGTACGTCTTAATCTCAACGATAACAGCGTTATTGGTTCCTACAATGATGAGCTAAAGCTACCTTGTTGGACTTAATCCATGATCAAATTACAGGTATAAAACATATATTTATTTTTCTTATCTATCTTGGTGTTTTTTTTTCTTCTTATCATTAAAAAGAATCTTATAAGAAATCTTCTAAAGTATCTTTTACGGAATCTTCTATAAGATGCTGTATGTTCATTTCAAAATGTTTGCCGCCACTCGCTGTAGGCAGGTATATGCTCTTGTATATGAAATAGTGACAGTACACGCCTACGGAATAAATCTTAACCACTATGGTTCTTTGCTGTTCTTTGGGAGCTATCATTTTTTTATTGGGTGATCTTGTGCATCGTTTCGCAATTGTTGTATGATAATGTGATTTTTTTCTACTCTGCCGTCTTTAAAGGACTATATGTGTTGGTTGACTTCAATATAAATGCTCCAATATTTTTAATGCTTTTCAAGTTCATATAGCTCGTCTTCATATAGGTGGTACATAAACAACGTTTTGTATCGCTCTGTCATAATAAAAAGAATTAGGGGCATTAGTGTGCTTGTACTGCAATCGATAATCACGAAAGCTACCATGTCCACAAAGAAACTGTGGTACATGATAGTTAGGTTCTTAATTTTTGGTGCTAGTCCAAGGTTTATTTGATGGGACAAACATTGTTTCCACTAATACCTATATTTGAAGCCTGCGTCGGCTGACGCACTCTTGCTTTCTAAGATTTCGCACAGCAGTCGTCTCTTTCGTTGCAGCTCTATGGGGATGCAATTACGTTTATTGCTGTTTTGGATCTTTTGTGAAAGCCACAGTATAACTTTAAAAAGGCTAGTGCCGCTACAAATGAGCTTGTTCATATATAATTCGAGGTAGGTTATGTTATATCACATTCGTGCTCCATACATAACAACCCATGGTGGCACTGATAAAAGAAGTCTTATGCCTGCGTATCTTCAACTATCATTGTTTAGCATTAATTTTGGTATTACTGTGCCGATGCGAATGACTTTGTCCTTAAGTGATTTCATATGCTCTCTAAAATCAGGATATTGATTAATTTTAACTTCTAAATAATTAATGACATTGTTCTATTTATTCCTTTTCAGTATTCTAGGTATATGTACATACCCAGGTGTCTTGGAGTTATTTCTTTGTATCAACACCCAACACATTCGGGTGCGTACACCTAAAAATATGTTTTTTATTTTAATTGTTTCATAATGTTAGGGGTTTCTCTATGAACACACCCCCAGTGTATATTTGCATGTTTGCATGGATGTATATATATAAATTATCGGATGTTGACACTAAGGTTAAGAGTAATAAATTGTGCTATTGCAAAACCGTAATAATAAATATTTTTATTATTACGGCTATTTACATTTACATAAGTACGAATGTATGAAGCTTTTAATTAATTATATTATTGATTGTTTAAAAATAAACATCGTGCATATTTAAATTATGTAAATTAGCAGTTAAAACAATCAAAAAGATTTCAGTTCCAATCGCTTCGCCCTTAACACACTTCACTCAATGCTCACAAATTAGGTGCCTTGTTTATATTCCAAATCATTGCAATAACAATTTTTGATGGAAGTATCTGCGATGAACGTGCATCAGATTGCGTTTGAAAGCCGTTGGGCGCAATTTTAATAAATGCAAAAGTACAGATACAATTCAGAGATTTTATTAAAATTAAAAAAAATTTTATTAAAATTGAACAATATTATTATAATTTTAAATTTATTTAGTAGTAGTAGCAAACCAATTGTAGAAATGGTCTTAAAATAATTCTCTAAACAAACAAAAAAATAACAAAAAAAAAACAAATAATAAGGCCAAAAAATAAATTAAATTTCAACCAAACTATAAGTATGCCAAAAATTTGTATCTGTACATTTTGCATCTTATTTTTTTATCTGCGGAGCAGGTGTATCTAAGCTGTGCTACTGACGAACAGACTGTGAGGCATTTTTTGAATGGCGGCGCCATCAGGCAACTGGCATTATTCTTATTGTTGTAGTGTCAGTTGTTGCTGTTATTATTGTTGTTGTTGCTGTTGAATATTGTTGCTTACGTGCGCACGTGATTTGCATGTGAATTAAGTAAAAAAGATATTCAAGTTGATTTAATAAAAACAAAAAGAAAAAAAATACGAAAAGTAAGTTAACTTCAGGAAAACAGTAGCAGTAGAAGTAATGCTAACGCTAAAGTAAACTTAACTCAGCTCAGCTCGATTCGCCTCGACTTGGATTGAGGCACAAATTCTCAGATGTGCACAAATGCTAAAATAATAAATTGTTTCAAAATATTAGCATAACGTTTATTTGTTAGATATCAAATCGCATATAGACGATATTTTATTATAATAATAAAAGTCGAGTGACGACATCGTGTGGAGGCGTTAAAAATTGTCAACACTGCCAATTACGATAATCTGTTAAGCACGCATAAAAATATTTCAGTATTTTCTTCTTATTTAAAAACAATTTATGCTTAGCATTCTTCTTAGCATTTTGATATATTTTGATGGATTTTAATTGAAGTTTTTAGAAAATACTCTAATTATATGCTTAACAATAATAGTTAAAAAAACAATAGTTAAGTAGTAACGGTAAAGTGTCTCTAAAGGTTGTTATATACATATATATATGTATGATTATGTGAATGAACTATTTGCCTAACTATTAATTTTATTAATAAACACTGAAAGATAAAAATTCTAAAGTACACTCATTATCCCAAAAAAAGTATTATTGTAATGTATGCGTTTACGAGGGCTGCATATATATTTATGGCCTAATAATGAAAATGCGAATATTTATCATCAAAAATTGTTTTATTGTTTTTCAAAGTATTCTCCAGCCTGATTTATACACTTTTGCATGCGCTCAAACCAATTGTCGAAGCACTTTTTCCACTCCGATTGACACAACTCCAAAACATGGTTTTTGAACGCTTCAACAGCATCTTCTGGTGACGAAAATCGTTGGCCACACATTTTTTTCTTGATGTGCGGGAATAAAAAGAAGTCATTGGGTGTCAAGTCAGGAATGCACATCAAATGACGTTTTGGCCGGTCAAAAAGGCGTGGTTTGAGCCGATGTGTGAGTGTCATGGTAAACAATGATTCGTCTTCTCTTGTTCGTTTTTCGAATTTTTCCGAAGACTACAAGCAAACAGACATAATTCAGAATGTAAGTAAACAGTAAATAAGACTTCCTTTTTTAAAAAAGGCTTATGAGAATGTTTGAAATAAAAAATTTCCAAATTGTATCACTATCAATAACTATGATATAGATTGTGTTAAACGACTTCAGGACATAAACATATAAAACATATAGCATATAAAAAACATATAATATATATTAACATATGACATATAAAAAATGTAGCCAATAGACTAAATGACAACAAAATATAGACATTTGAGCTTCATGCTCTGGACAGCTTCTTAAAAATATACCAAATCGGTGATACCGAGAGAACAAACAGTCGGAGATCCGGCTTAGTTTTATAGGTTGAAGTTTTACACTTACATACCTTGGTTTTTAATTATTTTACATCTCGTTCATTAGCGCTGTTTTCTTTTTTTTTGTCTATGTAGTCTAATTAAGATAATACATTTTACTTCTATCAAAGGCATTTCGCTACCCTATATCTAGTTTCATTTACTCAGAGATGTTAAGCTACGCTGGGTCAGATTATATCATTAATTAACTTATTGTTCAATTTTTATGGCTTGCCAGATTAAACCAGCTCAACCTACTTAAATTTTATTGTGCAATTCAGCTTTTAAAAGACATAGTTTTTTGTTACCCAGATTAATTAGCGCCATGTTATGCAGAAAGTCATAAGCACGCCAAAATTAAAATTGTTGTTGCTATCAATAAAATTAAAAAATTGGAATTAAGAGAAACAACAAAATGTTGATTTAAGATTTGTCACGGTGACGAGGATTAGTGTACCTCGTCACGTTAGTCAAAACAGTGTTACAAAATAGTCATACATTTTAATATTTGTGCTTTTTAGGAGCAAATTATTACAATTTTAATATATTTAGGAGAAAGAATATCAGGAAGCAATACAGCCAAGTTAACAGACAGTAAGTAGGTGAAGTAGAAAGAAAACAAGAATGTAAGAAAGTAAACACTTTCCGACTTTAAGGAAGGGAATTTTGTAAGTATTGTTAACAATTATTATGAAATAATATAATAGACTACAAAATGTAGTAGTAAAAATATAAAATGACTTATACTGATGACTCTCTGCAGAACACGCATTCTGGTTATAACCAAAAATATCCAATACTTTAGTAAATATTGGTGAATCATTTAAACTTTTATAAAACTTCGAAATCTTAGTCTATATATTATAGAATATCTACAACTATTTCTTGTTTCTTACTGGAAAATACATTACATATATTACACATATTAAAATTTCTTATTAGCTCAAATATGTATACTAAACTGTAAAGCAAGACAAAAAAAAAATATAAGAATTTGAAGATACTAACAAAATTAATCAATAAATGACGAATAAATGTGCTGTTGGGCTTAAAAATTGCTTAAGTAAAAGTTTGTTTAAATATAATATTTTAAATGCTTCGAAATATTTGTTTTTTTTTTTTCATTTTAAATAAAATATTGTAAAATGGGGATTTTTGTGTTGTTAAGGAATTTAAAAATATATTTATATTTCCTTGTCTTTAAAGTAAATAATTTGTAATAATTTCTCCTAATTATTGAGCTCAATAAATGACTCATCACGTGACTACCGACTGTTGGGAAAATAATATTTTTAGCCAAATAATTAACAACCAAATGTAAATATGCATAAATAAGGAAAATTCCAGTTAAGTAGATTTAAGTGTAAGATTTAATCAGAATTTTATAAGTGTCCAAATAAATTGCATTGCTGTTATCTCAAAAGTTCAAGAAAGACCACGAACTGACACATATGAAATTCCAGTTAAATGTTGACAAAACTGCTACCAAAATATCTCAAAAGACACACTGTCATACAAAGAAAAAAGTACTACAAAAATCAATTTGGCATTAACATAATATTTTGGCCGAGAGCACTTCACAAACATGAGACAATATTGAAATAAAAAAAAAAACAAAAGTCTTCAAAAGAAAGATTCTGAAATATATGAAAAACAACACCCTCAAGAACTTTCACCGCAGCACTTTAAACGCATTTTTATGAGCACAATAGAAAGTTGTGCAAATTTCAAAAAAAAAAAAATAAATAAATAAAAAAAAACAAATTAAAAAATAATTTAGAAACTGATCACAGCCAAAATTGGTTAAGAACACAACATTGGAATAACAAATTGTGACCAAAGCGACGGCCTTCTTCTGAAATGATGATAAACACGCATAATTACGACTATCAAAAGTAAACTGAAACCACAGCCCGCACTGACTTAAGCCATGCCAATAAAACGTTTCATTGACTGCTCCAAAACTCCAAAACAAGAATAAGAACGCCTGCCCGTAACGCCAATCAATTTGTTATAATTGATTTTGAACCCGCCGCTGCTATTGCCCCTGCTATTGCCGCTGTGAGTAGCTACAGTTTCGTAATTGTAGTTGAAAAGTGATTTTACGCCCGCCAAAAGCACAAACCCAAGCTGAAATGCAAAATCTGAAACTTCATAAATTGTAGCAAAAAATGTAATTATAAACGTTTCATTAATTTTTTTCTTTTTCGTTGGTACTTGTTCAGCTTTCTGTGCCAGTGACCGTAAGTCACTGATATGCCGACGACTCGCACGGCTTCCTTTGCCTAACCTGTCACTTTGACAGATGATCATTCATTCTGCTTAAATCGCTGGCTGTCATAAATGAAATTTCGATTAACTTATTCACTGCAATTGTTTGGCAATTTGTTCCTGATTTTTTGCTTTAATTTTCAAAATTGATTGTTAGAATTATTTTAGCGGTTTTTAGACTTCTACTGTTATTGTCATTGACGAGGAGAGGCTTTGAACTCATACAGATTATTTTGAACATTTTGTTCCATCACATCAGTTAACAGCATCACTCCCTTAAGCCCATAATTACACAATTAATCAGTACAGAAAATCTTAACATTCATTACAGCTTACAGTTTTTTACAATACATTCCTGTTATTTACAATTTCTGTTGTTTATAATTTCTGTTACTTACTATCTCTGTTATTTTAATAACTTTTTATAAAGCTGTCAGCTGCTTCTTCATACTGTCCGCACCTTCTTCTCTACTTCGTCTCATTTGCATAAATTTCTCTTAAATCATTTCTGGAATATTGCCTTCATTTGTTCGCCTCATTTTGCTCAAGTTTTTGTCAACAACTTTTTTGTTTTTTAATTTCGTTTAAAATTATTAACTTTTTATGCAAATTTTTAAATGACAATTTAATTTCTTTGAGTAAATTTTGTTATTGATAGGAATTGATGTTTAATTTTATTAAATTATTCCAGCGAATTGATTTAAATTCATTTGTTTACGTTTATGTTTATAACTTAATTTAAATATAAATTATTTGAATTAATAATAATAAATTATATTAAATTTTATTTCCCTTTGTAGAGCATAGAATTTATTGTTTTTGATAAATATATGAATGAGAAAAAAAATAAATTAATTAATATGAATAATTTGTCCCAACAAAAGCAATTTAAATTTTATATAATAATTATTATATATTGCCAGATATATTATTACTTGATTTTATTAACTAATAAAAATAAGATATACAAGATATAGTCTTCCTAATTTTAAAACAGACAAATAATGACTCAATAATCCTCATTAAATTATTTTAACTCACTAATATGAAAGGGTACAATACACCCGTCGTGACGGTCCCTTCGCAATACTAATTCTGAAATAGTTAAGTAATAAGTTAATAATTTAATAATTTTTTTAATTTAGTTTTTTAAATTTAATTTTTTTATTCTTACTAATTATGAAATACTCATGAATTGGTAAATGTTAAGTAAGTTTGTTATTTTCATTAATTTTGAGATACTCAGAGAATGAGTTAAATCTAATATAATTTTTTTATTCTCACTAATTCTGAAATAGTCAAATAATAATTAATTAATTATAATAATTAATTCAGAAAATACTAACTGAAATGTATAAATTAAAAACAATCAATATATGTCATTGCTTAATACAGGAGATAAGGTCTACTAGTGTATCATCTCCTAACAGCCTTATATATGAAATGTGTACAAATTATTTCAAATAAAGTGCAGCAACTAAGGCAGCGCTTAAGACATTTCGAAGAGGAATACAAAACGTTATCACAGCTCATATATCATCAGGGAGGGCATTCCCAATAGGAACTGCTTCTGCAATGTAAAGATAACATATAAAAACACACAAGCGGACAAATGTAGTCAATAGACAAAATGACGACATAAATCTTGATGAATGCTAAATAGGTGATCTCGAGAAAGTTAATTGTCGGACAACAGGGTGATTTCACTAAGTTAAAATTATAGAACGTAAACAATTCAACTCAAACCTGCTCCCGGAGCATCCGCTAAAAAGTTGAGGGCTTAACAGCATAGGTGAGACTCAAAATATATCAATCGGAAGAATATATAATTAACTCTGTTTTGGTAAAATTGAAGTCTAAAAATTATGAAATAGTCTTTTATGTACATTAAATATTAAATTAATTTTTATGTCTGGCGTGTACATCTCTTTAATATTTATATGATGTTTGTTAACTTATTAATTACAATTTTTTTTAGGTTGGTAATTAAAAACAAGAAAAACAAAACAATTACTTCAAACAATCCTTAATTGGTTATTAATAATAGTGTTTTAATGAAGTCATTTGAATATTTAAAAGACTTAAAAGCTATTTAAATGCTGTCAGCCGTAAAGCATCCAAGCACTCAGTTTAAAAAATAGTGCTTGATGTACCACAAATTACCTTCATTTACAAATCGCATACACGCAGACCTAAACATGCTCGTAGATATTACAAAGTACAGTATCTAAAATTAGTTACAAATGGGTGGGAAGAAACACAAGAGTGGCAGAAAATAAAAGGTAAAATCTATTTGTAGGACATGATTTTTTACAAGAAAACATTATTTTCCTTTTATCATATTTAGCACTTGCAAAAACTGTGTAATCGTCAAGTGAAAACAGAATTCCTAGAATCGCTGCCCAGCAATCAATAAACGAAGCGGGAGCAACAATAATAGCAACCAACATCGAAGATCAAAGCCCATAAGTGACGCAAAAGGACGAACAATGCGCCAAGCGTTTGGCTTGCTCTGCGTAGGTACAATAATATGGACAAAGTGATGAGATGTAAAATAAATAAATATTGATGATGTGGAAGCACAGGCAACTGAGCAGAAGCACATCAATGTTGGCATCACATCTGTAAGGTGCGGCTAAGCATCTCGATAGTTGTGTTAAACGAGTGAAGGGCGCTAGTTATTTCACCTTGCATTAACCATGTTGATGTCGATACTGCATAAAGGCATTCGATTGCTCTATAATTTAATCAAAATGGACTTATAGCATAAATTCTACTTCATGTTGAAGGCTTTGTTTAGGTTCGCTTGACTTTGTTTGGATTTGGTACTTTTGTCTTCACTTCGGTCGTTTTTTTCTCTTGTAATTTTCATTGTCTTCCTTTGCGGTAGTCTCGATGCAGCTGACGTTCTAGATTAGGTTTTGAAAAATGTGATGGTCAATTGCTTTTAGCCAATTTTATTTTTATAACTGGAATGCAAAATAGCACAAAAAAAGAAAAAAACTAATAAATGTTAATAAGAAAATAAGTTAACATTTTAAAGATTGTTGAAAGCTGTTTGGTAAGGCAAAAGGGAAGGAAAAACTGGTGGATCATATACCGACATTAGCACAGGAGTAATATGGCAGCCATGTAGACTTGCTCTTTTTTACAGTGTGTGCCAATTGTTTCAGTTATTTACATAAAAGCCAATTCAAATGTGGCCTTGTGTCTAAACCATGATAAGGTCGATTTGGTTCGGTATGCGTCTGTGCGACTCGTTGCTGTACTTGAATTTGATAGAAACTTTGCTCTGTTTTGGTGAAACTGCTTTGTAAATATCATAAAATAGGCTTTTATGTTCATTAAATGTTAATTTTATTTTTATGTTTATTAGTACGTCTGGCATTTACATCTTCAGTATATTAAGGATATTTTTTTGACCCGACGGCTTATTTGCAGGCAATTCTCTTTCATAGACACACTTTAAATTTTATGGACAGCAAAAATATTAATTTTCATTTTATTGGTCCTGCTTCCAGACATGTCGAAAATAATCACTTATTTAAATTACTGCAATTAAAATTTGTACTGTTAATAAATGTAAATAAATATGTAAATAATGATAATTATTGCAATTAAACGATTTCTTTAGCAAACCCATTTAGATTGTACATAATGAAATCTTTTGACAGTTTATTTATAGATTTTATTTAGAAATACTAAGAGATAAATTATACAATATTGTAGGTGGCTCAGTTGAAATTAAACCAACTTTATATTGCTATAACATTTAAACTTGTGGCAACATCGTATCTATATTTCGTTTTTCTTTTTTTTTGCAGTAGGTGGAAAGCATCGAAAGCCACAGTGTGAGACTTGAACGCACTAAGACCACCTCTAAGGAATGAATGGGGAAGATTTTCACAGCAATGTGCAAATTTAATTCCAGTAATCAGGGGAGTAAGATTTGAGCGATAAAGCGCCCTTCAACACCTCTATATAAATAAATTTTTGTTTACATTAAAAGATCTGTCTATCAAGTATGATTGAAGTACTGCGTGTGAGTTTTGCGGGAGTATTTGTCGTATTTTGTGTATCAGGCCCACATGCCATACTTTGTCGAACGCTTGTGCAACATCTAAAAAGACACCAAAGCAATATTCTCGATTTTCAAAAGCGGTTCTTATTTCGTTAGTTATTCAGTTCACTTGTTCGATAGTACCATGTTTTTGACGAAATCAAAATTGATGGCTTGGTATCAAGTCTCGTTCTTGGAGAAATGGCATAAGTTTTGCTAGGAACACTTTCGCAAACAATTTTGACAAACAGACGCATCATATTGACAAGCTTATAGGTTTATATGATGCGGCTAGTGTTGTATCTTTTCCGGACTTTTGAAACATTATAACTAATCCTTTTTCCATTCGGTCGGGATATGTCTAAATTTTATTATGGCGTTAAAAATCTTTGTAATGAATGATATTGCTACGAGGGACAGATTTTTTAATATAATTGGGGTTATAGAATAGTATTCAGGTGCTTTTTTGCAGACAAGCTTTTCTTTGATGGTAAAATTTGACTCCGATGTTTAGCAAATACATTAGCTTTTTCTTCTTCACTGCGAGCCCATTCACCGCTGGAGTTTCTTAAAGGAGGCACTGCTTAAACAGGTGTTTTTATAGTTTGATGAGCTCTCCAGAGTGATCCTTTGTTAGCCGTGTTTGGGGACAGCTTTTTAATATGTTCGTACTGCTTGTGTTCTTTGCCTCCTGCAAAAGCGCTTTTTAGTCGATTTACGGCTACTTTTAATTTAGATTTGGCTTATGGGGATCTATTTTGTTGCCATTGCCATCGATGCAGCTTTATATTTTCCGCTAGGAGTCTTTCGATTTTACTGTTGCTAAAATGCTGCTCTCTTACCAGAGAAGGCGAATTTTTTGGTGAAGAAATTTTGGCAGCTGAGAAGAGAATCAAGTTGAATACTTGTACGGCATCATCTACCTGATATTTAATTTAAATTTTGTAATTGGTATAAATATGAGTATTTATGTATTTCTTAAATTTCAGCGAATTGGTGTTTTGAGTTCTTCATGAACTATCAGGAAGATTGGAGAGTGATTCGATGATAATTCATAACTTGTGTGCACCGAAATAGAGCCACGACGAATTCCCTTTGTTACAGCGAAATCAATAGGATCTGGGATTTTGTTGTTGTCTGATGGTCAATACGTAGGATGCTCGAGTGATGCGACATCTAGTTTGTTGCCCTTGTTTGTTATTACGTTGAAATATTTTTGGTCTTTAGGATTGCAGAACTGAGAGCCCCAAAAAGTGTGTTTTGCATTGTACTCTCCTGCAACAATGAAATTTCCTCCCAAAATTTTGAAACTTAAGGCTTAAATGTAATTAAATCCGACTTGCAGCTTAAGACAAATAGCTAAACGTATCAAAACAACTATGCTGGATTAAAACAAGGTTTAGAAAAACAATGGAATTATTGAATATAATTTTTGCTGGTAATAAGAATTTCACAGTTAATGAATAACATGCTTAAATTTTGTCGGGCTTTAGGTCGCGCCTAATTTCTTTAGTTTCATTGCCTAATTTCGGAATAGATTGTTCCAACTAAGTTTAATTTAAATTTAGTAAATTGTGTTAAATAGTTTAATGGTTATTTAAACTAAGTTTAAACTAAAATTATATGAGTATTAAAAAGCTTATTTCTTGACATTGAAATCAAAAAAGTCATACGTATACTATAACAATAATACAATAATAGACAATAATACAATTATAGACAGTTCTACTCTCATATCAATTTATTTTCGTTTAATATGTACAATGATGTGAGAAATCACAGATGTAATTTCCTCCAAACTTCAACACTGATTAATTCTTTATAAATGAAACTCAATTTATTAATGAATTTTAATAACATATAAAAAAAATATATGTTTCAAATTAATAATTAAATTCAACCCAAATTAAAAATCGTTTATTTATGTTAAATGTTTTAATTAATATTAATAAGTTTAACGTTATTAAAAATTTTTTCAGCAAATTAAGCTTTAAACTATTACTTAATTATAAAATAATAATTTTTTTTAATATTTTTAATTTTTTTGTAATTGCTAAAGGCTTTTGCGTGTCAAGTTTCTTACCTACCTCAGCGTAAATATTATTGTTTTAAATTTATGAATGCTGAACACATGCCCGGGTGCCCAACCTTTCAAATAAATTAAAACAAATTATTTCACATTTCTTGCACGCTAATTGGAGTAGGTTTAGCACGCCATCCTGCCGAGGAAAAGGATTTATGATGACTGATTTTTTAATGTTTTCAATAAAAGTTAATTTTTCATTTTCTGTGTTACAAAATATTATTTCTGGTTTATACCTGGTATTAAAGTTGAATACGCTTAAGGGGATTTTTAAGGGATTAACTAGAAATATCGTTGAAAATTAAAAATGATATTATATGGAGTTTAAAAAATAAGAGTAATAATAAAAAAAATTAGATTTTAATTAAGTTACTAAAATGTACTTAATTTGGAATTTAATTTAATTTAGTATAAAAAAACAAAATGTATAAAAAAATATTATTTCAATTAAGATATTAACATTAATTATTTATTTAAGATTTATTTATGTATAATCAGTTTTAATGTACTGAATAAGCACGGGGTTGATTAATTATTTTAGATGAATTTTTAAATAAATAACATTTAATGAAATATTTCTTTGTCACTTTCTTACCGTTATCAAATAACATTTAATGAACTATTTCTTTGTCACTTTCTTACCGTTATCAAATAACATGATTTTAATTCGGCATAAAACCTTCGATTAGAAACAATCGTCCTCTTTCAGGATGTAGCGTTAAGATTTACCTGATAAAATATTTATAAGCTATATTATAATCCAAACAAGTTAGGTCTGTCTTATATGAAAAAATGTTGGAGTGTCCGGAAAAGGAAAAGATTTTGAGTTTAATTCCTTGTGGTCGTCCAGATTTACAATGTGTTAAACACAAAAAATATACCCACAAGTATGTTTTTCGACTTGAAATCGACAGTCGGCATTTCGCATTCTGTTAAGATATGCATTTTTTCATATATATGGTTTCTGTTCAATAAGTTTTTTTGCAGATATTAATTTTATATATATATATACAAACATATATAATATCCAATACCTATCCTAAGTTTCTTTGGATTTAACTTATAGCACTAAAATCATATATTATTTAAATATTTTTAAACATATATATATTTCAAAAAATATATTTTTTGACATTGAATTTATAACACTAAAATTTAATATTTTTAAAAAAAAACATTTAAATATTTCAGAAAATATATTTCTTTAGTTTCAATTTAAAACACTGAACACATATTTAAAAAAAACCATGTAAATAGTTCAGAAAATATTTATAGGCGACTAATATTCATATTCTGTGCCATATTACCATCTCATAATATTCTTATACTTATATCTTTTTGATAGCTTAACACATTTATGGTAAAACTATTAACATTTTAATTCATAGTAGGACTTATAATGTCCTTTAAAAAAAGTCCTGTGGCTTACATAGGAAAAAAAAAACAAAAGTGAAAATGTGGCAAATATAAAAACTTTTGCTTTATCACGACATATTTTAATTAATTAAAAAAAAAAGGTACGAAATGGTCAACTTAAGTGTAAGCACATGCAATTCCAGTGAAAAGTAACAAAACAGTACCCATCGGTATAAAAGAGGGCGTGTCAATGTTGTGCCACATAACAAAAATTGTGAGGACACGCAACCTATTTATCAGCGTGATGAGCACGTTTGCCAGGATTCATAATGGCAACGTGTGGGCAATTATACATAAAAACAATCAAGCGATACAAAGGACAACAGTACACACTTCGTTTTTATATAAATTTTTGTTTATTTTATATTTTGTAGCCCATAATAAAAGGACTTGACCATATATCAAAACTTCTGTGCTTACACAGCAATGGGTTTATGTATCCTTTTAAACGCTACTTTAGGCACTGTGGAGTAATAATTATTTATTTAAACTTTGACTATGTGAGACTGATTTTGATTTATATAAATGATATATAAATTATGTGATATATATAAATAATAACATTTTAAAGCTTTTTTAATTATATAGAGTCAAGCAATATTTTATAAATTAGTTAGATAGTCCCTTAAAAAAATATATAATTTTTTTATTTTTATGCCAAGAAAATATATTTCATTTTAAAGAAAATTTTTTTTGTCGAATGTGAAAAGAAAGCTAGGTGGATTAAAACAGTAATAAAGAGAGAATAACTATGAAATTTTTCATTTTTTATTCAAGAACAGTCCTCTTGTAAAATTTTAGGAGTCCAACATACATGATAATAAATAACTGATTAAAACTGATTGAAATGAAAGTACTCACGTCAAATGTAATTGTAGTAGATTATTTGTTCTTTGAAGACATTGGGATTGCCCACACATCGGTAATTAAGAATCTTTTCTATAATTTCATGGACACGTTCTGATTTCCGATACAAAATAAAGCAAACCATATTAATTAACCATAGTAATTAAAAACAGTGAAAAAGAATAACATAACGATCACAAGTATAGCTTTAGTCCCAAAAACTTCTCCTTGATTAATAAAACTTTTTAATACAAAACACTAAGAGACTAGATTAAACAATAATCAATTAATCTGTTATATGTCAAACAGAAAACCAAATAAAACTCTTAAATGCCATAATTCTTCATCTTCTTCTTCTATTTCATAGTGTAGTATACAATGCACAGTCAATAAGACCACCACTTTCAAAAATATTATTTATGAGCAAACAACAACAACAATTATTGTACTTGAATATCATCATTGATATTTTTGAATATGTCAAGCAGTATCATTTCACCTCATTCATATCTCAGCCCAATTTGCATCCTCTGCCCCAGTCCCAGCCCCCGACGAGAGTAAACAACAATTATTGCGCTTTCATTATCGCTCATTAAAAATTCGCTTCTGTTTTTTGTTTTTGTTGTTTGTTGTTTTTTTAGTTCTCACACACATTCTTATGCTCGTATGTGTGCGAGTTGTGAGTTGTCGTTTATGCGAGAGGTCGGGTCTATGCGTGTGTTAACAATAAAGTAATTTTGCTCATTTAACATAATGTTTCAATTTAATGACATCATTTTGCTGGACATAATTTTGTAATTTTCATTTTAATTGTTGTTGCTCTTCTGCTTTGCTTACCGTTACGGATATTTCATGATGATACACAATCTGCAATAAAAGAGAAAGACTTTCCTGTAAATTTGGGCGATTAAAAAGTTTTTTGTTGTTTTAAATTATTTAATCACATTTAAAAATATTTAATTATCTTCATTAATTTATGTAATTTTCTTTATGAGAGTGATGAGGATTACATTTACTAGATTACTAAGGTTTATTTTATTACATACAAGCATTAGAGTTGTTAAATGTTTATTAATATTTAATGTTATGTTACTTACATATTGTATACACATATGTGAAGCTATAAACATAATTATAATTACAGAGATAATTGAATTTATGTTTTTCATAGCCTTCATATTTTTCTCAATAAACATATGCACATATACATACTAGCTGTGTTGAAATGTCTGGAACTCCAAGCCATTGAGAGACCGAAGAAACGATTTTTAATATATAGTCGCTCACAACTTATTTGATGCAGACAAAAATTTTTTCAAAAGTTTTATTTATTTCAAAATATTTTGCAAAATTAAAAAAACAAAGTACACATAGGTACTTATTGTTTATATCGTTTTATTCCATTTTCAAAAACAAACCATCCGAAAATCTTTTTACATTCCTTAGTAATACAACAAAAACCAAAAACATGTGCAAAATTTGTATCACAGTTTAAAAAATGCTATTTCTATGTACTTAGTACTTTCTTGGATATCCCCTATTAGTATTCACAGCCTGAAGCCTTTACCGCATTGAGTCAACTAATTTTTCTAGACTTATTTTACTCCATTCTTGCTGTAAAGTGTTTTTAAGTCAGATTTGTTGCGGATGTGATGTTTTCTGATATTTGTCGTTAAAACGGACCACAAAATTTCGAAAACGTTCAAGTCTGGGGATTATGCTGGGGTTTGGATAATATGCAGAGATTACCATATCAACTACGATTGTACTAATGCTGAATTTTTTGACTTGACTTGTCGCTTTTTGGCCTGTTTCTAACAAAGTTAATTGAATATATACAGGAGCGAAAATATTCCTTTCTCTTTAAATATATATTAGAACTATTCAAATGTCTACAATCCAGCTAAGAAGACATTAGGGACTAAAGAAACGATAAACGACATCGATGACTATAATTTTGGCATTTTACTGGCTTCTAACAGAGATATCACATGAAATTATATACGGAGCCTTTTAATTAGTATAGTTTGGAAATTATTATATTGCCTAAATATTTTAAGTAACAGTCATAAAAGATGCTGACATTAAGTTAATTGGTTATTGGAATTAAACTTAAAAATTTGAATGTTAATTCTAAGAGCAACCGAAATGAAAAACTAATAAACTAGTCATTAATACTATAGGTAAGGTTAGAATTACCGGTGATCATAAGGATGCATTTATTATATAACTATTTAATATTACGTAAACAAAAGTGTGTTAAAGTTTTGCCAAAACTAGCGCTTGTGTTCATTTTTTTACTATAAACTTTAAACTATTGTGACAATTGATTTCAAAAGATTTTGTAAACAAATGAGACCTCACAGGGACTGAATAAACTATAACTATTTTCTATCTGCATTAGACGGTGATTTAAATTATCGTACATCCTCTTATCTTTATTGTATCGTTAAGCTAATTATAGGGAAACCCATGAAGTTAAGTAGTAGATTCCTGTAAATAAAGTAAATTAGGCAATGAAATCAGTTAGGAGTTTTACCGGATGTTGCACCTATTTGGTGAAATTATCTCTTTCAATGAGGAATTCGTTGATTATTTGCAAAGAGGAGTGGTTGGACAATGTGATAGGTGTTGATATTATTAAAAAGGAAAATTCATATTATATTACGTATAACCTAGAGAGATACGATTGCCTTGTATTGGACATAATTGCAACCTAACCGCATATTTTTAATTGGCTGAGAATTGCCACTGAAAGTTCTGGTTAAATCGATCTACAAGATGCATTTGTAAAGTTTTTGATTTCAGATTGTAAATTAAAAAAATAAAATGAAGCTATTGGTGGTAGATCAAACACACTTTAAAGAGAAAAAATATATAATAAAGTAAAAATTCATAAGAACTGGACTGAATTCAGAGCTCGTCGGAGTGTTAAGTTAAAAATAAATTTACTTTTTGTTTTAAAATTTCATTTATTCTTTTCTTGAGATACATAAATTGATAATTAAAATTTTATGACTATATTTTGATTGAGGGTATTAAAAGGTGTTAAGAAATCGCTGTTAAATATTTATTGCGTTATTAAATTAAAAAAAAAATTATTTTGAAATCTTGTGATATATGTATCTATATTGGACGAACAACAAGGATGATATTTTTTGATTTTAAATGGAATATAATTTTTGTTTGAAAAAGGGAATCAAAGTAGACTGTTGATAAGAATTTCTTATGTACCTTATAGTTATAGATAGATGGTTTTTTGAAAACTAGATTTCCAATTAAGTTTTAGCAATGATTTAAAAAAAGTTAAATGTATATATTAGAGATATGGATATTAGAGATATTTAAATTAAAATGATCATATATTTTTATTTGTTTGATCAATTATTAATAGTGCTTTATTATTATTATCATTGGATATATCCAGCAGATCAGTAGTACATGCAGCAGCAGACAAATATTAGTTTTTAGGTTGCTAATTGTTGCATATAGCATTTCACTGCTGAATGAACCGTTTCAGAACAAACCAACCTGAAGCAGATAATAAGTTATACATATATTATTTTTGTTTTTTATATGGAAGGAATTAAGCTCCTTTAGCAAAAGCATATTTTTTAAGTAAAATAAAAAATTGTCTTCGAGGGGAATTTACTTCTAACGTACACTATGTGGATAAGCTATAAAATATTATTAAATTTAATCGGTAATAAAAAAATTCTTGTCACCAAAAGTTATCCTTTATATTTCCATGAAATTTATTCTGCTAAGACTAATTAAAGAGTAATCAAACTCTTTGTTATATATTAAAACTTTATAATATACGACATACGATTGTTTTAAGCTTTTTGAACTTTATCGACAACTGATAATATGTATATTGTCATATATATGGAATAAATACTCGTAAAGGTGGACAGTACTCATAAAAAATTATCATTTAATACAAATCGATGCATTTTATGTGGTGAATGATATTTGAATGTTATTTCGAGCAAATGTAATTAAACAGAATGTTATCAAAGACGCTGTAAATAAAGAATGTTAAATATATTGGCGATGCAACTGAGCGTTGAACCGTTTTTGTTGTTGCTTCGTTGTGTGCAAGACTAGTTTTGATGTTGTGTTATCTGGTAAATCCGTTACAGATTTTATTGTTTTAACATTTTTATGTTGAAAAAATTGGCATATAAAATTAAAACTTTAGTTTTAAGTCAAGCGAAGAGAAGCAAAGACTTTGGAAAAAAAGTAAGAAAGGAGTTTTTTTGAATGCGGAATGTTTTTGTTTTAAAATTGTTGGTGTTAATATTTCATAATATCTTAAATATTTTTTACAATAAATACTATTTCCAATTTTATAATTTTTTAAAATAATTATTTGTGATTTGCGTTATTTTAGATAATCTGAAATATTTTGCTTTTTTTACCGGTTCGAGGCAAATGATTTTTCGTTCGGTGAATTTTTTACCGTATTTTATTTATTATATGTTTTTTAAATTGTTTGAATTCCCTTTTGAAAAATATTTTACTAATATGTAATATGTTACATATATGTTTATATGTTATAAATGATGAAGATTTAAAACTAATTATGTACTGATGCAAATTAAAGTCTCTTAAATATTGTATTATAATTAAAATTATGTGGCTTCAAAATTTGGAAATCTGATGCTAAAAGTCGGGTAAGTTCCATACAATTTTTTTACATCTTAAAGATTTTTTAAATTAATTTTTACATTCATCTTATTTAATTTATTTAAAGTATATTTTCTTAACCATTTCGTTCAATATAAATTATAATGAATACATACTTCATAATAAAAAATTTATATTGAATATTTTTACACAAAAATATACATATACATAAGTATAGTATGAGGGTATATAAATTATATACCGCATAGATATTATATTATATAAATTATGTATATAATTAAAATATTATATTCGACTATATAACTATATTCACGATATAATTACTAGTGCTTTCAAATTTTTTTTTCATAAATTTTATATGTAATCTATAGCAAGTGTAATGTATATGTATAATGTATACATTATGTATGTATACACGTGGTGTACAATATATGTATAGTATTATCTTACAACTGACGAAATGTTTATAACATAGTAAACAGTGCTTATTATATAAATGTGGTCATTTGTTCTTCTTCTCAACTTAAAGACTCCTTAGTCATCATTTACCATACTCAAAATATTATGTCTCTGTTATCCAAAACAATTGGTGGTGACCCCGAGAATTTATCTCGGAATGGTATTTGGTCTCATCTACTTATCCTACCAATCGCGATTTGCGAAAAATCATAAATCATGACTCATCATTTGCGAAATCTTCTCGGAGAATTACATCTAACGTTTGTTAGATTTACCTAGCTGGACTGCGATTGTTTTCTATTACTGTGTGGAAATATTTTGAGTATTCCGCGGTTTGAAATGCTAGCAGGGGTATGCAATAGTATATTAGTTTTAATGTTTTGCATGTACTCGTATATACTAACCGATGAAAGGTCTTCGCCCCTACTAAAACACACTTAGAATTAACTATCCAATTGTAGACCTTGGGACCAATATTGAAAACAATTGCTCTAGACTTATCAGTAACTTTTAATACATCTGTGAAGTAGTTGATGCAAGTGATTCATATCTACTAACATATACTTCTTATCTAAGTTAGTTGCAATATTTGTACTGGAAAAATATCTTGAACTTCATTAAAGGATGGAAGTGGTTTTAAACCATATGAGTTTTCTGCCACAACAAAATATGACAGCAGAATTAAATAGATGTATAGAACAGCCAGTTCTACTTAATTTAACTAAAATCTATATCCTTGCTTACCTATGTCTTCTTCTGGCTGCTTCTTTGTCTGTCTACTTCAAAAACAAACTATCTATTTGACTTTTTCTCCAAAACTTGTATAATTTACAAACTTCAACTGTGATCTACAATATTATTCACCAATGAGATTCCAAAGCAGTTTATTTTAATTAATTAAAACCGATTTAAGTCATTAAAATGTAGTAAATTAACAGTGGCTTAAGGCGTCAGGTCTAATTGAGTGCCACTACTTACTTGTTAGGAAATGTCATAATAAATTAAAAAACAATGGGATTTGCATTATAATTTTTCACTTAACAACAAATACTGCCGATGAATAAAACTGTATATCTATTTTTAGTGAATTTTCTCAATATGCTTTGTAAGAATAGTAAAATATTCATACTAAATACAATACTCGTATTTACCAAAATATTGTTGGCAAAACAAACAAATTTATTCCCGAAAACAATAAATTGTCATTGCAAAATCATTTATCATATGACAGTGTCAAAAAACGTTTTAATTTTTTAAGTTTCCTTAAACATAAGACTTTCTTGTGAGGTCGTTGTATCCTTGAGCAGGAGTTAAAGTGGATACTAGGTATCCAACCGTGACAAAAAACTTTGAATTACTTTGTTTTTTAGGTACTTGATGTTGTTGCCGTTGTTGCCGTTGTTGTTGTTGTTGTTGTGCTGAATGACAATGCAATTCTGTTGTTATTGTTGTGAAAAAACAACATGACAAGCATTAGTGATGCTACATAAAAACAAAGCAGCCATTGGATAAAAAGGAGTTAAGGCAACCTTACTACTGCATAGATACATATAAATGCCTTGCAGCATGCAAAAATGACAAAAACAGCAGGAGTTTTAGTCACAATACCGAAATTGTAGCGCTTAATTACGGGGTATGCACACAAAAATATATTGTACAGAGTACACAAAAGAACAATGCTAATAGCTATGACTATGGACTGGGTACTGTGGCCATGTTGATGGCATTTATATAATAAAAATGATAAAGATGAGCCAGGCAAACGAGCAAGAAAAAAAGGTAAGCAAACTCTGACACTTTTGCTCATTAATTTGCGTACATTTGAGCTCACTTATCGCTGGTATTATATCTCAAATGCAAAGAGAAGAATTTTTTTTTAAAAAGCGTAATATTACAATCAACAAAAAAAAAAGTACAGCTTGTCGGAAGGATATTTTAATATATCAAAAAAGCAGAAGGCACTCCCCATTACAGGTCAAAAGTATATTTTCAAAGCTTGTAAATGTGTAGTGGGTAATTTGTTGTCATTTACCCCAGTGCGATTACTTGCAGTTATGGTCTAGTAAATTACAAAAAAAAAAAAACAAATTACACCGGAGTTAAAATAAATTTAAAAATATTTTAGTTGCCTATACTATAGCGCCCATATACGGGCGCCAACAATCCTTAAAGTTAAACACATGAATTGTGTTTTACAACCATCATTCATTTATGCTCCCTTTGCCTTAGTAAATTCACTTAACTATTTGAATAGTGCACCTGACAACTTCAATCTGCACGATTTCAAAATTTGATTTTTATCCTGACAGTAGCACACTCACAGACGTAGGGCGTCTGCATAAATTATTATATTTGCAACTTCCATCAACAAACCCAATATAAGTAAGATACGAGTATGGAACATTATCTATTACATATTCAGCCACATATGCACATACCCTGTTGGAGTGCTCTATTTGGTCATTTATATTGCATGCAAGTTCTAGTTTGGTTATAAATACAGATACGCTGGGCATGGACATGGATTTCGACTGCTTCGGATTACCATAATGCGCAGCAATAACTTAACTGCAAACATAAACAAGCTAAATCAAGTCAAATGCGGCAATAAATCTTGCAACGCGCCATGCAAATGTTAAGTGTCGATGTCGATGTGGTCGTTGCCGGTGGCACTAGGATACGTCAACAGCAGCCAATAAAAAAAATTGTGAAAAGTATGAAGTTCGTTATGGATTCTCTCGAAATAAGGGTTCAAAATGCATATAATCGAAGACGTATGTATCTTCAATTAAGACTGTGAAATATGTAGTGTTATTAAGTGATTTTTTAGTAATACACTATTTTATGCTTTTTATATTATCCTCTTTATTATTCTATTTCACTATATACATATTCTTTATTAACAATTAGAATTTGCTTAAAAAGTCTACAGTGTTTTTTAAAGAGATATAAGCCAAATGAGTGTGAGACTCCAACTCATTAAAATTAATATCCGACGGTTAACTCTCCTGGGATCATCGGTTTCGTGTTTTTCATTTGTCTATTTTTAAATCTCTGTTGTCATTTAGTCTATTGATTATATTGTTTAGCTTGCGCAATTTTGTATGTCTTCGCTACAGCTGTGTTACTACAGCTATTCTTATGTGGAGCGACTTCCACGATGGCAGAAATTAAATCATATAAAGAATGAACACCGCATATAAATTATACAAACACTGTAATAATACTTATCCAATAACACTTAAGTTCATGAAAGGAATGCCTAAAAATAATAAAAAACAATTTATGAATTATAAAATTATATAAATTATAAAAGCAATTCTACCAAAATATTTAGGCACTACCTAATTAACTATGGAATCGTCTTCGATGGAATTTTCAGGTTTAGAGAAAGTGAAGGAGCAGACCGCTAAGCATGTGGTGAAAAGTTGCATTGTCTTTGTGCTTAAGCTAGAGAAGGTATTTTATTGATATTCAACGAAGAAAAGCATATATTCCTATTTACTGAAGAGATAGCACTTAGTGAGTCATTCTAATTCCAAGTAGGAAGCACAATAGATTTTAAAGTCGTGACATTTATAAATGTTTATTTATGTTATTCACGAGATTATCACTACCTCGAACAGCACCCTAAGCTGGAATTGCCACATGAAGAATTAAATTGCCTCTGGACAAAATCATAAATTGATGCACCAATTTATTGGGATTGGAACCAATTTATTGGAATTGGAACCAATATCAATTGATTGGAAGCTTCTAATATAAAACTTGTTTTTAATGGAAACTAATCAATATGCTCGTGCATCTGAGATCTACTGCTGTGCTAAAAGATAGAATTTCAATCGTTATAGGATCCATTACACAAAAATAACTTCTAGGGGATATTGATTTCGAATTCAATGATCCTTGCAGAGCTTATGGTGTTAAGAAGAAAATAGAAATTGTCAATATTTTCTTTTGTTCTAGCTCAGCGCATAGTACGAAAATATTAAATCTATTAGACACATACTTATTGGCTAACAGATATATCTCATAAAGTCGATATAAAATTTTAAGAATACAAAAAAAATTTTTTTCTAATCTCTATTATTACTACGGAACCCTAGATTACCATCAACAATACAGGTGAATAGTGTGTGGACATGTTAGCAACAAGAATTGAGCAGTGCTGTTATTACTCCCGCCACTTTTAGCAGGATGACTGCTATTTATTTCGTTTCTTGACGTGCTGGTCTAATGCTTTGAAGGTGCAGGATTCTATTTGTGGACATGTTGAGTGTTGCATAGTTTTTAGATTTTCTATGCAGTCTTTCACTTTCAAATACATTTCAATCTACTTTTTCATCTCTTCTATGGAAAGTGAAGAAAACAGTGCTAATGTTCCACAATTTCCTTTGACAATTCTTCATTTTTTATTGTATTTCTTATAACACTTATAATTTTTAAACCATTTATTCACAAATCTTATTTTTTCCCTTTTTTCTCTTCTAAATTTGTTTAAGTTTTATATTTCATTCCATAGCGGTTATCCCTCTTATGGCACAAAACCTCATTATTCGCATTAACAACAACAATTTATTGTCAATTTAAGTTGATTTATACTTGGCTCAATGTCATTAAGGACAGATTATAAATAGGGCAGACTAAGTTTAATTGAATCGAAGTGTGTCCGTCTGTTCCCGGTGCTGTTGGGAAATTTTGAAAAATGTTATTTACTTAAAGATTTTATGTCTGAATATTAGGAGCAATTAATTTTTTGTGGTAATTATGAAAATTCACTTATAATGAGAATTTTTATTTTACATGTCAAGCTATTAATCAAGTTGAATTTAATTAAATGGCATTCGAAGTGAATCACATAAATATTAGGTTATCGTAGAGCGACTAGACTGTGATTGTTGGCATGGACATTTTGCACCCTTCTATATTTGAAAAAAATTGAAAATAATTAATAACAATTGAAACATTCCTTCGGAAAGGTTTTATTGCTGCTGTGACATTGCTAGTTGAAAGCGAAAATAGTAATGAATTATGGGTCTTCTGTGTTATGAATTTAAGAGTAATTATTACTTTCTTCTGGAATTTAAAATATGGTTCAATTATCAAGTCCTGTAAAATGAAAAATTGGAATGTTTTGCAGTTAATAATAGTTATGGTTACATCAGTTCAATCAAGGTAGGTTAGCAAGAAAAAAAAATATTTAAAAAAAATTTAATATGAAAACAGAAAAAACTTACTCATATATTAATGATTGTGTTTATAAAATAATTTATTATTGTAATTAATTCAGATGTTTATAGTTATTTTTTATACCTCTCATATGGTTAAACTTGTTAAATTTATATTAATATTAACAATTACAATTAACCTACTCGTATCTGGGTTTAATTTATTTCATTACGTAAAGTTCGGTACAAGTAAGTAAATTAGTATCGGCATATAGATAGATACAAAGACGAAGAGGGAAATAATTGGTCATTACTAATTGTGGACGTATATGGTTGATATGATCCCTGATCTCTATCATATCATTAATATTCGAATGTAGTAACAAAGAATTTTAAATATATTATATATTGGCTAAATGAAGTATGATAGTAAACCAAGAAATAAAGTGCAGTATATTCTGCAATATACTAAGACACTAAGTTCAGGTACTATGTGTAGTCAGTTTGGCTTTATGGGATAAAAATTTCATTGCTAAGTACTCAATCATCAAACTATAAAAAGCCTTTGAGGTGTCGAGCAATAGACGCTTGCTAAAAATATATTGAACATGGAGGATTATCAATTTAGCGTTACTCAGTAGAATATAACATGAATTGCTACGAATGATTAAATATGAGAATATAGTATACATAGGATACATTGTGATGCGCCAAAATACGAAGTTCTCTAACTAATACTCGAACGTCGTATAGCAGACAAGAGACGTGTAGATCGAAAACCACTTTCATAATATACAGAATATATTATGCACAATATATTGTGCACAATAAAATCCGATATTATGTGTTTTTTATTAGATATTAGAAACAATAGAAAAAATATATAGAATTCATTAAGAAATATAATTTTAGGTTAAGCTATAATCATGGCTAATTAAAAAGTCCATGAAATTACTAAAGAAATATTTATGGCATTTTAGAACTAAATACACTGTACAGCCACATTCTTAAACATGACACTGGCATGTCAGTGTTATTATGAAAAAATTTTACATATTTTGATTAAATTTGTTGTCTTATTCTACTTGGGTTGATCACACTATTGTGATATAGTGTCATCACAATATATCACACTACAAGCAGATCACCTGGTTTAATTATTAAATGTCCATTCTTTTATTTATTACG
This sequence comes from Teleopsis dalmanni, assembly GCF_002237135.1. Classification (NCBI taxonomy): domain Eukaryota; kingdom Metazoa; phylum Arthropoda; class Insecta; order Diptera; family Diopsidae; genus Teleopsis; species Teleopsis dalmanni. The sequence goes on from NC_051847.1 coordinate 176,745,411, forward strand.
TTAATTATAGCTAAAGACGGATTCTGTGATGCGTTTGTTAGTATATCTCAAGCTAATTATATTAAATAAACTAAATAACCTTTCTTGAAAACTTTAAGAAGCTTCCTATATCAGTTCTTGATATTTTTTTTAAAAGTTCTTCTAGAACTTAGCCCATGCCCCTTGCTAGAGCAAGATGTCTAGTAAGATTTTGTTTATTTTTCCTCTTAAGACTTCGACTTCGCAAAGATAGGCAATAAGACGTTTCCGATATTAGTTCTTGCTAGTATTTCGTGATTCCTGAAGAACTTTAGCTCCTGTCCTTGCCATGGCAGGATGTCTGCATAATAAGTGAGGATTATAATATCTCCACTGTTAAATATATATATACGAATAATATTGAGATTAAATAACATTGTTAATTTTGGAAGAAGAATTCAAGAAAACAGTAATAAAATATAAACTTATTTTTCACATAAAATGTTTAATTATCTTTATAAAATATGAAGATTCTTATAATTATGTTAGACTGTAAATTATAAAGAATTCAAATATGTAGTGCTTATGCGCAAATTAAGTTTCGTGACCCTCATTTAAAGTGAGATATTAACTTTCGCATTGAGGAGTTCGACATTCTCATGGAATAGTTTTTTTATTTACTTGTGCCCGCAAATCTTTGTTCCCAGAAAACTATCCAAAACAGAGAATTAAACGTTATTGACATAACGGCACGTAAATTGCTTTTTAATTTGTAAATGTGAAATTTTTTGGAATATTTTAAAATTTTTTAGCGAGTGATAAAAATTTGTATTGACATTTTAGTTGAGAAATTTCCACGGTATGTAGATAAAAAATACTTCTGATGACATAATAATAAAATGTGAAACAAAAGAACACACACAGTGTTAAAAAAAAAATAAAAAAAAATGATAACAATGCTTTACCAATGTAAACATTAAAGAATTTTTAAAAAAGATTCGTTTTTAATACAAAATAAAAAAATAATAAAAATTGTTAAAATCCATATAAAAAACTACAATTTCATACTTGGACAAAACAGGAAAAAACAAAACATAGCAAACTCAGTGCAAAAAATGGTGAGTTAGTACATTTTTTTTGTGTCGCATGCTGTGGTGTATCTGAGAGATTGCTTAATAAATTCATTTACACAGACGAAATGACATAAAACGGATAAATGCAAATATTTTTAAAATAAATCGACAATCAGTACGAAGTTCAGTTCAATATACAATCAGTTTACTTTAAGGATGCGCCACAACTGATAGACCAAAGCATCTGCAGTCTGGTTAGCGATGTGTGGACAGACAGACATTTAAGTCTCTACATAACAGAGCACGCGAGCAAAAACCATAGCATTGAAATGTAACTGACAGATTACGTTGTGGATTACGCATCTTCGACTTGTCAAATTGACTTAAGCTGATATTGTTGTTTTTGTTTTTATTGTTGTTGTTGCCAAAGCCGATGCTTAACGGAAGCTGATGCGGATGCAGTGAAAACAATGCCAACGATAGATCGCCACCAAGTAGTACTGATGTAACGTTTTTGATAAAATAGCGAAAAGTGTGTCTTCGTCTATGGATAAAAAACACGTAAAGCACAGTAAGGCAAGCAAAGTAATGAAAACACAAGCAAAGTAAGGCAAGCAAAGCAAATCAAAGCAAAACAAAGCTACTAAAGTAAATTAAAGTTAAGGGAGCAGAAACAAGCATAGCAAAGAAAAATAAGCGAAATAACATAGCAAGCGAAGTATGCGTAGTAAGCGAAGTATGCAAAGTAAGCGAAGTATGCAAAGTAAGCAATGTATGTAAACTAGACAACTCAGGCAAATTAAGTAAAGTAAGGAGAAGCAAAATAAAACAAGATGAACCAAACCATTCGTATTGGAGAAAAGAGATGAATGACATTTTTTAAGTAACCTACTGCGTGTTAAAGACATATTGGAGCCTCCACTTTTATGTTGTTCTCATCCTGACGTTGCTATCGCCAAATATAAACACTAGTACTCAGCGTGTTGCCAAAGCAATGCAATGACATTGATCTGCATTTAATAATAACTAATCTGCAATTAGTTCGCGTGATTTGTAATGCTAAAGTAAAACTAAGGGTGAGAAACTTCGTTGGCAGTTCAATTGCTGAGCTCAATTAGCTACATTTCAATTAAATTTTCTTGAAATTGATTTTTTTGCAATCAACAGCAATGTGCATGCGATAAGACCAAGAAAATCCAGTAGTTTCCTGCATTTCTCCCACTGCAATCTGAACTGCACTCAGTTTAGATTCTTCTTCAGTAGCACTAAGAACTTTCAATTTGTGGCTGTGTAAAGCGTTAATCCATCTACAACTAACTGTTCATCCACCCACACGGAGAATGAATTATAATGATTTTTATTTTGTGCACATTTAACAATTAGTCTGTGATTTCCTGTATTTCATTTACTACTTTTTCTCTATATAATTTGTTTCATTTGTTCCGTTTAGAGTACGAATTCACAGTAAAGTTTCTTTGGTAAATATTTTTATTTAATTTGTTGCAATCAATTATCTTTGGCATAAGGCGCGTTGGGTAATTTTTTCATTTACTCGCCTAAAATGACTAACTTTTGGCGTAAGAAAGAAGAATATTTGCGTTCATCATTACCCGCTGAATTTATGCTATCATTAAAAAAGTTTTAATTAATTTTCCTTAAAAGAAATCCTACATGTATAAAGTTCACAACCGCAGGATACACGTAACTCGTGTAATTTAATTGTGGAAGTCACATCATCGAGTTATGAATATGCTTAATAATCACGTAAATAATTAAACGAAGAAAAAACTATGAGACACATACGCTGGAATAATTAAAAACTAAAACACATATGGTAGATTATGTGGAGCAAAAAGATCTAGTGGATTACTAGAGGATTTAATAATTCAAATCTAATTATTTTCTACTCATTGGCGGCAGGCGTAATGGTGTTCTGTGCCAATTCGTAATTGTGTACAGAGTTCAACTAAATAAGCTCAAAAGTATTTTCTCTCAATTAAGGTTTACTAAGAAAATTTTATTAACTTTTACGAAATACTTCTAATTACCAAAAAGTTTAATCAACTTATTATTTTCAAATACATTTATTTAAGATAACGAAATGTACTGAAATAATCAGTTGGATAGAATAAATAGTACTATGGAAAATTTTTTATATTTTTATCAAATTTATTGTCTTACTTTACTTGGGTTATGTACACTCAGATATATAAGATTATGTTGAGGGATGAATTTATGTATTACACTTCATGTAGACCACCAGCTTTTATTAGAAGTAGAGGTGTCCTTTCTTATTAATTTGGTTAATTCTATAAATCGTGAAATAATCGAAAAAAATTTTTTTTGGAAAACTTGAAAAGATTTGCGATATCAGTTCTTAATCATTTTTCGTGGTCCTAGAAGAAGTATAACATTTGCCCTTACCAGGGCAGGATATTAGCTAATAAGTGAAAGCTTGATTATTCTTTCTTTTCATCTTAACAGAGTTCGTAAAGAATATCAATGAGAAATGGTAGTCTTATGCGTGTTTAGCCATAATGGGTTAGGTTATCCACTTAGGTCTATTGGCTCGTGGTGTTACAGCATAAGAAACTTAAAGGTTTAAAATGCACCCTGTACCTTTGGTAATGTTTAAAATGCTGTTTAGACTTCTGGAGTTGGGCAAGTTCCTCAAAAATGGAAGTCCTCAAAATAGTGTAAGGTGCCGCTTATATGCTGGGTTAACGTTTTTTCTACAACTGAGACAGGTATAATTAAATGGGAGCTTCAATCTTCTAGCATGGTTCTGTAAACTAGCAATCTTCTGTGGTTCGTTAACAAAACACCTATCTCAAGAAGAGTGTTGAATTTTTCTTAAAACAATTCGACCAACTTGGAACAGATGATTACATAGCATTCTGAACTTCCATGTTTTATTAAATTTTAAATCACAGAAAGAATTCAATCATTATTTTTAGGATGTCATTGATATGCTTATAGTTTTTAGGTATTTAGGTCTACTTATCTCCTCGGTCTTGCAGTTGCGGAAAATATCAATGGCTAAATGCTATATAAGTAGAGACTTAGGTTTGACAAACATTTCATAAAACGAAATAAAGTCAATTAAATGCATTTATTGAAGAAAACTTGTGTCAAAAATACCCACCGGGTTTTAATAGCTTTACATGAGCTAACATTGAAATATTTACTCACAATGATAAAAAGAGAATGTTTTGAAAATAACTTTGAAGTTAAGAAATATGTTTTTTTTATTTGAGTTTAAGCGAATTATCACTTTTAATCAGGAAAATTTTATTTAAAAAGCCTTGATAATCATAAATGTTAAACTTACTTAAATGCATCGAGTTTTTCAGATTGGATCCTCAAAACTTATAACCTATTGTCATATCTACGAAGTAGACCGAAATATCTGTAATACAAATCATTTTTCATAAAAATTAATATAAAATTAAATTTTTAACATAAATTTATATGCGTAATTTTTATTTAAAGAAATATTTTTAATTATATGTTAGATTAACGACTTAAGTCTAGTAATAATTTAATGAAACGTATTCTCACATCTTCATATGATGGCTCAAATAAATAGTTTTGAATTGGATAAAGAAGTGATTGTTTCAACAGTACTCAATATATCCAAAATATTTCTATATGATGAAGAACACTGTAACTTCTGCAAATCAGAAATAAAAAGGGATTTATGGGATTTCATTTCAGCTCATTTTTTTTAACTAACTGTAGAAGTAAAATTTGTTTATCAATTTATTGATATTTGAATGTATTATTAAACATTTAAAGTTACATTCTGGAAGCCCATTTCATAAAATAAAAACAGAGTTAAATATTAATGCAAAAGTAACATAATAATATCTCAAACTTACATTAAAATCTTAAATTTAATTTTTTGTGGTAGATCTGTTGCATATACAATGAGATTCGAATTTCAAATAAATGAGAATTGTAATTTATTTTAGTACTGAAAGTGATTAATGCTCTTAACTTGGCTTAATCTAGTTTATTATTATTTTATGCAGTGAGAAATGTATTGTTTATAAGGAAAAAAACAAAAAAATAAAATTGTGGAACTTTATCTTAACTCATATCTGTTCCATTTAACAGTGGAATTAAAATTTGTTTTCGTCACTTAATGCATGTTATAAAATAAATTTAATGTTGCCTTTGGAGATGTGATTCCAAACAGTAATGTTTCATTAGTAATGGTGAAATAATCCAGACTTCAAAAATAATAATATAATATATTAAAATCATTACAATTTCATGTTCTGAAAGAATGGTATATGTAATGAAATTTGTATTTTAAATGAATGAGAATTATAATATATTTTAGCACTAAAAGTGATTGATGCACGCAACTTGAATCTTGCTTAATATGTTTTTTGTTTTTGTTTTTTATATTTAAGTAAAATGCAAAGTTTAAATTAATATTTATAATTTAATTGCTTAACTCATTCAGTTATGAAGTATTTAGTTTTATTATTCATATTTGAATTTTTTATAAAACAAATTTACTTCAATTCTATGAGGCGAATATATGAATTAAGATTTTAATATTTAGACTTAATAAGATATAGAATCAATTTTAAAAACCTAAAAATTGATACTATATTACAATATTGCAGAGAAATCAATTGTGTATTGTTGGATAACTATTTATTTATTTAAATTATGATTCAAAATAACTTTCTGAAAAAGTTTAATGGAAAACTGGTTAGTGAATTTAAATTTCTGCTTAATCACAGTAGATTTTTTTCCATTTAATTTTTTTCATTACTATTCACACTGTTATATTCCATCCTTCATACTTTTGTGACAGAACGAAATACTATTATTGGGAAAATATTTAATACTGCCTTTAAATAGTGTTGGATTGCTTCTATAAACATTTTTATTGGCGGAACTTAGTCCAGTCGGACTATTGTATTTTACACCTAACAATTCTATGTAATAACAGAAATAACTTTACTGACAATGTTGCTTGATTATGTATGAAAAATCTTTGTTATATGTCAGGTTTTTAGCAGGATTTAAATGGTTATATGGTAAATGGTATTGCATTCCGAATCGTTTTATATATGATAAGCAGTAGGCATGGAAATATATATTTATCATTCCATTTGTGGTATCATTCAGTCAAGTGATGACTAGCACGACTAGCAAGCTGTACGTACAGTCCTGTTCTGTATATATTTATCATTCCATTTGTGGTATCATTCAGTCAAGTGATGACTAGCACGACTAGCAAGCTGTACGTACAGTCCTGTTCTGTACTGCCCTTCAATTAATAAGATTAGAAAGATGTACAAATTTTTTATAAGGTGCTCAGTGAAATCATATCAATCTTCACAGCAAATGAATTTGCGAATCATGCAATTATATATATTATATATTCTCATATCATACTTATCAGGCATAAAGCAAGTTCGACAACCGAAAGCAATTACTAGTCGGAACGAACTAGTACATAGCATACGCCTAAGTTATTTAAGCTGCGAGGATGCCGCATAAGAACAAAGATCAAGACCAGTTATGGATTTTTTAATAGCAGTCTGGGTTGTTTTTGGAACTACCTAATTTAGTAAAGTATTCTGAAACTGTGATAAGTGGAAATGTATCTTTTAATATTTGAACACTATGCTCAGTATATAGTTTTGAATTGTTTATGTAAAAATGAATCACCTAATTTAGTTTAGTAATCTGAAACTGTCGTAGGTGAAAGGTCTTAGAATATTTGATCGCTATACTCATATAGTTTTGAATTATTCTTAAAAATATGTATAGTCTCTGCGATTGCAATTACAGAAAGTTTTTGATTTCATAGATCATTTTAATAGGTATGAAGCATGTAAGTAGTCACTCGTTCCATCATTGTGTCTATAAAAATTTTTGGATCCTATTCATCCCTTTGATTGAAATTTTTCACTTACATTTATTTTTATTTAAAAAATAAATATAAATAATACCTTGAAAAATCTTATTGCTAAATCAATATATAAATTTTAAATTTCCAATATTTCAGTATTTTATTGAGAAAAACGTCATCTTATTTTGTGATGTGATGTATGAAATATTATTTTTTCCCACTTGAAGCATTTCATATTCTCATTTATTGAGTCTTAAAATATTGTAAAGAATAAACACGAATTGAAAATAATATAAATATTTTACAAGCAATATTTTCACATATAATAATATATTTAAATCCGAGTAAAAAGCTGATTTGGAAATATGGCTTAAATATATTTTTGCATACAAACTGAGTGCATTCAATTGTGGGTAATACATTGTAAGAAGCTTGGCACTGTAACCCAAATTCAAAGCTGCAGGAACGCGCGCCCGACCAGGCGTGGAAGCGTAACAAAAGATGGAGGGGATTTGGATTTATTTATGATATTTTTTGCGTTGAATTTTTATGCACTTGTTTGCTTTTAGAAGTACCAAAAAAAAATAAAAGAAAAAGATTCCAAAATAAAAATATCAATGAAATTGCACAAAAAAAATGATCCTCAAGAATTTTGTACTGCAGAAAATGCGAAAACAATGCGACTTACAACGCTTGGAATTGCACTCAGAGCGCGTCCACAGTCGTAAACTCCACAAACTGGGTTATTCAAATATGCTTCGGATTGTTTATATTGCCGCATTAGCCTTGTTTGGATTTGTGCGTCATTGAATTCAGATTTTGCCAAAATTTCTGCAGAAATAAAAAAAATGGATATATGCCATACAAACATGGATGGAAGCATAACAATGAGACGCAATGGAGTTTATTTTCTTCAAATCCATTTTTTCTTCGTCTTTTGGTTTCATTTCACGCCTCCTAATTTGAGAAAAATATTACAGTGTATGTGCGTTTTACAAATATTGTAATGATGAATGCTTTTACAAGTATCTGAAATATTTACATACCTACAGAGTCAATGATACACTTCAAGTCGGTACTTCATGCGGAATTTGAATATTTTGACAGGTTTTTTTAATAGATTTTTTTACCTCTACGACGGTTTGTTGGGCTCATTAAAAACCTTAGCACGTTTTTATTGCTTATAAATATTTCGGCGTGTATGAGCATTTCTTATGCGATGGATCTGAATCTGAATATCCATAACGTCAAATATTTTTAAATATCTTGAAAAAGCTGTTATAATTTGCCAACAGAATTTGTCATTTATTTTGAAATTGTTTGTGTTTTTTCATTTTTTTGTTTTGATATTTAATTTTTAAATATCCCATAATGTTAATTTTATTTTTATTATAAATATTTTTATTCCTCTTTTTACTTCTTGAAATCGATGTTACCTTGGGAGAGAGTCATCGTTTGCCTTGATTCTTATTGCAGAATATTACCATATGTGGGTCAGTTGAATTTTAAACTCTTTGCCAGAAAAGTGCCATTAAATATTTACATACGCACCTCTTCGAATTATTTAAATGAAAGTAATAAAACTTGTTGTTTACAAGGTTTTGAAAAGAGAAAGTCAGAATGTTGCCAATGTTGAAAATGTTCTGATACCATCAAAAATAATAAAATAAAATTCACAAGTTACGTGTAAGTTTAATTTAACTTAACAAATACTTTTTGCAGGTATTAATATTTAGTATAAAAAAAAAAAAATTATTTATAACAGATGATTTCGATTTTTTGGGCACGCTTATTTGACAACAGGTTTTTGTAAAGACACCCATCAATATAGCCAATCCTGATCTAATATCATGTTGATCTCACCAATTGATCTTTTGGCTTTCATTCAAAAGATAGAGTATTTTCTGTTCAATTAGGGTTAGATATAAGCACATTAACCACAAAAAAAACAACCATGGACGCACTGCTTTGTCTTTCTGGAGGCCAGTACCTCATAGCTTTTTTATTCTTTCTATTCTATATGTTAATATAGCTTGAAGTATTTTCTGTTCAATTAGGGTTAGATATAAGCACAATAACCACAAAAAAAAAATCAACCATGGCCGCACTGCTTTGTCTTGCTGAAGGCCAGTACCTCTTAGCTTTTTTTATTCTTTCCATTCTATATGTTAATATAGCTTGAAGTTACTGCGCCAGGACTTTCATTCTCTTCATAATATTACAATGTTGTCAACAGCTAACATTTTGGTATTCATTTTGAAAACACAGTCTTTTCAGTTAGTTTCCTAAAACATCAGTAAAGGTTACATTGTTTCGCTCAGCTTATTCTATATGTCTATATATCTTTATACCTCTGGGTCAGGAGTTCCAGTCCCAATATATAATAATGTCCCAATATCCACTGCAGCTATTATTTTGCCTTCTTTCTGGTGGCACAGTATTTGCTGTTCAGTTGGGTTTAGAAGAGATTAGTAATGGCTACATTGTTTTGCTCTACTGGAAGCTAGAACCCCATACCTTTTTCTACTCCTTTCAGAATATTTTCTCTATTTATAGTAAAATAAATTCGAAATAGTAAGTAGCATTCGACAACTTCTTTTTATCTGGGATATATAACAAAATCGTTAACAATGACTTTTTATTTTTTGGTAATAAAACAACTTAATAAGTTGTTAAAAGTTATAGTAAAATATCGTAAACCATTTTTTATATATAGCAAGTTTACTACGGTAAAAGCAGTAATGCAGCAGAGGAATAGGAAAAATTGGATGCCTATAGATGAGTTCTCAATTAACTAATAAAAAACTGTTTGATCCATTTTGTTGTAGATTTTAACATGTTCAAAATTGATTCCCGTTTATGTTGGTGTATCAACGAAAAAGGCAAAGAAATTATGAATCATATTTTGGAGAACGGATAACAATCATACCATTGCTTTAGAACTGAAGATCAACTAAAAGACTGTGTTTATTCAGATATTCAGACGACCAGATACACAAAAGAATTTGATGGTGATATGCTTTATAAGCTGAGTGAAAAGACTAAATAGATTCAATTTGCGTTTACAAATTGGTTGGAAAGAAACCGAGTCATATTTGAAGCTTATGATGTCAAGACATAATAGTGGATGATCTACACTTAGAATGTCTGTAGTGTAGATCGTTGACTATCGTAGTGTGATCAAATAAAATTGCATTACATTGGCGAAAAAAAATCGATCTACTTTAAGAGTTTTATATAAAGATATATAAGTCGATGCGTATTCAAATTAACATTTACTATGCCTGTAAATCTCTTAGGCAACTATAGTATGATGAAGTAAAACTACAAGAGTTTGGTGAAAAGAAAACTAGACATTTTTGAATCGAGTGATATCCAGAGATAACAATGAATAACTTCTACAAAAATTAATTTATACTACAACAATTTGACGTTTGTGCAGAAATTCGAAACACTAATACATATAATAGAATATACGAAAAGGACTACAGGTGTATTTATAACAACTTTTGCAAGACAAGATCTTGACTTTAATTTTTTTAACGACTGATAGTAAAAAGAAACTATTTATGGACAATCTTATATTAAGAATTTATAAACATATTATTGATTTTCAATTTTTTTCATTTGGTTTATATAAAGGAAATAATTTATTGCCATTATTTTATTAAGAATTTATAAATGTGTTATTAACGTGTTACAGTGAATTTATTTATTAATGAAAATGTCACAATTCCCTTACATATAGCAGAGATTGTTATATATTTTCAAATCAAAGTGATTGACATATTTTAACATCAAAGAATTGTTCATACATTTTAATTAGGTTGAGTTCTAGTTTAGCCTTGAATTATCCTTATGAAGTTATCGAAATTGTAACAAAAAAACCATCAAATAAAAATAAAATTAAAACAAAAAATATATATTTGCCATATATGTAGACATAACCTAACATTGGAGTATGTGTGGAATATTAACATCACCTTTCCGAGTTATCATAGAAACAAGCAAATAAACTACAGTAGACCAGAGCCATGACAAGGGCTGCACAAATTGACAGTAACATGACATTTAAATTGTGACAAGTGAGTCTCATGAAGCACGCTGAATGCGAACAACTTCACAAAGTGCTAGAAAAACCGGGCGAAGAGAAGGAGGAGGACGAGAATATAGAAAAAACTGTAGAACTATGGAACTATGGAACTATGGGGTATAAATAAAAATTGTAGATTTGTAACAAAACACAATAAAAACTCAAAATGTAAATATACAATTACGTGAGAAGCATAACGTGCCAGCAAAACAAAAAAGTGTTGCGATATATAAAAGGCAATTAAAAAAAAATAACACAAAAAAAAAAAAAATAATAAAAACTGCATAAATGGGAAAAAGAGGAATATAAGCCACTAGAAACTAACACTTAGTATAGGCCTTAGATAACGTACTGCGAACCCATAACCGCAAATAAATGACGTACACTTAACGTTAGCAAGGCACGCGATATGTGCACGTTCGCCGAGCTCCTGTGAATTTCTGCAGTAAATGCGGTTAACAAGTGATCAACACGTATGTGCCATGCGATGTAGTGGGCCAGCGGTACGTACATTGTGCCGCAAAGTTACGTGCAGCAGAGCGGACTGTAATACAGTCTGGGGAATTAAAGTCATACCGACAGATTGTTAGATTGCGAACATGCAATTGCACGCCATAAATGTCAATTGACAGCGATACTGTCTGCCAAATCACGTCACTATTATTAAATCGATAAAGGTGTGAAAATGAAGTTGTCAAATTTGTGGTTTTCAAGTGAGAAGTCAATTCATATACTGCATACTTCAGACTAAAAAGATACTTGTCAGCATGAAATGAAGTCAAATATTAGTTTTGTGATTTGTATAGTGAGAATCCCTATTGATTTATGAGAACTAATTGGAGTTGACTTATATGGTTTAATTAAGGAACATTTTTAGATATGAAAAATTCAATATGATTATTATTTAGAAAGCATTACAATCTTATTGTTGTGAAAAATTAAAAAAAAAAAAAAGGATTTTCCGTTTAAATAAAGTTATAGTGTCAAGGGGTTTTGTTATTTCTAATATATGTTAGAGAAAACATTTATGGTGTGCTAGGAATATAAATAAACGGGGTACTACCTCCCAACGGAGCGAAACACTGTGACCAGGATTGATCTTTTGTGCTGCAACAGATGCTAACCGAACAGGGTATGCTACTTTTTATACAAATATATGATCTTACGTTATTTGGAGAGTTTGCTATTTTGCGTATTTATGAAATCGAGTAAATATTTATACAAATGATTTATTCAAGTTTTCCTTGACATACACCTATATCTTGCTAAATAGATACATTTTATTTATTGTTTTATGTTACAATTCTAGAATATACTGTAGTCATTCCATAGGAAGCTGTGATTTCCTATTCTTGCCTTATTGGTTTTTTCCTAATTGCCTGTGAGAATGCCAGAGAATCTGCCTGTTCTCTATAAGACACTCTTCATTTAACCTGCTCATTTTCTGTTTCGTTATTCGTTTTCAATAGATAGATTGTCTATTCAAATATCTATAGATTCTATTTTTTTCTATGTAACAATCCTACGTTTTTTCTATGTAACCTGCTATACAGGAGCCTTCCATTCTTATTTTATTCTTTGTTGAAGTCTGTTTTTCGTAAGCCACTGTTCACTCTCTCCGCTTATTGTCCGTCTCGTAATTCTCTCCTTCTTTTTTTGTTAAATTGTCTGCTAAATATATACCTTCTACTTTATTTTGTGTAATAATCCTAAGTATATATACCCGCCACCTATCAACCTTCCATTCGTGCTTTTTTTTTCTGAATACTGACGCCTGTATTAACTTCATGTGTTCACCTTTCGTCTTGTTATTCCTTCTTCTTGTTCTCCCATTTGATAAAAAGTTGCTGATGTTAATTTTTGTCTATGATATATCTTCTATCATATTAATAATAATATTGTTTTAGCTTCTTTACGTCTTAAATTGTAATCTACCATTCCATAACAAGTTGCTAATGAAAATTTTTCTTTATGATATCATATCAATAATATATTATATATTAATAATATTATTATTTTATCCTTTACGTCTTTAATTATGACACCTTCATTTATCATTCGATAAAGTATATTATTATAAGTTATCTTCTATATCCCATAGTTGTTTCTTATTAACGTTAAAATTTTAAAAAAAGAATTTATATATTTTTAAGAGATTCTCATATATAAGACAAAAGGTTTCAAAATTAAAACTTTCAAGAGTGTAAAAAAATTGATTTCTCTTAGGTAGTAACTTTTTCTTTAGATTAAATTAGTCTTTAATCTCTTTGAAATTATTTATAAGTCAGTCGAATACTATAAATTTAAGCCTCTTTTAGAATTCATTAATTTGTTGTTTTATTTATCAAATTAGAATATTTTATTTAAAAAAGGCAATATCTATATCACAAAAGTTCTAGTTACAAGGGCCTTTGCACCAACACCTAATTATAAAGCTTCATCCATACTATCCATACATATCCTTACTATAGGTTCTAAAAACGACAGAATCACATATTTATTATTAACCCTTGTTTTTTGAACATTTTAAAATAAAACTAAATGAAATCTTCGTACACTTTAAGATACATATTTAGGATATTATTAGTCAAAGATATTATAAGAAAGAAAGTTGAATTACTTGTATGTCTCCAAGTTAATTACAAAATAAAAAAGTTTTAATTTTTACTCAGATTTAAATCAGTCCACGTAAAATCTCATACTGACAAAACTTTGTCATGATCATTATTTTGTAAATATTCTTTTTATAGCCCATCAATGTATCATTTTTCTCAAAAGTGCTTAGGCACACCTTGAGCCCTGAAAGTTTTCTGTCAAAAAATAACTCAAAAAATTTATAAACAAAATATTTTTATGTCAAATTTGGCACAACAATTTTTCACTTTTGTTTAAAGTAAAAAATGTGTCACAAAAAACTCTTTTTTTTATTCATTAATTTGAATTGTTTGGAGAGCTTTTGTTCTCGTACTTTTCCCTGTTGAAACATGTAATTAATATGCAAGACATCAGCTACTTAATATGACGCTACCCAAAAAGTAGTGCGCCCTGTACGTACGTAAGTACGTACGCCTTTACGTGAGACGTAACAGTCCGACGGGCGTTCTTCGAAGAACCTTACCCCAAACTTATTGTGCGAAATTGTAAGTCAAATTGCTTCCCATTTTTTTTTTTTGTTATTTTTTTTCCACCGAAAGCTCTTAAATTGTTTACTTATGGAAATACAATCTGGCTTCAATGGGTGTATCTAAGATTTTTGACTTACTTTACGGACACGTACTGGAGTACGAGTACGTTTTTGGAGAAATGAAAATATTTACAATTTTGCATAAATTTGGCGGGAATTTTAAAATTTTAATTTTCAGAGATTTCAAGGCGAAATATTTTGCTATTTTATTGTAAGAAACATTTTTACTGGTAGGAATTTATTAAAAAATCTGAGAAAGAAGTAACATTTGAAAATGTTTTTAGGGTTTTTGTTTAACCTAAGAGCCGTTTTAAATGCTTAATTAGAACAATCAATAATAATTTATCGTATAGGTACTTCTCCAATAGTTAAAAGAATTTAAAGCCTAAGCATCATAACTTAATCCATAAAAGTTTTATCAAATTTCTTGACTTACAAGAGCAAATGTATTTGTATGCCATGCATTCTTTTTCATTATATGTAAGAAATACAATTTTTTACTCCCTATTCTACGAGTATCTTTCAAAAATTAGCCTTGGTTGTTAAATCTACTTATTATGTTTAGTATATTTTATAATATTAAACAAATATTTAAATTTCACATTATAAAGAAAATATAACCGTCAAAAGGCATAGACCATTCCGAGTCTTTGTACGTTTAGATCTGCTCCTATGTAGCTGATCCAAACAATTTATAACTTGTTCTCAATTTAAATTAGAGAGATTATAATAAATAGAGTTAATTACTTGCTTTTATTTTAAGTTAGAGAGATTATAATTAATAGAGTTAAAAAAAAAACAACAACAAGTATACCAAAAGCTATGCTTATGCTAATTTACATAGTCAAAGAAGTCCTATTGGTTTTCTCCAAAAATTTGACCTAATTATTATTTTACTAACAGTTATAAATATATTCCAAAAATACAATTTATTTATATAAAATAAGTGAACTATTATAATAAAATGATTTATAAAAAATTCAAGTTAATTAAAATAAACCCATGTTAATCCTCCATTCCTGTTCAGCTTCCTTACATTCGTAATATACGTTCATGTTTATCAATAGAAAATTCAACAAGAAAATTAAGAATTAACATTCGTAAAGCTCTAATTTAAGATTTTCAGATAGTTATGATTCAGACCTGGAAAAGATTTTACCACCAGGAGGACTATACCTGTCTGATATTATAATGTCCTCAACCGCTTACATTTTGGCTTTCATTTGATTAAATGTCTTTGATTTAGTTTGGTAGATAGATTGGTAGATAGGACAAAATATCAAACTATAGTCATAGTTTTTCACTCCAAAGACCCCTCCATGTATTCTATTATATTCTACATATAAAGGTAGGAAGTGCTTAAAAATGAGATTGAAAATTTTCGAGTAGTAAATAAAATTGTTCCGATAATTTTCTGTACCAAAATATATAGTAATGGTATTCAAATATCCCCTTAACAAGGTTTTTCTATGATTTGAATGAATTTAATTTTACTTTTAAGCTCAAATCGCTTAAAAAAACACATTATTTACTGGATTTATGTGTTCAGTATTATAGAAGAACAAAATGACGATCCCATTTGTCATCATTTCCAGAGTGAGGGAAGAATATTTGTTGTCTTAACTAATATTTCTGAGAGTGGTAAGATGAATGTAAAACGAAAAATAAAATTGTATGAATCCCTTTCAATTCTAGATAGCAGCTTAAATCTTTCCATTTTGCAGAATGTTCTATACCTTTATCATTTCATAAAGTTAGAGAGTAGCAATACAACCAAAATTATTTTGGGTATGACTCTGCCAAATTAGAGTTCCTGATTTATTTATTTATGTATTTATATATTTTATCAAATCTGATAACAACCGTTCACCAGAACGGACTGCAGAGTTTGTTGTAAACTCAAATGGTAGTATAGAGGAAGACTCAAAGGAAAGAGTTTTCGATAATCGATTATCGAATTCCTATGGAAAAAACAAGCATCTAAAAATTTAACATTAATATACTCTTTGTTATTTAATGATGTCCCTCTCCGTCCTAATCTCAGACATTAATATTTGTTATTAGACGAGAACTCTTCACATTATGTAGTGGTCACAATTCAAATTTCGATCTTTGTTTTCCTTCCCTGACTGTGTACTTGTTTATGTATTACTGAGTATTGTATTACAATCTAAAAGTATTCTCTAAGTATGTTACAGTTTTTTTTCAGTCCCACAGTCTGGAACAATATGTAGAACTACATAATATAATAAATATTATAGTTATATATTCACAGCATTTTTTTAGTCTAATTTAGAAAAAAACTTAAGTCCTCATTAGTATTGATTTCTTGTATAACCTTTAAAATGATATATTTTAGACACATGTGAGGACAAATATGAGATGAGGTATAAACGGTTTTGACGTTTAACCCAGAAACGAAGATGGATGAGTACTTCGTTAAAATAGCTGTTAGAAATTATTTATTATATTATGTTACTACGACGTTATAAACATGGGAATGTATTTTGGAGTTGCTGAGAGCATTTTTTATCTGTTATCAGATTAAACTCTATGTAATTTATTATTTACTCTACAAACTGTTATCTTCTCTTCTGTAATAATTCTTTAATAATTCTTTAATAATTCATAAAATGTTTAAGGTTTTGTTTCTTAAAACGGTTGCGTTTTGTTAAATTTATGAAATGCATTAACTATGAAGAAAACCTTTGAGTTCAGTACACTTAAAAAATTGTCCAATCTAAGCATGTCCTCAGTAGCAAGATTTCCAGTACAACTTCTGAATTTTTAAATTTTTTTAATATTTTCATGGTAATTGAGCAAAACTGTGCTTAATACAAACCGGAACGTGACCCAAATTTAAGCAGCATATCTTTGTTTAAATTTATATTTCGGTTAGGATTGTATTTATTTTTTTTTTGCCCACTCTAAAGCAATTAATCATTTGTCTTAAAAGTTTACAAATTACTCACATATTCTTGCAATTTCTCTTCTTAAATTGTCAACACATAATTCACATATTAGCCGCTCATTAAAAGCCAATATTGGACACTAATACTTGATAACTCCGCAGGTTACCAATGCTCGTTTATAACAAGCACGTATGGTTTACCAGAGTACGTATAGCAACAGTGACGGTAACAGTGGTAATATAGCAACAACCCAGCGACGAAGGCAATAGCGGTAACCATCAATGTCCAAGTTAAGCATCAACCATTGTACTCGTTGTGATAGGATTCTGGGTTGGTGAACTTGCACGGCCCACTGTTTTCTGATTGTGCAACCTTTTGACCAGTAATTCATTATGTTTGTCATTAATCTAATGAGTTTGCCTTCTAGTGGTCAGATCTGTGCAAATGTGCTTGCCATATGGCTCAGGCTTAATGCCTTTCTCCAATGTGACTTATGGCCTTTGCTGCTATTATTGTTGCTGTCGTTGTTGTTGTTGTTGTTGTTGCAATGGCTTAAGTAAAAGTGCTGCTCCACAAATCTTTACTCATTGTCACGTTGTATCGACAACACCGTTAAAATTTTTCTTCTGCTCCTTTCGCTGTTCCGCAGTTCCTATTACTTGCTCGATTAACTGTTGCTATGAGTGAATGTTCATCCTGAGCTGGTAGACTTATGCCGTGCGATAATGTGGCAACCACATGAGACCCAACTGTGTTGTGCTGCGTTGTGTTGGGCTAGTTTATGCTGACGGCTCAGCTTTTGCTCCTTCCTCTTCCTCTTCTCCTTCCCCTTTCTGTTTATTTTAATTTTTACTATATTTTTTTATAATTTCCGTGTTGATTACTTGGACGTGCTGCGAGGAGTGTATGGTACGTTGCGATTCATACTCGTATTCCTCTTGCTGACAGTAATTAGTTGTGGTCTTTGGCAGTTGACGGGGTTGTCGCCATTCAGTTACACTTGGTTGCCACTTTTGCTGTTTCAGATGCAACATCAGCACTTATTAATGAGGTGTGGCTAAGGTTGCCATATTTCATATACATTATTTAGAATTAATTTAGGTTGTGGGACGCTTGGCCCTAACATTTGAGATGTTTCCTTTGAGGATATTTGCTGTTTAATTGCTTTAATTGATTTTTAACTTAATAATTTCATTTTAACACGTGGTTTTCATGTGAAATATTATTTTCACGAGAATAAATAAATTAATATTTTTATAAATATGTATATTTTTATAATTTCAGTAAATAGTAATAATCTGTTGTGTTGTGAATTTATGAACTTTAATGCTATGAAACTCATAAATATTATACATAAGTTGATATATGTGCCAATAGTTTACTAATGATGCATAATTTTGTATAAATCATTGCTATATGCAAAAAATGTTCTTTTTATTATAAAAATAAATAATATTATTGACATTTATATTTTACGGAGGCTGCTTTACTCATATTGAATAATTTCAAATTGAAATTATGGCCTGGAGTACTTATTTCAATATATATTACATATTGTATTACGTATAATGCTTATGTTGATTCATGAAGCCTTTTAAATAGTTAATGTTTTATTATCCCCTCCATATATAAAAACAAGAAATTTGATGGAACAATTGTAGTTTTAAAAGAAATGTTGAAAACTCTCTTCCATTTTTTAAGTGAAGGTCCAAGCTCTGTAGGAACGCGTTAGGAAATATCAGTGCGTGAGCACTTCGACGAGTGATATATTTATCTTTTCAGATAGTCAAGCAGTTTTAAATTTTTTAAAGGTATTTTTAATTCACTTTTTGAATGTATCTGCAAATATTTTGAACTACTTTAAATGAGCAGACTGCCTAGCAAAAAGAGGTACAGGGAATTCTTTC
The DNA here is from genome assembly GCF_002237135.1 of Teleopsis dalmanni. NCBI lineage: Eukaryota > Metazoa > Arthropoda > Insecta > Diptera > Diopsidae > Teleopsis > Teleopsis dalmanni. The sequence continues at coordinate 176,764,419 of NC_051847.1, forward strand.
AATATGTATTCATGGAAAACTGCCTGGCCAAATACTATTAGCAGGATATGAGTAAGAGTGAAGGCATGCCTGCCGTCACCAATTGGTATCGGCATAACTCTATGGAACTCCAATAGGGCATTTAGCGGCACAATATACCCATACTTATGTTAGAAACATCGTATTGTTAAAACTTCATGGCGGCTAAGCACGTTAAAAATCTCTGGACCCTGACTGGACAAATTATTTATTGAAATTTGACTATAAAATCAATATATTTAGTGAATATGTTTATAAACATTACTAGTGTTGGTTTCTCAATAAACCACAATGGATCTAATTCAAAACATATAGAAGACAAAGGAGTAAACTAACGATGAAACTTTGACTAAATTTTCTCATACTACTATGACTTTGGTCATTTGGTATCCAATTTGAAAATTTATGTACATAAAAAATCTATAATTCTGCAGTTCTGAATGAACTGATTGAATAATTCGAAATCAAATAAAGTTGTCCACAGTTAATTAACAAAACAGTGATAATGAAAAATTATGACTGCTTACTAGTATCCCTAATCTATTGGTGTTCATAACGTAGTGATTTCAATCAGGTGGCAGCTCTCATGAATGTAATTATACAAAATGATTTATAAAATATTTATGAGTTGATTTATCGAATCGAATATGAGGCAAGAAGAAATCACAGCAATATTATTCGCATGTGTAGCATCAATGAAAATAGTTGTAAACGGTAAGGTGTGGTTCAGTGATATTACATTCTTACTCTCCTTCGCATTTCAATACCCATAATTACTAAATAATACGAGTGGGACCGTGTTTACATTTATCTGATGTAATAACGAAAGTGACGTAGTAGAGGGTTAAAGGTTATTTAATTAATCTTATTTTATACGGGAAGCCCAGTTAATTGTATTTCCGCTATTGCAATTTTATGCATATGGTAATCTTAATTAAATAAACGGTTAAATATTAAAGAAAATATATTATCAATGTGTATTTGTATTGTCTTTTCGAGGTTTGTTTAAGTTATTAAATCGTTTAATTTATTTGTTTGTTTTCAACACTAACAATTGTTTGTTTTATATAAACAACAATTATTTAATAGACATATTGATAAATGCAGATTACACTGAATAAATAAAAGCATATGTAAACATTTAAATATAAGTGTGTATATAATGAAATCAAATTTGACAACAATATGATTTACCCCATACCAGACAATTCAGTCTGTCATAATTGTATTTGTTCTTAGTTTTCCTTTAACTCTTGCACTATTCGGGTTTATTGGAAAATATAGGTATACAATAAGTAACCCAATAAGTAACTGAAAAAAATAAACCAATTAGTAATATTAAATATCAATATTAAATAACTATATTTTATATATAAGTATGTCACACTCTGATAAACAATGAGATAAAATTGTTATAATAACTTTTCGCATCATTCAAAGTGCTCCCCTCGAATCCAGAAACACTTCCTGAAGTCAATTTTCGAAATAGTTCAGTTTTATCAGGAGTGGTATCTTTAGCAGACTATGCCGATCAGAGTTTTTAGATTTTAAGATTTTAGAATAAGCTAATGTGTCCAGCTTAATTTTTGGGAGCGGCCTTACCAAAATTACCACTCATTATAGCATTTGTTCCTGATTTCTAGACACGAAACTGACAACGGTGGCTTACGTTTAGTGTTTTGTGTTCAATAGTTCAGGAAAAAAACATTCTGTAATCGTAGGTGTTGCTACAACCACTTGCATTTGAGCATCCTGCAACCTCGCAGCATTACCCGGTGTTGTACGGTATGAAAGTTCCTACATGAAAGTTCGACAATGTATGGTTACTTTTCTGTTCCCATAAGTAAAACTTTAGAGATGTCCATATGCCTTTACAATGATGGTTTACAACATCACCGATTTGAAAACAGAAACCAAAAGAACTCGAGAGGTATTGTTGTGATCTGTTGAGTTTGCCATTATTTGGGATAATGCTATTTTGAAACACAATTTATCATCTTGGGTGATATTGAGTTACATGTAAGATATCGGTGTGATTGCATTTAGGATTAATTTCCTTTAATCTTTGAGCCATCTCTGCTTTGTATTCAGCAAGGTATGATTGGCTTTGTATAGTCAATATTTAACTTAGGGATTGTAAGAGGACCATTCCTCTAAGCTTTTATCAGTCACTATTATCGTGATATCATATGCATACTCAACTACCACGGCTACAATTTTCTTTGCCATTCAAAGAATTTTATCATGTATGATAAATTAGAGAATTAAATTAAGAACTGAGTCGTGCGGAACCTCTTCTAAGAACTGATCTTATTTACTTTTTTTTCCAACAATTATTTATTAGCTATTACAGAGAAGTTTATCACTGTTTCTAATTGCTGCGTTAGTATTTGTTCTAAGGATTTTCGGTTTCCCCATTTCCGCATCTAAAGTTAAGAGTTTGTTTTAAAGTTAAGTAGTTTATTAATTCTTATTCTTTGCCAAAGGGAAAAAAAAAAATTTTTAACTATATTTGTTCATAAATAAAGTCGTTGATTCTAAAGTTTGCGTTTTATCGTTAAGCCAACATGAAGTGTTCTCGAAGTGGTGGAGCCCGACTTGGTGGTATTTAAAAACCAAAAATTTAAAGTTTCCTGTTTTGTTCTTTGGGTTATTGTTTTAAAAGTTTCTGGCAAAAATTACTTCTTGAAATTAAAAATTTTCAAAAGTTGCTGTTTTTCTATCCTTAAATCGGTTGCTGTGTTCATGTGTGCGTATCTGGCAGAAATATAAAATTTTGTTGAAATAACTTTTACTATTAAAAATTATTAACAAAAATAGAATAAAAAATATTTCAAGAAGTCATTTCGATTGCATTCAGATAAATTTAATTAATTTTTTTCTTCAAAAGTATGTACAAATTTTAGTCTTAAATAATTAAGAGATCAAAAGATTGTATTATAAAAATTATAAAATATAATTAAAAAGTTGGAAAACAAATATTGTTTTTAATTAATATAATTTGAAATTTATAGCAAACTTAGAAATTCAACAGAATCGAACGTTGATAATAGTCCTAATAGCTCCATGTTACATTAGAATGGTATGATTATTACTAGAATTTCAAATACTGAAATAAGATTGTTTATTTCAATAAAAAACATTTTTACATTTTCATCAAACATTTTGAAGGCTCAAGACTTCTGACTTCAGGCTGAAATTTCATCGACTAGGGAAGCATGTCAGCAAACTGCAAGTCACACCGAGGACACATATATTGTTGCTATTTTCACTGACAGGCAGGCAGTAATCCAAGTTCTTGAATCGTTCAACACAAAATGAAAGATTGTAAAAGAATGTAGGCAGTTAATCGACGAGGTAAACCAGTTGACTGACATCAGTCTTATATGGGTTCCTTGGTATACAAACATCAAAAAAAACAAGTAGGTTGAGAGTTTAGTCCACTCTGGTCCTTTCCTAGATGTGTCCCTAGCGGTACCGGTTTATGTTACCCTAGAGACCATTAAGAGAAGTACTTAGCTCTTATTTCTTCAGCTTGCTTATAAGGAATTGAAGGCACTTAAGTTATGTGCAATTTCCCGGTTAACATGACTTACCTAAAATAAAACTAGATTTTAAGAACTCATCCAAAGAGATCGTGTGAATACTGCAAAGCTTACTGTAGTTCTTTATGGTCATTGGTGCATAGAAACCCATGCAGAGAAATTGTACATTCCTCATAATTCATTTGTGGAATAGAAGCATATTTTTAATACATATATGGAAAAAATTTTGTGGAAAAGAAGTACATTTTTAATATTTTTACAATAACAATAATGTTGTCTTGCGTATAGAAGAATATTGGTGGAGTTGAGGTACATTTTTATTATATGTTTTTAATGGCGCTGCGATTATATAGTGAATCAAAAGTTCCCTCTTTGGTAAATCAATTCCATTGGAGATCACTACTATAGTTTTAGCATTGAGTATTGTTACTGCCTTACAAAAATCTGAACAAATTCTATTTATTCTTTAAAGAAATATATAAAAAACTACAATATATCTAGAATATATAGTTCACAATACCAGTACTTAATGATTCCATTAAGACAAGTGCAGTTACATGTTTTATTGGTTTATGATATTTATATATAGTATGAGTGAAGATGGACTTAAATTTCTTAAGCAATTAAATATCAGATCCAGAAATTATTTATTAAAATGATTTGAAAAATTTAATATTATTTTAAATGAATGCTAAATATTCCTTTTAAGTTGATAGTCTTGAGAATCCATCCTCTTTCGTATGCCTTGTTTTGAAATTTTCAACACTTAAATGTTTTGTTACGAGTGTTGAAAAGCAATATAAATAAAATTATATTTATTATATCGACTTTCGATGCATATTGTTAAAATTTAAATCGAATCCTTTTCCCTAAAATGAAATTTCTTTTCACAGAATTTTTCGAAATTTATCTAAAGAGAAGTGGAAGAAGTGTTATATTCTTCTTCATATTTTAATTTGTTAGCAACTTGTACGGTTTCCTTTCTCTAAGTGCACAAATATATTTTGTATCTTCTTTTTTCAGTTGAGCATTTACTGAAACATGAAACAGCAAAAGTTTTCCTTCCAAGTAAATTGCAAATGAAAACTTGGGTAATTTTCTCTGAAACTCTATTTGAGTGTAGTTGTTGTTGTATTTTATGAAAATTAGTTATGCTTTTTTTTAAAAGGAATTTTTCATAGCAAATTTTTTTCGTTTTGCAACACTTGGTCAAAACTAAAATACTAACAACTACAACAAGGACAACAACAACAAATGCAACAAGGATTTTAACGAAATTGAAAATTACAGAAAAACAATTACAACAACTAATAAAGAAACATTTAAAAGCAAAAGTTTGTTTAAAAAATTAAATAGTTCGTTCGTTCGTTCTTCTTCTTCTTGTTTATTGTTTTTGTTTCGTTTTGAATTTTTTTTTTTATTTATAACTTCTCTGAATGCCGTAGACAAGCGAAAATTGTGAAAAGTTTGCAACAACATTGGGAATTTAACAGCCAGTGTTGCTTGCAGTACATGAATAAGTAATTAAAAAGTTGTTATTAAAATTTTATGCAAAACGTTTCTGAAATTGAAATGAAATTAAAATGGAAATAGTGGCGTAATTTGACAATTTATGAACACTTTTTGTAAATAATAATAACTAATATGTAATTAATCGAACAGTTGACATAAACATGTAGTGGAAATAGTAGTGGAAATAGTAGTGGTAGTGTAAATAGTAGTAGTATTGTGGATTAGTAATATAGTAGTGGTAGCATTATTATTTATAATTGTAACGCTTTAGTAGTAGTAGTGATATAATTCATAATAATAGTACTAGAAGTAATAGTAATAATAATAGTAGTATTAAGAGTAGTAGCAGAAGTAGTAGCAATAAGATTAGTAGAAGTTTCAGTAATAATAATGGCAGTAGCAATAGCGCAGCAATAGTGATAATAGTAGTACTAGTAAAAGTTGTAGGAATAAGTTCAGTAGAAGTTGTAGGAATAATAATAACAGTAGCAGTAGTAATAGTTTATAGTAATAGAAGTAAGTAGTAGAAGTAATAGTTATAGTAGTAGAAGAGAGTAGTAGTAAGAGTAGTAGTAAGAATAGTAATAGCAGAAGTAGTATAAGTACTAAAAATATGATAGCAACAGTATTAGTAGTATTAATGGTACTGTAGATAAAATAATTGTAGCATTAGCAGTATTATACCATGTTTACATTACGAACTTAAGTGAAAGAACTTTGCCAAAGTCACATCCCAAACGTTATGCGTTTACATTCCTTTCAATTTTTCATTTTGACAATTGTTTCTTTTTTTATGATATTGTTGAGTAGTGGTGGTTCTAGCAATTGTAGTGTTAATAGCAGTGATAGCAATAGCATTATACTGTTATTCTTAGTACCAGTAGCACCAGTGTTGGAAGAGCAGTTGTGGATGTAGTGGTAATAGTAAAAGCAGTAGTTTTAGTAGAAGAAATACTACTAGTAGTTGTATTAGTGTTGTAGTTGTAGCAATAGTAATAATACTATTACTGTTCTAGAAGTAATAGAAGTAGTAGTTTCAGTACTAGTCTCAGGCTCAGTGAACAGTAGCGGGAAGACGTACTCGGTACAGTATTTGGTGTTATATCTTTGTTATATATTCATATGTTCCTTGAAATATCAGTTTCTCTTTATTAACCAAAGTAACATTTTTAAACTGGTTAAGTTGTAGGAATTAATTTAAATCTATTGATATTTTTCTATTGATATATAAGAAATGTAAAAAGATCCTATTCATAATTTCAAGGTGCACTCTTTAGCTTCCTAAGTACTCCCTGCTACACTCTTTCGACTATATTTTAATAAGTTGCCACCTTTAACATTAGAATTTCTACAGTTTATGCATTTACTATTCATGAATCATTCAGGGATCAACTTAAGGCTGACTAAGGCTGAGATTTCTAAAAACAGTTCCTTATTAAATTGTAGTCAACTTCTTATATGTTCAATGCTCGAATGGCAGCTCGATCGCATAATAAATTGTTATCCCATCTATTGTGAACGCTGTAGAGATCAAACTGTTTACATTGTTTAATAGCAAGAATTTGTGTTTGGCTAATTTTTAAATAGTTTCCCATTGGTACTGTACATTTAATTCGTGACCTGAAAATTTCCATCAAATCACGATTCCGAGGTTTTGAACAATCGGAGTGCCAAATCATTGCATTTTATTTTTAATAATAAGAATAAATAAATGTAAAAGACAAGCTCCAATTAATATACACAATTTAAAAGACTTTATTAAGGTTAATAATTACAATCATATAATTGAATATTCACGGCCGTACTCTTTGACTGCCGACTGCTGACTGCTGACTTAACTACTACTACCACTACTGCTTGACTATAAAACTGCTTGATCGACTCCTACTCGATTGCTTAACTTAACCACTGCTACTGCTTGACTATAATATATAACTGCTTAACCGGCTTATATAAATGTTTATGCTCTATATCTTTTTGTTACTCAGTTTCTTGAAGGCGAAGATTTTTGAAGTTTTGTCGTCTGTGGATATTCTAGCAAAAAGTGATCAATTGGGTTTCTTATGTATTTCTTATTATATAGTGTTGAGTTTTTTCCCTGCAATAATTCTGAAAATCTCTTTCACCGGCAGAAGTCCAGAATTTTAAGTTATGGTTAGGGTATAAATATTTATATTAATTAAATTGTATTTCAAATTAGAAAATTGAAAATGGATTAATATATCAGAACTATTTCTGGTGTGAACTATAGGAGTAGTTAACGAAATACTCAGTTTTTTAGCATTCCTTACTTATATTTTATTTACTTTAAATTTTTTATTTTAATTTTTAGTTTGTATTAGCAATGGTGCTTTTAGAAGCATATGGCAAGTTTAACTGAACAAAAACACAATGTTTACCATAGTCGTTCCAACTAATGAATAGTAAATCACCTGCAGGTATTTTTAATGGAAATATAAGAACAATTTTCTGTTGAATCACAGACTCTGAATAAATACACAAACATTAAAAACATTTTACTGCACTACGCATATTGTGTACTAAACGTGTCCTTACATATCCTTAGTTAGCGCTTCAAAACACGATGCAGTAACTTTATTTATGCACTAACATTCCCCATCTAATCTTCCTAGAATTGGCTAGAGTTGACAACGGTTTTGATGGCCAGTGGCAATTTTATTGATGCTGCCATGCGAACTGTTTTTAACTAATTAAAACAAATAAACTGGATGCAGATAGAGAGACAGAGTGGAACAATAGAAACGTCATTATGCTGAAGAAGATGATCGCAGAACAAAGGCAAGGTTAACAACCAATTTGAAAAACCCAGAAACTCAAGCATTAAGGGCCAGTGTTGTAAAGCTTTTATTTTATTTAAATTTTTATTTTTTATCTGGTTTGTCTGTGCGGTCAGCGGTTGTTTGTTATTGACATGGCATTGACATGAGTGACTGCTTCTGCAATGGAAAATGCATTTCTATTTTTTTTTGGGGTTACTTTTGATGTGACCATGAATGCCCGCTTGGATGCAATTCTACTATTTACTGCAATTTAAGGAGTTTTTAAATAAATTTAAATATTTACGAAATTTGTTGTTTCATTTTTCTTTATAGTTATATTTTATCATATTTTTTAATTTTTTATTAGGAATTATTACGTTTTTGTGATTTTTTTTTATATTTTTATCTCAATGCTTAAATAGACTTTTTGTTTACTAACTTAGGATAACAATGGTCACTAGTTATTTATTTTGAATTTTTGTAGTGACAGTCCTTGGTTATGGAGTGCACTCACAATTGTTTTCAGTAGATGGTTTTTAACATTGAAAATATATTTTTTATTATTTTTAGTTAAATTATCTAGCAGTTTTTGTTTTTTAGTTAGTTCTATTGGTAAGCACTTTAAAATAAAAATAAATTAAAATAAAAATAACACATTATTAACCATAAGGGTTAATAGACTACTATAAGACTCTATATCTACTTCGTCTGCATCTTCAATATGTCTGCAAGACAAAAATCTGCTCCTTTAAACTATATAAAGCTTTAACATGCATATTAAAAACAATCAAATTAATTAGCATGAGAATTTTACAATCGGACATAACTAGACTGTAAACATTTCATACTCAAACTAAGCAAAATCATCAAGTTTAATAAGGTATTCTAAATTATATTTACTGAAGCTATTAATTGAGACGAAAATGGACATATATAATAACGAAATCAATGCCTTTTAGTTCAAGTTTCGCAAGCAGACAATGCTCCACTAAACTTACTATACTACATGTTTACTCATTATACAAGTGTAATCCGCACATTTGTATCGGGTCACAGTTGATTAGGAAACCAGGCTAGAAAATTGAATCTTTCGTTTAATTTTTTCTGTTGCTGTTCTGAAAAACACGATGAAAGTGGTTCACATCTATTTTGTCAGTGTCCAGCACATACCCGTCACTAATTTACCATTTTAGAGGCTTCCAACTTCAGGATATCATTCCAAAGAATATTTTGCCTTGTGCCAAAGGTTCAGTTTTATTTCAACAGAGTTTTTAAACCTCTGAGCTTAGTTAGTTAATAATAAAATAAACCAATAGACTTAAGTGGATCCTTTGGATCGCCGGCATAACTAAATCTATTCTAACTTCGACATGTTAATTTTTCGTTTAATTCTTAAATGTTTTTAAAAAAGGAATATAGACAGCACAATTTAAAATTCTCAGATGTGAACGAGTTTTATTTTGCAATCTAAAAACGCAGCTGTTGGTGCATTTGAAACAGAATTATGAAAAGGATAAATTTATTTCAAAGAAAATGAAACTCATTTCAAATAAAATCTTTGCATTATCTAATTTAATAATAATAATCTAAGCAGTTCTTTGCTCCTTTATGAGTAGATACTACTTTTCTCAATCCAAAAACATAGCTTTATGGCAAAGCAAGCTAGAAACTATATCCTTCTTTTATCCGCCTTTGTTGCTTAAATTTAGTTTAAGTTTTAATTTTCCTTTAACTTCCCCTTTGAGTGAATACTATTTGTGGTTTGCGGTTTCATTTGCTTGTATTTGTGCAGTTTGCGTATAGTTTATGGTAAAGTTAAAGGCTTAAGTACATTACAGGTACTTGTCACTTCCCATGACCTCGACTGAAGTCACTTGCAAAATAAAAGATACAATTTGATAAATTTGTAGAAAAAGTACATGAAATGTGAAATTCTGTGGTGAACAAGTCATAGCCAAGTCATTCCTTTTGGACTGCATTGAGTGCGCTCTAATTCAAATTCTATTTACTGCGAAACTGCAACAATTTGTTGGCTATATACACATATATATGTATATATGTATTATAATATTAATATGTATCTTTTCTATGTCGCCCATGCTCATCGCCCAAGACACATCGACCCTCATCCACCGACACAAGTACGCATGCATATCTGAGTTCTATGGAAATTGCGATCTAATGAAGTGTGATTGAAATTTTGTTAATTTTCTGAAGTAGTTTACAAGTTTGAAGTTTATCCAGCACAGATATTTCTATAAATTTTTAGTATATCTGTTTATATATGTTTTCTTATTTATGTGAACACAAGTACTGAAATCCAATGCATTAGTGTTTAGTTGCGTACGATAAAATATTTAAAGGATTTGCATTGAGCTAAAGGACTTTGAAAGAGTATTTTAATTGCATGTGACAGAAAGTTTTACTTATACTTATATTCATATTTGCTGAGGATGTGTGAGAAATGCTTTTTATTTGGGTCAAATATGGTTTTAAAACAAATTAAGTAGAAGTAATGTTATGCCCTTGGAAAATTTGTTTAAGGAATGGATTACCTCAAATATGTAGCAATCATAAATATTTTTCTTATATTGAATATGACTGACTACATACATCCATAAATTTCTATTAATGGAATAGTTTTGCTTACAATAATGCGATAATTTTTTTAATATTTTTAAATTTTAGACTTTAAATAAATGGATCTTGGTATTTATATGCGTAACTCTTTAATCGATAAGTTGAGAAATGAAGTTTACAAGTCAATTTATATTGTATACATATATAAGTTTAATAGTTAAAAATATATATATTTATATACCATATCTATAAATGTGCAGAATAAGATAATTTTTGTTATTAATGAGCTTACATATCTACTCTGTCAAAAGATATTTGTTATTATTATCAAATGGTACTCATCTTACTTTAATAAACATAACCGATAAAATGACAACTTACATGTCATTTGAAATTATTATAGAAATAATAGAAAAAATAATAATACCATCATCAGAACACTAATCAACATCATCATCGGAACTACAATTGATGACCAGGCTTGATCTCTTCCTACCTGCGTCTTATTCATTCCAACCCGTTTGTCCATCTTTAGGTTTTTAGCGTTTTGATTTACGCTGTTTTTAATGTAGACTGTAGACTTTTACCTTATTATTAACACTTAACAAAATATCGGCCACAGAGGGATTTCAAACAGATTTCCAACTCTTCTTCACTTATACGAGTAAGATTACCTAAGTTCGCTCAACTAAGTCTAACCAGGTGATACAATACTAACACGAAGACAAATCAAGGTTTTTTGTTCTTTGCTTTATAAATTTAACGACTTGTCAAAAGAATCCATATATCATAACAGTTGTAGAACTAATTATATTTGTTCTATTTGAGCTACCATTTTTGATTTGCTTATATCTGTAGACCCAATTCTCTGAAAAAATTATACATTTTTTTTTGTATAATTTACAGATATATTCGCAAATCTTCGAAGGAGATCTTGAAATATTTTATAGTATATCTAAAATGGGTTCCAAGGAATATGAATATTCCTGAAACTGTTTGCGGTGTTCATCAACATCAACCTGATTACATGTAGACTTAGTTAAATTAGCTTTATATATTAGCTTTATATATTAGTTCTTAATATAACAAGCTTATGCATGGTCTAGATTTCGTCTTTAATTTTGATCAGGAGAGCAGTAGTGGTATAGCATTTTTTTTCCTTTTTGCTGTTAGATTAATCTTAACTAGTATATTCAGGTCTGAGTTTAGATATTTTGTTTGGTTAAAAATAATTACACAATAGATTAACACATGACTAATCTCTCCAAAAGAGAGGCCAGAATAATGTCTACTTATAGTTATGATTCTATATTATATGCAGACTCTAAGAAATGATACAGAGTTCAGCAACAATGCATGATCTGTCTCCCCGAGAGTTAGAACTTTGTCTAATTTTCATTAGGATTCTAATTCTAATTTAAACTGTAAGGTATTGTATTTACCTGCTATAATATGCTCCCAATACAGGTTAAAGAATTCAGTTTAAAAGGATAATCATGCTTGATCTGTCCCAATGGTAGTTTAGAAATTTGAGTAATTTTCATTATGATTCTAATTTTCATTCAAACTCTAGGGTATTGCATTTATCGGTTATAAAATGCTCCTAGTTCAGTTCAGTGTTGCATCTTAATTATAAGTTTTAACTCAAAATAAAATCTATATTTTCTGCAATTAAATTCAATACCTGAAACCAAATTGTACTGAACCCATTTAAATGGACTTTAAATTAAACATGGGAAAGTACTCACAACTGCATTGAGGCTAAGCAGGAAAATTGTACCAACAAACGGAAATGAAATTGTTGAATGTCTTCCTGGAAGGCAATAATAATAAACGGAGCATGCAGCTTTTGTTCTACGATTGAAGGTGTGGTAAGCGGTGTGCATTGGAGTACAATGACCAAAGTATTTGTGAAATTTCATTAGATTTGCTGGTCAGAATATAAGGATGCAGAAAACAGAACATAAAAGGGCAACAAAAGTTGGGTCAACTTAATAAAATTTATTTAGTGCCGCACGGAGGCAGCATCAACACAAATGCTGCCACTTACACTTGACATAATCGCCTTAGGAAAGAAGCAACCAGTAACGGGTGAAGAAAAAACGTTACTAAAACTTAAAACTATGCCGCAATCGAAATCACTTTAAAGCCTGTGGCCATTTTGGTCATTTCCAAAAATGGCAGCAGTAAGTAAAAGAATCAGAATCCTGAAGAAAGGTAAGAACAACATTTTTTGTTTGTTCCATACAAAAATACAAAAATTCATTTCATATCGTTTGGTCTGGTGATCCTTTCTATAAAGTTTGACTTCCTCCTTTCTTTTTTTTTTTTTTGGTATTAAGGAGTTTTGCCGTGTGTACACAATTTTACCTTAAAGCGGAAATAGACAAAAGTACATCGTAATAAAATTGTTGTATTTGCTGTGAGCGGTCCTTAACGGAAACATAAATTTAAGGTACAAAAATAAAGTAAATCCAAAGTAAATTGTAAAATAACAATTGAATTCTATTTATTAGATTCTTTTACGTTTTATCGCAGACGATAAATTTGCTGTAAATAAATAAATAACTGATTAAATCAGATTTGAGAAAATCTTATTGCTTTCCACTAAACACAATTCGTAAATTATGTTTTCTGCTAAGTTAAGTAGTAATTTAGTTGTAAAACACGTCTTGAATATATCTTCACATCATATATTTTAGTCATAATGGAATACAGTTTTTACTCTAAGCCAATACGAATTGATGGAAAATTTGTAAATATATATGCTCAACCCTCTAGTCATCCCCAATAGTTTTCAACTTATAGTAAATATGGAATTGCAATATGAATTAATTATTTAGAAATATTCGTATAAAGAAGTTTAAAACAAGAACTTCATTCAGAGAGATATAATTTGTGGAAACTATTTATCACCATTTATGAATTGATAAACTATTGAACTATTAGTAAAAACAAGTGCAAGCGATATTGACCTTGATCTATTATGATATATTACGCTCCCTTAATTGGCTTAGAGGTATTAGAATTATTATTACTTTTATTAGAAGAGAATATAGCACCGTAACCTTAAGATCTAATGATCTCCCTTCATAGACTTAGAGCTCTTAGTGATATTACTATAATTATCAAAAGGTAACATATGATATCATAACAATATTGGAGTTATTATTATTATTAGTAGAACAAAATATTGCATCGGGACCTTAAGATCTAATGAGTTCCTTTCAGTTTTTAGTTTTAAGAGATATTATTATAATTATTAAGAGGTATGATATGTTGCGCCCTCTTAATCGACTTAGAGAAATTCAAGTTATTATTACTAGTACTAGAAGAGAATATAGCATCCTGACCTTAAGATCTAATGACCTCCTTTTAGAGCTCTTAGCGATATTACTATAATTATTAAATCCCCTTAATCGACTTAGAGATATTGGAATAATTATTGCTATTATTAGAAGAGAATATAGCACCGTAACCTTAGAATCTAATACGCTCTCTTTATAGAGTTAGAGCTCTTAGTGATATTACTATAATTATAAAGAGGTATGATATGTTAAGTCCCCTTAATCGACTTAAAATATTGGAATAATTATTGCTATTATTATAGTATCGTGGCCTTAAGATCTAATGAGCTCCTTTCTCATTTTTAGTGTCCTTAGAGATGTATTATAATTATAAAGAGATGTGTTATGTCGCGCCCTCTTAATCGGTGTAGAGATATTGAAGTTATTATCAGAAGGGAATATAGTAATGTGACTTTAAAATCTGATATACTTAGCTCCTTTCATGGACTTTAGTTTTCTTAGAGCTATTATTATAATTATAAAGACATTATAATTATAATCAAAATTGTAGAGTGGCGTATTTGAGAAACGTCACCTCAACAGCTATCGTACACCTAACATAGACTTAGTACAGCTTTAAGTTCCACTTCTTTAATAAAATCTTGAACTTATTTTTTGAAATTTTAACTCTATGTCAAGTGAACTGAATATATCCTGGAGCGACTTTGTTTTAAACAGCTTCACAACCTATGTTTTGACTAGAGTCTTCTGTTTTATTCGCAACTTTCAAATACCTTCACACCTGTCTTTTGATCTTCTCAGTTTTAATTTCGAAAACTTACAAATAGCATTTGAGCTAATGCTTAGTTTATTTAGATGATCGTTTTACTCACAGCCTGCTATTATATTATAGTTCCTTTTTTAGATTTTGAATTGTGCCTAGTTAAATTCAAATAGGTTGTATATCAGTATATGTCATGGGCTCATATAACTGATCGGGAATGTGATGTGTCTGTTGTTCTTCTTCTTTAAAATAAGTACAGTAATTTTACTGTAATTTTAGAATGTTTCTGTATATATGTTGTATATATGTTTTTAGTAGAATCTTGATAAACGGGAATTTTTGGCCATTTAAGTAAGTAAGTAAGTAATGAGAAATTGTATAAAATAGTAATAGTGGACTCCTACAGTTTTTTGAGTTAAATTCTAAGTGTAACAAAATATTTTCTTAGATGAAATAATTAGTCCTCAAATACTTTCAATTTGTCTTAAATGGATCAATAGCATTTTAATTTATTTTTAGAAGATCCATTATGCGAATTTTCTTTATAAGTATGATTATTACTTTGTTAAGAATATATTAAGCATTCAAAACATAGCGCTACATTAATCAAAAGTAAAGCAGACTTCCTAAATTTAATTTTTAAGACTGTATTCTTTAATGAAATGTGTTCTTTAACTAAATCCTTGTCGGTATATAACATGATCTTAAAAGTACTTTAAAGATTTAAGCAATTGAACACAAAAGCAACATCCCAAAACCTTTCGATGTATCAAATGATTGGTTCCAACATGGAACAAATTTAACAGTAAAGTATCCTTTGCTTGTTATAATTAAAGAAAAAGTGCATATTTCTGCATTCCGCAGGGAAGTCTTCACTTAGTTAACGGTAAACCATATGCACATACCAAATTGGCTGTCCTTTTTGAGTTATGCGAGCTGCTTAGATTTCCGCATCGCTTTATTTGAATTCCGACTATGCATGGAAATTGCTTAGAAGTTGCGGTTGCAGGTCGATGGTTGTGCTATGAAGCGATAAATGTTGGAGCCAGCGATGAATAACAATAATAAATTGGCTTTGGCATCGGTGAAGCAGATTTAATGCTTCACAAAGGTTAGCGCAATTGTTAAGTAAACATTTATTGTCCCATCGAAAGTCAATAAGTACTAGAATACCAAAAGGATGATAAGGGCACAAAGGCGACTATAACGAGACTCAATTATAATGCGGTGTACTATACTGTGGACTTGTGTGTGATAATGCAGCATTTGTAATAGATGTGAACCACTAAGCATTGAATATTGAACGTTGAGCATTGAGCTTTGGCCTGCTGAGTGCTGAGGCAGCTGGGTACGTTGTTTTCATATCGCATGGAATCCACTGTTGTTACTTGCGTAACGGTTAATTCATGCGTGCAAATGTGGTTCACAATGTTTATAATGCAGTAACGATGGTCTGGTCTGGAAACGTTAGTATGTGAGCGTGATTGTGTGCGATGATTGCAGCAATTAGACATTCAGTTGGTGAAGTCCCTGTTGACAAGAGCACAAGTCATGCAATTCCAAAAAAAAAAAAAGCAAAAAAAAAGTTAGTTAAGTAGCACATGAACGTGATATACCGTAAAATAGTTATATAAATGTGATATCACTTAAACTAATATATGTGGGATGTTCTTCGGAGTATGTGCTTTCCATCATAAAGTATGTCTAATTTTGTATAAGAAATGACAAAAGAACGCTTAGTTATTTTATAAATTAAGCTAGGCAGAATATATAATTATAATGCTTGAAGTTTTTCATTATCTAAAAGGTGAGATCATTATATATTTTATTCAAATTTAAGAGAACAGTTGTATATTTTATGAATTTTTTAAGCTAACATGTAAGGGGAAGCATTTTTTGATGTACAAAAGTTTTTAAAAGTTTTAGAGCTAAAGTAGAAAATTTTATAGTAGAGAGTTCTTTTCATAAATTTATTTTGACCACATTACCTATAAAATTCGAACCCCTAATTCAAGAAATCAATAAAGATGCGATGTTAACAATAGTATGGGATTAGATTATATATATGATCATGCGCTCTATTGGGATAAGAAGGCAACAAAAGAAACATAATGAAAGTGTTCTCTTTCTAATTTATAGGGAAACTATGAAGCTATTCCCCTCCCAATTCAGAAACGCATATATAGTATTAAAAATATAAAATCCAGTCTTGACCATACTAGTATTTTCTAGCATAGCGTAGGAAGTTCTTCATTGTGTAAAGAAAGTCGAAGTATATACCAACTTTTCAACAGTCAATATTGAAAATAGAAAAATTTTATGTTAAAATTATGATATATTTAGGTTATTATGCACTATCATAGACAATAGAACTCAAAGACATTATCTAGAGCACGAATGTAAGGAACTACGTATTTTGTGGTTTGCTTATCAAGTTTCTGGTTTATATTATATATTCATATGTACTATGCTCCTATTTGTTAGTGCTACTTGTTCAAATACGTATAACTAACAGAAAGCAAACTTGCTTATATATCTCTTTATGTGCGGACATCTTAAGTATTTATGTACCTACTTATGTATCATCTTCATGTTCGAACATTTTTTCTGTTCTCTCAAATTGGTCAAGGGAAAATAATATTACCTCTTCTTGTCCTTCTCTTCCACAAATGATCAATAAAACTGTTGAATTACACTCGCGTTCTAGCTAATATATATTAAACCTTCAAGGCAGATAATCACGATAAATAATTGTGTCTATTTAATTTTTTTTGTTGTATTTTGAAGTTGTAGATTCTTGTTAATGTATCCACATTTTTTAATAAAACTTTATATTTTAATCAAATGAAATTGTTTTGCAAAAAAAAATATATAAGTAACACTCACAATTACCTATAATTTCAAGAGAAGAGTTTCTGCGGTGCGTCTTCTTGGCGAGTTGCTGTGTCTTAAAGTTGTAAAACGAATTTCAAAACAAATGACCCCCATAAGGGCACCAGATAGACACCAGAGAGGCAGCTTTTAAACAATATACGAGTAACAATAAATTTTTGCCTCCAGGCATGTCCTTCAAACAGGACATTCAAGAGAAAAGTAATTACATTTAATTCTTTCCTTTTAGGCGAATGTGTTATCACTGTACTTTTCTAATGAGAATAGTACATGAAATCCAATAAACTGCCATAGAAGTGATATTTCCGCTTTATTTCTACACATATAAATTATTATCCGTTTCTTTAGCGACATGTATAAAGATCATTAAAGATCACTAAAACATTAATTAAAACTAGCAATCGTATTATTGTTTAATTTTTCCAAAACCAAATAATGTTCATGTGTATTTTATTTTAATTGCATTTAGTAAATTTGTAAAGTTTAATTTATAGTCGAAAAATATCTCAAAATACAAGCAATCAACACGAATGCTATTACTAATTTCACCAACACTTTTATGAACCCTTCATCTCTATCCTCGGGAGCAAACCGTTCAAGCTCAGGAAATTGCTCTATTCCAAAATTGTCCATATCAAGGGGTGAATAACCTAACTCTGCGTAGGATTCCATAATTTCCTGAAATTATGTATTAGTTAAATAAAACAAATAAATAATGAAATACATAGATAAGTACATGGTCTGCAGGCATTATTTATTGAAATGTCTTTAATCCGTAGAGTTTCTCCAAAACAATCGACAAGTTTTTATATTAAATTAGATTCTTTTTTTAAACTGAAAGAGTGCAAAAATTGTTAAAATAACGAAAATTAACACCAAACTGTAAAAAATCACGCTTCAGAATTGAAATAAGTTTCTCGATGTTTTATTTTAAAAAGAAACCATTTGGTTTATTTTAATTCATACATTCAAAATAATGTCATTAGAATTGACAATAGTTGCCAGCTTTTATGATTATTTATTTTTACAAATCGAGGGTATATATAAATAAAACTTAATTCCACTGAAATTAATAGAATTCGATTCAAATTTAATTTACATTTACCTAACTTTTATCAGATATAATTTTTTTAGTCAAGAATCAGATCTTTAGTACTTGTAGCATCAATGCCACATATAATAGGCAGGGTTTTTTCTCCGCAAGTTGATGTAAGGGGTGAATTTTTTTAAATATATATATTGCAAAATGAAAATTGTGTACTTTAAGAATGGCATATGAAACAACAACTATGTTGGCTTACATACCCACCTTTTTCATACCGCTTAACCAATAAGTAGCTTATAAAAGAGAGCGGCCAAAATTATTAACTCGTCTATTGTGAATGATTTTAGAAATGCATGCAAAATTTCCTATCATCAAAACAAAGTTTATTTATTTTATATATCTAGTTTTTTTAAATATTAAGATTAAATTTTAATATTTTCAATATGAGAACAAATTAAACACAATAAAGCTTAGCATATATGTGTCTGCCAATTATCAGAACACAGCATTTGATATTATTTCGAGTGTTGCCACCTAAAGCATTTTGTTTTTTTTTCCAACATACTTAAAGTAGATTGAGCCTATAGTTTGAATTCCAGATGCCAGTTTAGTAACTTTTAGTTGTTACTATGTAGAAAAGCTTAACATACCAATATTTTGCGGAACCAAAATTATAAGTAGCTGTTGGAGTTTAATTCTTCAATCCACATCTTAAGTATGGATTCAAAGTTGCTGGAATATCGCTGAGCAAATATCTCTTTATTCAAAGTTTTTGTAGTTTATTCTCCGTAAGTTATATTATCAAGTGAAGGAATATCCCTGTCAAGTGAGGCTGTATACTCTAATTCCCACTAGCTATGCTAAGTACTAGTATTAATATAAGATATGAGCAATTGTATCCATTACAGCAATTCTTTTTGGTTCAAAATAAAATTGATCAATCACAAAGAATTTGACTAGAAATATCACTTTCTTCTACAAAAATGTCATTCTCTTAAGCGAGTATTACACATCAGATTTGGTCGTACAACTTGTCTGTTGAAGTGAGAAATTTGTGCCAAATCTGAGTTGGATGGAAATTAAAATATTTTGATTTTTCGTCGAAATTGCTAGTGTTTTTCTAATACAATCGGATTTTTGTTGGCTTACATATAAAATTTTATTTTATTTTAAGGGAAGGAAACGAAATCATCGTTTAAATGCACACAGGATTTCATTTTGTAGTATATTTGTGGTTTTTTTTTTGCTGAGGAGTGTTCAAAATAATGTCGGTAGTGCATGATGTTCAATAGCAATCAACGTCGCACTAAGTTATAGCACCAATCATGAGTTCTAATACTTGTTTTGTACAGGATGGGCTCTTTCTTGTAATCTGGGTGGCAAAAGAAGTTTTGTGTCAAAAGCTTTATTAAATTGAGAACAAGGCTGTGCTATCCTCATTGATGACCGACTAATTTGTATCAAAATATATTATTTCAGTATATGTATCAAAAACAATATCTATTGTGAATAATGGTGAGAATTCATTTAGCATGATGATTTGTAGATTTATTTATGTAATTTTTTTTATAAACATAAAGTTGTTATTTGAAACTGATAATCTGAATAATAATACATGAATCAATTAAGACAATATTCATTGTGAAAGCATTGTGAATTTTTTATGCATATGAAGTTTTTAAACGTTGCTAATAAAGTCTCAATTAGTTGTGCCATAAGAATTATCTGACCCGTTTTACGTTATGGAAAGAAATACCAAAGAAGATGTATTATGAGGCAGTACATTAAATTATTCCCGCCGGAAGTAAAAATAGGGGAAATTGAAATACAATTTTGGACGAAAGCGTAGGAAAATCTTGTATCATTACAAGAATTACCTTATATCTGAAGATTATCACAAAGAATCTGATTTATATTTCCGCTTTTATTAGATATAGATTTAATAAATATAAATATAAAAAATGTAATAATATTGAAAAGAAATAGAAATTTTTGACGCTTAATGTTGTGGATATTTGTAGTTGACGTAGTTGTAATGACTCATTGCAGTATATGCAAATTATTGTGCTATCCTTGGAGTAAATTTTTAATCAACTCCATGCTAACAAACATAGCCATATCGTGTGATTTAAGATTCTACACTACAACTAGTTTAGTGAAAGCACAATAGAATAAGTTAAAAAAATACGCCTATTTATTACTATTTTACAGGATCTATAGGTGTTAAATTTTTTAGCTCTATTTTTGAAAGTTAGTAATATAGTTAACTGAAGCATGTCGAGTTAAGAAACCAATGTCTAATCTGAATTTAGATATATCTTAATTTGAAAATTTACATATATGAATGCTCTTATTCACTAAAATGGGCTGTATATGTT
>NC_051847.1:176785339-176800929 GCF_002237135.1 Teleopsis dalmanni
TTTAAGCAGCATATCTTTGTTTAAATTTATATTTCGGTTAGGATTGTATTTATTTTTTTTTTGCCCACTCTAAAGTAATTAATCATTTGTCTTAAAAGTTTACAAATTACTCACATATTCTTGCAATTTCTCTTCTTAAATTGTCAACACATAATTCACATATTAGCCGCTCATTAAAAGCCAATATTGGACACTAATACTTGATAACTCCGCAGGTTACCAATGCTCGTTTATAACAAGCACGTATGGTTTACCAGAGTACGTATAGCAACAGTGACGGTAACAGTGGTAATATAGCAACAACCCAGCGACGAAGGCAATAGCGGTAACCATCAATGTCCAAGTTAAGCATCAAACATTGTACTCGTTGTGATAGGATTCTGGGTTGGTGAACTTGCACGGCCCACTGTTTTCTGATTGTGCAACCTTTTGACCAGTAATTCATTATGTTTGTCATTAATCTAATGAGTTTGCCTTCTAGTGGTCAGATCTGTGCAAATGTGTTTGCCATATGGCTCAGGCTTAATGCCTTTCTCCAATGTGACTTATGGCCTTTGCTGCTATTATTGTTGCTGTCGTTGTTGTTGTTGTTGTTGTTGTTGCTGCTGCAATGGCTTAAGTAAAAGTGCTGCTCCACAAATCTTTACTCATTGTCACGTTGTATCGATAACACCGTTGAAATTTTTCTTCTGCTCCTTTCGCTGTTCCGCAGTTCCTATTACTTGCTCGATTAACTGTTGCTATGAGTGAATGTTCATCCTGAGCTGGTAGACTTATGCCGTGCGATAATGTGGCAACCACATGAGACCCAACTGTGTTGTGCTGCGTTGTGTTGGGCTAGTTTATGCTGACGGCTCAGCTTTTGTTTCTTCCTCTTCCTCTTCTCCTTCCCCTTTCTGTTTATTTTAATTTTTACTATATTTTTTTATAATTTCCGTGTTGATTACTTGGACGCGCTGCGAGGAGTGTATGGTACGTTGCGATTCATACTCGTATTCCTCTTGCTGACAGTAATTAGTTGTGGTCTTTGGCAGTTGACGGGGTTGTCGCCATTCAGTTACACTTGGTTGCCACTTTTGCTGTTTCAGATGCAGCATCAACACTTATTAATGAGGTGTGGCTAAGGTTGCCATATTTCATGTACATTATTTAGAATTAATTTAGGTTGTGGGACGCTTGGCCCTAACATTTGAGATGTTTCCTTTGAGGATATTTGCTGTTTAATTGCTTTAATTGATTTTTAACTTAATAACTTCATTTTAACACGTGGTTTTTATATGAAATATTTATTTTCACGAGAATAAATAAATTAATATTTTTATAAATATGTATATTTTTATAATTTCAGTAAATAGTAATAATCTGTTGTGTTGTGAATTTATGAACTTTAATGCTATGAAACTCATAAATATTAAAAGTTGATATATGTGCCAATAGTTTACTAATGATACATAATTTTGTATAAATCATTGCTATATGCAAAAAATGTCCTTTTTATTATAAAAATAAATAATATTATTGACATTTATATTTTTACGGAGGCTGCTTTACTCATATTGAATAATTTTAAATTGAAATTATGGCCTGAAGTACTTATTTCAATATATATTACATATTGTATTATGTGTAATGCATATGTTGATTCATGAAGCCTTTTAAATAGTTAATGTTTTATTATCCCCTTCATATATAAAAACAAGAAATTTGATGGAACAATTGTAGTTTTAAAAGAAATGTTGAAAACCCTCTTCCATTTTTTAAGTGAAGGTCCAAGCTCTGTAGGAACGCGTTAGGAAATATCAGTGCGTGAGCACTTCGACGAGTGATATATTTATCTTTTCAGATAGTCAAGCAGTTTTAAATTTTTTAAAGGTATTTTTAATTCACTTTTTGAATATATCTGCAAATATTTTGAACTACTTTAAATGAGCAGACTGCCTAGCAAAAAGAGGTACAGGGAATTCTTTCAATATGTATTCATGGAAAACTGCCTGGCCAAATACTATTAGCAGGATATGAGTAAGAGTGAAGGCATGCCTGCCGTCACCAATTGGTATCGGCATAACTCTATGGAACTCCAATAGGGCATTTAGCGGCACAATATACCCATATTTATGTTAGAAACATCGTATTGTTAAAACTTCATGGCGGCTAAGCACGTTAAAAATCTCTGGACCCTGACTGGCCAAATTATTTATTGAAATTTGACTATGAAATCAATATATTTAGTGAATATGTTTATAAACATTACTAGCGTTGGTTTCTCATTAAACTACAATGGATCTAGTTCAAAACATATAGAAGACAATGGAGTAAACTAACGATAAAACTTCGACTAAATTGTCTCATACTTCTATGACTTTGGTCATTTGGTATCCAATTTGAAAATTTATGTACATAAAAAATCTATAATTCTGCAGTTCTGAATGAACTGATTGAATAATTCGAAATCAAATACAGTTGTCCACAGTTAATTAACAAAACAGTGATAATGAAAAATTATGACTGCTTAGTAGTATCCCTAATCTATTGGTGTTCATAACGTAGTGATTTCAATCAGGTGGCAGGTCTCATGAATGTAATTATACAAAATGATTTATAAAATATTTATGAGTTGATTTATCGAATCGAATATGAGGCAAGAAGAAATCACAGCAATAATATTCGCATGTGTAGCATCAATGAAAATAGTTGTAAACGGTAAGGTGTGGTTCAGTGATATTACATTCTTACTCTCCTTCGCATGTCAATACCCATAATTACTAAATAACGTAGATACGAGTGAGACCGTATTTACATTTATCTGTTGTAATAACGAAAGTGACGTAGTAGAGGGTTAAAGGTTATTTAATTAATCTTATTTTATACGGGAAGCCCAGTTAATTGTATTTCCGCTATGGCAATTTTATGCATATGGTAATCTTAATTAAATGAATGGTTAAATATTTAGGAAAATATATTATCAATGTGTATTTGTATTGTCCTTTCGTGGTTTGTTTAAGTTATTAAATCGTTTAATTTATTTGTTTGTTTTCAACACTAACAATTGTTTGTTTTATATAAACAACAATTATTTAATAGACATATTGATAAATGCAGATTACACTGAATAAATAAAAGCATATGTAAACATTTAAATATAATTGTGTATATAATGAAATCAAATTTGACAACAATATGATTTACCCCATACCAGACAATTCAGTCTGTCATAATTGTATTTGTTCTTAATTTTCCTTTAACTCATCCACTTTTCTGGTTTATTGGAAAATATAGGTATACAATAAGTAACCCAATAAGTAACTGAAAAAAATAAACCAATTAGTAATATTAAATATCAATATTAAATAATTATATTTTATACATAAGTATGTCACACTCTGATAAACAATGAGATAAAATTGTTTATAATTTTTCGCATCATTCAAAGTGCTCCCCTCGAATCCAGAAACACTTCCTGAAGTCAATTTTCGCAATAGTTCGGTTTTATCAGGAGTGGTATCTTTAGCAGACTATACCGATCAGAGTTTTTAGAGATTTAGATTTTAGAATAAGCTAATGTGTCCAGATTAATTTTTGGGAGCGGCCTTATCAATATTACCACTCATTATAGCATTTGTTCCTGATTTCTAGATAAGAAACTGACAACGGTGGCTTACGTTTAGTGTTTTGTGTTCAACAGTTCAGTAAAAAACATTCTCTAATCGTAGGTGTTGCCACACCCACATGCATTTGAGCAGCCTGCACTCTCGCAGCATTATCCGGTATTGTACGGTATGCTTGACCTACACGAAATTTCGACAATGTATGGATCCTTTTCTTTTCTTATAAGTAAAACTTTAGAGATGTCCATATGCCTTCACAAGGATGGTTTACAACATCACCGATTTGAAAACAGAAACCAAAAGAACTTTAGAGGTATTGTTGTGATCTGATGAGTTTGCCATTATTCGGGATAATGGCATTTTAAAATACAATCTATTATCTTGGGTGATATTGAGTTACATGTAAGATATCGGTGTGATTGCATTTAGGAGCCGCCAATTAATTTCCTTTAATCTTTGAGCCATCTCTGCTTTGTATTGACTGGCTTCTTGCAGTCAATATTTAACTTAGAGATGGTAACTATTCTCCGTCCATTCCTCTAAGCTTTTACCAGTCACTACTATCGTTATATCATATGCATACTCTTAGTACCATGGCTACAACTTTCTTTGCTATTCGAAGAATTTTATCATGTATGATAAATCAGAGAATTAAATTAAGAACTGAGTCGTGCAGAACCTCTTCTAAGAACTGATCTTATTTACTTTTTTTTCCAACAATTATTTATTACTTATTACAGAGAAGTTTATCACTGTTTCTAATTGCTGCGTTAGTATTTGTTCTAAGGATTTTCGGTTTCCTCATTTCCGCATCCAAAGTTAAGAGTTTGTTTTAAAGTTAAGTAGTTTATTAATTCTTATTCTTTGCCAAAGTGAAAAAAAAATTTTTTAACTATATTTGTTCATAAATAAAGTCGTTGATTCTAAAGTTTGCGTTTTATCGTTAAGCCAACATGAAGTGTTCTCGAAGTGGTGGAGCCCGACTTGGTGGTATTTAAAAACCAAAAATTTAAAGTTTCCTGTTTTGTTCTTTGGGTTATTGTTTTAAAAGTTTCTGGCAAAAATTACTTCTTGAAATTAAAAATTTTCAAAAGTTGCTGTTTTTCTATCCTTAAATCGGTTGCTGTGTTCATGTGTGCGTATCTGGCAGAAATATAAAATTTTGTTGAAATAACTTTTACTATTAAAAATTATTAACAAAAATAGAATAAAAAATATTTCAAGAAGTCATTTCGATTGCATTCAGATAAATTTAATTAATTTTTTTCTTCAAAAGTATGTACAAATTTTAGTCTTAAATAATTAAGAGATCAAAAGATTGTATTATAAAAATTATAAAATATAATTAAAAAGTTGGAAAACAAATATTGTTTTTAATTAATATAATTTGAAATTCATAGCAAAATTTAGAAATTCAACAGAATCGAACGTTGTTAATAATCCTAATAGCTCCATGTTACATTAGAATGGTATGATCATTACTAGAATTTCAAATACTGTACTTAAGATTGTTTATTTCAATAAAAAACATTTTTACATTTTCATCAAACATTTTGAAGGTTCAAGACTTCTGACTTCAGGCTGAAATTTCATCGATTAGGGAAGCATGTCAGCAAATTGCAAGTCACATCGAGGACACATATATTGTTGCTATTTTCACTGACAGGCAGGCAGTAATCAAAGTTCTTGAATCGTTCAACACAAAATGAAAGATTGTAAAAGAATGTAGGCAGTTAATCGACGAGGTAAACCGGTTGACTGACATCAGTCTTATATGGGTCCCTTGATATACAAACATAAAAAAAAAACAAGAAGGTTGAGAGTTTAGTCCATTTTGGTCCTTTCCTAGATGTGTCCCTAGTGGTACCGGTTTATGTTACCCTAGAGACCATTAAGAGAAGTACTTACCTCTTATTTTTTCAGCTTGCTTATATGGAATTGAAGGCACTTAAGTTATGTGCAATTTCCCGGTTAACATGACTTACCTAAAATATAACTAGATTTTAAGAACTCATCCAAAGAGATCGTGTGAACACTACAAAACTTACTGCAGTTCTTCATGGTCATTGGTGCATAGAAACCCATGCAGAGAAATTGTGCATTCCTCATAGTCCATTTGTAGAATAGAAGCATATTTTTAATACATATATGGAAAAAAATTTTGTGGAAAAGAAGTACATTTTTAATACTTTTACAATAACAATGATGTTGACTTGCGTATAGAAGAATATTGGTGGAGTTGAAGTACGTTTTTATTATATGTTTTTAATGGCGCTGCGATTATATAGTGAATCAAAAGTTCCCTCTTTGGTAAATCAATTCCATTGGAGATCACTACTATAGTTTTAGTATTGAGTAATGTTACTGCCTTACAAAAATCTGAGCAAATTCTATTTATTATTTAAAGAAATATATAAAAAACTACAATATATCTAAAATATATAGTTCACAATACCAGTACTTAATGATTCCATTAAGACAAGTGGAGTTACATGTTTTATTGGTTTATGATATTTATATATAGTATGAGTGAAGATGGACTCAAATTTCTTAAGCAATTAAATATCAGATCCAGAAATTATTTATTAAAATGATTTCCTTTTAAGTTGATAGCCTTCAGAACCCATACCCTTTCGTATGCCTTGTTTTGAAATTTTCAACATTTAAATGTTTTGTTACGAGTGTTGAAAAGAAATATAAATAAAATTATATTTATTATATCGACTTTCGATGCATATTGTTAAAATTTAAATCGAATCCTTTTCCCTAAAATGAAATTTCCTTTCACAGAATTTTTCGAAATTTATCTAAAGAGAAGTGGAAGAAGTGTTATATTCTTCTTCATATTTTAATTTGTTAGCAACTTGTACGGTTTCCTTTCTCTAAGTGCACAAATATATTTTGTATCTTCTTTTTTCAGTTGAGCATTTACTGAAACATGAAACAGCAAAAGTTTTCCTTCCAAGTAAATTGCAAATGAAAACTTGGGTAATTTTCTCTGAAACTCTATTTGAGTGTAGTTGTTGTTGTATTTTATGAAAATTAGTTATGCTTTTTTTTTAAAAGGAATTTTTCATGGCAAATTTTTTTCGTTTTGCAACACTTGGTCAAAACTAAAATACTAACAACTACAACAAGGACAACAACAACAAATGCAACAAGGATTTTAACGAAATTGAAAATTACAGAAAAACAATTACAACAACTAATAAAGAAACATTTAAAAGCAAAAGTTTGTTTAAAAAATTAAATAGTTCGTTCGTTCGTTCTTCTTCTTCTTGTTTATTGTTTTTGTTTCGTTTTGAATTTTTTTTTTTTATTTATAATTTCTCTGAATGCCGTAGACAAGCGAAAATTGTGAAAAGTTTGCAACAACATTGGGAATTTAACAGCCAGTGTTGCTTGCAGTACATGAATAAGTAATTAAAAAGTTGTTATTAAAATTTTATGCAAAACGTTTCTGAAATTGAAATGAAATTAAAATGGAAATAGTGGCGTAATTTGACAATTTATGAACACTTTTTGTAAATAATAATAACTAATATGTAATTAATCGAACAGTTGACATAAACATGTAGTGGAAATAGTAGTGGTAGTGTAAATAGTAATAGTATTGTGGATTAGTAGTATAGTAGTGGTAGCATTATTATTTATAATTGTAACGCTTTAGTAATAGTAGTGATATAATTCATAATAATAGTACTAGAAGTAATAGTAATAATAATAGTAGTATTAAGGGTAGTAGTAGTAGTAGTAGTAGTAGTAGAAATGGTAGCAGTAAGATTAGTAGAAGTTTCAGTAATAATAATAGCAGTAGCAGTAGCGCAGCAGTAGTGATAATAGTAGTACTAGTAAAAGTTGTAGGAGTAAGTTTAGTAGAAGTTGTAGGAATAATAATAACAGTAGCAGTAGTAATAGTTTATAGTAATAGTACTAGAAGTAATAGTTATAGTAGTAGAAGAGAGTAGTAGTAAGAGTAGTAGTAAGAATAGTAAAAGCAGAAGTAGTATAAGTACTAAAAATATGATAGCAACACTATTACAAGTATTAATGGTACTGTAGTAGATAAAATAATTGTAGCACTAGCAGTATTATACTATGTTCACATTACGAACTTAAGTGAAAGAACTTTGCTAAAGTCACATCCCAAACGTAATGCGTTTACATTCCCTTCGGGTTTTCATTTTGACAATTGTTCCTTTTTTTAAGATATTGTTGAGTAGTGATAGTTCTAGCAATTGTAGTGTTAATAGCAGTGATAGCAATAGCATTACATTGTTATTCTTAGTACCAGTAGCACCAGTGTTGGAGTAGCAGTTGTGGATGTAGTGGTAATAATAAAAGCAGTAGTTTTAGTAGAAGAAATACTACTAGTAGTTGTATCACTGTTGTAGTTGTAGCAATAGTAATAATACTATTACTGTTCTAAAAGTAATAGAAGTAGTAGTTTCAGTACTAGTCTCAGGCTCAGTGAACACTAGCGGAAAGACGTACTCGGTACAGTATTTGGTGTTATATCTTTGTTATATATTCATATGTTGCTTGAACTATCAGTTTCTCCTTAATAACCAAAGTAACATCTTTAAACTGGTTAAGTTGTCGGAACTAATTAAAATCTATTGATATTTTTCTATTGATATATAAGAAATGTAACAAGATCCTATTCATAATTTCAAGGTGCACTCTTCAGTTTCCTAAGTACTCTCTATCATACTCTTTCGACTATATTTTAATAAGTTGCCACCTTTAACATTAGAATTTCAGTTTACAGTTTACGCATTTATTATTCATGGATCTTTCAGGGATCAAGTTAAGGCTGACTAAGGCTGAGATATCTAAGAACAGTTCCTTGTAGTCAACTTCTTATATGTTCAATGCTCGAATGGTAGCTCGATCGCATAATAAATTGTTATCCCATCTATTGTAAACGCTGTGGATATCAAACTGTTTACATTGTTTAATAGCAAGAATTTGTGCTTGGCTAATGTTTAAATAGTCTTCTATTGGTTCTGTATATTTGATTCGTGACGTGAAAATTTCCATCAAATCACGATTACGAGGTTTTGAACAATCGGAGTACCCAATCATTGCATTTTATTTTTTAAAAAAAGAATAAATAAATGTAAAAGACAAGCTCCAATTAGTAATTAGAAGAATAGAATTGAATATTCACTACCGTACTCTTTGGCTGCCGACTGCTGACTGCTGACTTAACTACTACTACCACTACTGCTTGACTATAAAACTGCTTGATCGACTTCTACTTGACTGCTTAACTTAACCACTGCTACTGCTTGACTATAACATATAACTACTTGACCACATAACTGCTTAACCGGGTTACATAAATGTTTATGCTCTATATCTTTTTGTTACTCAGTTTCTTGAATGCGAAGATTTTTGAAGTTTTGTCGTCTGTGGATATTCTAGCAAGAAGTGATCAATTGGGTTTCTTATGTATTTCTTATTATATAGTGTTGAGTTTTTTCCCTGCAATAATTCTGAAAATCTCTTTCACCGGCAGAAGTCCAGAATTTTAAGTTATGGTTAGGGTATAAATATTTATATTAATTAAATTGTATTTCAAATTAGAAAATTGAAAATGGATTAATATATCAGAACTATTTCTGGTGTGAACTATAGGAGTAGTTAACGAAATACTCAGTTTTTTAGCATTCCTTACTTATATTTTATTTACTTTACATTTTTTATTTTAATTTTTTGTTTGTATTAGTAATGGTGCTTTTAGTTGAGAAGCATATGGCAAGTTTAACTGAACAAAAACACAATGTTTACCATAGTCGTTCCAACTAATGAATAGTAAATCACCTGCAGGTATTTTTAATGGAAATATAAGAACAATTTTCTGTTGAATCACAGACTCTGAATAAATACACAAACATTAAAAACATTTTACTGCACTACGCATATTGTGTACTAAACGTGTCCTTACATATCCTTAGTTAGCGCTTCAAAACACGATGCAGTAACTTTATTTATGCACTAACATTCCCCATCTAATCTTCCTAGAATTGGCTAGAGTTGACAACGGTTTTGATGGCCAGTGGCAATTTTATTGATGCTGCCATGCGAACTGTTTTTAACTAATTAAAACAAATAAACTGGATGCAGATAGAGAGACAGAGTGGAACAATAGAAACGTCATTATGCTGAAGAAGATGATCGCAGAACAAAGGCAAGGTTAACAACCAATTTGAAAAACCCAGAAACTCAAGCATTAAGGGCCAGTGTTGTAAAGCTTTTATTTTATTTAAATTTTTATTTTTTATCTGGTTTGTCTGTGCGGTCAGCGGTTGTTTGTTATTGACATGGCATTGACATGAGTGACTGCTTCTGCAATGGAAAATGCATTTCTATTTTTTTTTGGGGTTACTTTTGATGTGACCATGAATGCCCGCTTGGATGCAATTCTACTATTTACTGCAATTTAAGGAGTTTTTAAATAAATTTAAATATTTACGAAATTTGTTGTTTCATTTTTCTTTATAGTTATATTTTATCATATTTTTTAATTTTTTATTAGGAATTATTACGTTTTTGTGATTTTTTTTTTATATTTTTATCTCAATGCTTAAATAGACCTTTTGTTTACTAACTTAGGATAACAATGGTCACTAGTTATTTATTTTGAATTTTTGTAGTGACAGTCCTTGGTTATGGAGTGCACTCACAATTGTTTTCAGTAGATGGTTTTTAACATTGAAAATATATTATTTATTATTTTTAGTTAAATTATCTAGCAGTTTTTGTTTTTTAGTTAGTTTTATTGGTAAGCACTTTAAAATAAAAATAAATTAAAATAAAAATAACACATTATTAACCATAAGGGTTAATAGACTACTATAAGACTCTATATCTACTTCGTCTGCATCTTCAATATGTCTGCAAGACAAAAATCTGCTCCTTTAAACTATATAAAGCTTTAACATGCATATTAAAAACAATCAAATTAATTAGCATGAGAATTTTACAATCGGACATAACTAGACTGTAAACATTTCATACTCAAACTAAGCAAAATCATCAAGTTTAATAAGGTATTCTAAATTATATTTACTGAAGCTATTAATTGAGACGAAAATGGACATATATAATAACGAAATCAATGCCTTTTAGTTCAAGTTTCGCAAGCAGACAATGCTCCACTAAACTTACTATACTACATGTTTACTCATTATACAAGTGTAATCCGCACATTTGTATCGGGTCACAGTTGATTAGGAAACCAGGCTAGAAAATTGAATCTTTCGTTTAATTTTTTCTGTTGCTGTTCTGAAAAACACGATGAAAGTGGTTCACATCTATTTTGTCAGTGTCCAGCACATACCCGTCACTAATTTACCATTTTAGAGGCTTCCAACTTCAGGATATCATTCCAAAGAATATTTTGCCTTGTGCCAAAGGTTCAGTTTTATTTCAACAGAGTTTTTAAACCTCTGAGCTTAGTTAGTTAATAATAAAATAAACCAATAGACTTAAGTGGATCCTTTGGATCGCCGGCATAACTAAATCTATTCTAACTTCGACATGTTAATTTTTCGTTTAATTCTTAAATGTTTTTAAAAAAGGAATATAGACAGCACAATTTAAAATTCTCAGATGTGAACGAGTTTTATTTTGCAATCTAAAAACGCAGCTGTTGGTGCATTTGAAACAGAATTATGAAAAGGATAAATTTATTTCAAAGAAAATGAAACTCATTTCAAATAAAATCTTTGCATTATCTAATTTAATAATAATAATCTAAGCAGTTCTTTGCTCCTTTATGAGTAGATACTACTTTTCTCAATCCAAAAACATAGCTTTATGGCAAAGCAAGCTAGAAACTATATCCTTCTTTTATCCGCCTTTGTTGCTTAAATTTAGTTTAAGTTTTAATTTTCCTTTAACTTCCCCTTTGAGTGAATACTATTTGTGGTTTGCGGTTTCATTTGCTTGTATTTGTGCAGTTTGCGTATAGTTTATGGTAAAGTTAAAGGCTTAAGTACATTACAGGTACTTGTCACTTCCCATGACCTCGACTGAAGTCACTTGCAAAATAAAAGATACAATTTGATAAATTTGTAGAAAAAGTACATGAAATGTGAAATTCTGTGGTGAACAAGTCATAGCCAAGTCATTCCTTTTGGACTGCATTGAGTGCGCTCTAATTCAAATTCTATTTACTGCGAAACTGCAACAATTTGTTGGCTATATACACATATATATGTATATATGTATTATAATATTAATATGTATCTTTTCTATGTCGCCCATGCTCATCGCCCAAGACACATCGACCCTCATCCACCGACACAAGTACGCATGCATATCTGAGTTCTATGGAAATTGCGATCTAATGAAGTGTGATTGAAATTTTGTTAATTTTCTGAAGTAGTTTACAAGTTTGAAGTTTATCCAGCACAGATATTTCTATAAATTTTTAGTATATCTGTTTATATATGTTTTCTTATTTATGTGAACACAAGTACTGAAATCCAATGCATTAGTGTTTAGTTGCGTACGATAAAATATTTAAAGGATTTGCATTGAGCTAAAGGACTTTGAAAGAGTATTTTAATTGCATGTGACAGAAAGTTTTACTTATACTTATATTCATATTTGCTGAGGATGTGTGAGAAATGCTTTTTATTTGGGTCAAATATGGTTTTAAAACAAATTAAGTAGAAGTAATGTTATGCCCTTGGAAAATTTGTTTAAGGAATGGATTACCTCAAATATGTAGCAATCATAAATATTTTTCTTATATTGAATATGACTGACTACATACATCCATAAATTTCTATTAATGGAATAGTTTTGCTTACAATAATGCGATAATTTTTTTAATATTTTTAAATTTTAGACTTTAAATAAATGGATCTTGGTATTTATATGCGTAACTCTTTAATCGATAAGTTGAGAAATGAAGTTTACAAGTCAATTTATATTGTATACATATATAAGTTTAATAGTTAAAAATATATATATTTATATACCATATCTATAAATGTGCAGAATAAGATAATTTTTGTTATTAATGAGCTTACATATCTACTCTGTCAAAAGATATTTGTTATTATTATCAAATGGTACTCATCTTACTTTAATAAACATAACCGATAAAATGACAACTTACATGTCATTTGAAATTATTATAGAAATAATAGAAAAAATAATAATACCATCATCAGAACACTAATCAACATCATCATCGGAACTACAATTGATGACCAGGCTTGATCTCTTCCTACCTGCGTCTTATTCATTCCAACCCGTTTGTCCATCTTTAGGTTTTTAGCGTTTTGATTTACGCTGTTTTTAATGTAGACTGTAGACTTTTACCTTATTATTAACACTTAACAAAATATCGGCCACAGAGGGATTTCAAACAGATTTCCAACTCTTCTTCACTTATACGAGTAAGATTACCTAAGTTCGCTCAACTAAGTCTAACCAGGTGATACAATACTAACACGAAGACAAATCAAGGTTTTTTGTTCTTTGCTTTATAAATTTAACGACTTGTCAAAAGAATCCATATATCATAACAGTTGTAGAACTAATTATATTTGTTCTATTTGAGCTACCATTTTTGATTTGCTTATATCTGTAGACCCAATTCTCTGAAAAAATTATACATTTTTTTTTGTATAATTTACAGATATATTCGCAAATCTTCGAAGGAGATCTTGAAATATTTTATAGTATATCTAAAATGGGTTCCAAGGAATATGAATATTCCTGAAACTGTTTGCGGTGTTCATCAACATCAACCTGATTACATGTAGACTTAGTTAAATTAGCTTTATATATTAGCTTTATATATTAGTTCTTAATATAACAAGCTTATGCATGGTCTAGATTTCGTCTTTAATTTTGATCAGGAGAGCAGTAGTGGTATAGCATTTTTTTTCCTTTTTGCTGTTAGATTAATCTTAACTAGTATATTCAGGTCTGAGTTTAGATATTTTGTTTGGTTAAAAATAATTACACAATAGATTAACACATGACTAATCTCTCCAAAAGAGAGGCCAGAATAATGTCTACTTATAGTTATGATTCTATATTATATGCAGACTCTAAGAAATGATACAGAGTTCAGCAACAATGCATGATCTGTCTCCCCGAGAGTTAGAACTTTGTCTAATTTTCATTAGGATTCTAATTCTAATTTAAACTGTAAGGTATTGTATTTACCTGCTATAATATGCTCCCAATACAGGTTAAAGAATTCAGTTTAAAAGGATAATCATGCTTGATCTGTCCCAATGGTAGTTTAGAAATTTGAGTAATTTTCATTATGATTCTAATTTTCATTCAAACTCTAGGGTATTGCATTTATCGGTTATAAAATGCTCCTAGTTCAGTTCAGTGTTGCATCTTAATTATAAGTTTTAACTCAAAATAAAATCTATATTTTCTGCAATTAAATTCAATACCTGAAACCAAATTGTACTGAACCCATTTAAATGGACTTTAAATTAAACATGGGAAAGTACTCACAACTGCATTGAGGCTAAGCAGGAAAATTGTACCAACAAACGGAAATGAAATTGTTGAATGTCTTCCTGGAAGGCAATAATAATAAACGGAGCATGCAGCTTTTGTTCTACGATTGAAGGTGTGGTAAGCGGTGTGCATTGGAGTACAATGACCAAAGTATTTGTGAAATTTCATTAGATTTGCTGGTCAGAATATAAGGATGCAGAAAACAGAACATAAAAGGGCAACAAAAGTTGGGTCAACTTAATAAAATTTATTTAGTGCCGCACGGAGGCAGCATCAACACAAATGCTGCCACTTACACTTGACATAATCGCCTTAGGAAAGAAGCAACCAGTAACGGGTGAAGAAAAAACGTTACTAAAACTTAAAACTATGCCGCAATCGAAATCACTTTAAAGCCTGTGGCCATTTTGGTCATTTCCAAAAATGGCAGCAGTAAGTAAAAGAATCAGAATCCTGAAGAAAGGTAAGAACAACATTTTTTGTTTGTTCCATACAAAAATACAAAAATTCATTTCATATCGTTTGGTCTGGTGATCCTTTCTATAAAGTTTGACTTCCTCCTTTCTTTTTTTTTTTTTTGGTATTAAGGAGTTTTGCCGTGTGTACACAATTTTACCTTAAAGCGGAAATAGACAAAAGTACATCGTAATAAAATTGTTGTATTTGCTGTGAGCGGTCCTTAACGGAAACATAAATTTAAGGTACAAAAATAAAGTAAATCCAAAGTAAATTGTAAAATAACAATTGAATTCTATTTATTAGATTCTTTTACGTTTTATCGCAGACGATAAATTTGCTGTAAATAAATAAATAACTGATTAAATCAGATTTGAGAAAATCTTATTGCTTTCCACTAAACACAATTCGTAAATTATGTTTTCTGCTAAGTTAAGTAGTAATTTAGTTGTAAAACACGTCTTGAATATATCTTCACATCATATATTTTAGTCATAATGGAATACAGTTTTTACTCTAAGCCAATACGAATTGATGGAAAATTTGTAAATATATATGCTCAACCCTCTAGTCATCCCCAATAGTTTTCAACTTATAGTAAATATGGAATTGCAATATGAATTAATTATTTAGAAATATTCGTATAAAGAAGTTTAAAACAAGAACTTCATTCAGAGAGATATAATTTGTGGAAACTATTTATCACCATTTATGAATTGATAAACTATTGAACTATTAGTAAAAACAAGTGCAAGCGATATTGACCTTGATCTATTATGATATATTACGCTCCCTTAATTGGCTTAGAGGTATTAGAATTATTATTACTTTTATTAGAAGAGAATATAGCACCGTAACCTTAAGATCTAATGATCTCCCTTCATAGACTTAGAGCTCTTAGTGATATTACTATAATTATCAAAAGGTAACATATGATATCATAACAATATTGGAGTTATTATTATTATTAGTAGAACAAAATATTGCATCGGGACCTTAAGATCTAATGAGTTCCTT
>NC_051847.1:176801029-176831250 GCF_002237135.1 Teleopsis dalmanni
GAAATGAAATGAAATGAAATGAAATGAAATGAAATGAAATGAAATGAAATGAAATGAAATGAAATGAAATGAAATGAAATAAAATGAAATGAAATGAAATGAATTGAAATGAAATGAAATAAAATAAAATGAAATGAAATGAAATGAAATTGAAAGAAATGAAATGAAATGAAATGAAATGAAATGAAATAAATGAAATGAAATGAAATGAAAATGAAATGAAATGAAATTGAAATGAAAGAAATGAATTGAAAATGAAATTGAAATGAAATGAAAGAAATGAAATGAAATGAAATGAAATGAAATGACAATGAAATGAAATAATTGAAATGAAATGAAATGAAATGAAATGAAATGGAATGAAATGAAATGAAATAAATGAAATGAAATGAAATGAAATGAAATGAAATGAAATGAAATGAAATGAAATGAAATGAAATGAAATGAAATGAAATAAAATGAAATGAAATGAAATGAATTGAAATGAAATGAAATAAAATAAAATGAAAACAAAACAATACAAAACTAAATGAATAAAAATAATAAAAATAAAATAAAATAAAAAAAATAAAATTAAACTAAGCTTTATTAACAAAAATCAAATTAACATAAATTAAATTGAATTAAATTAAATTAAAATGCATTAAATAAAATCAACTATATTAAATAAATTATTAGTAAAACTAAGTTAGTAGTCAGTTTATTAAATAAATAAATAGCTAGTTAATAAAAAAATTAAATAAATATATATTAAATAAATAGTTAGTTAAAAATTAAATAAAAAGTAATTTTAGATTATTACAAATTTAAGTAAATTAATTTAATTTTAACTTATATTCAATTAAAGTGCATTAAGATGAATTTAAATAAATTCAATTATTATAAACATAGTCAAATAAAAATAAAGTAAAATTAAATAAAAAAAAAGGAAATAAAATAAAATTGAGTGAAATAAAATGAAATAAAATAAAAGAGAATAAAATATCATAAAATAAATAAAATAAAATAAAATAAAATAAATTAAAACAAAATAAAATAAAGCAAATAAAATAAATAAAATAAATTATATAAACAAGATAAAATTAAATAAAATAAAGGAATTTAAATAAGCATAATAAATAAAATAAAAAATAAAATTATATAAAATAACATAAAATAAATTAAAATAAAATGAAATGAGTAAAATAAATAAAATAAAATAAAAAAAACAATTTCAGGAATTGATTTCCTGATGATCCTTAGACTAAAGTAAAAATTAAATTATTGTAAAATAAATTAATATTTCTTTTTCTTAATTTTTATTTTTAATAATAATAAAAATTTGACCAATTAGGCTGAAAAAACACTTAAAATCGTTTGGTCATAAAGTAATAAATGTTGAAAAATAATTATACGTAATAAAATATAATGCTAAGAAATAAATTAAAATGCAGCCAAAAAAAACAAAATGAAATAGAATTTATTTAAAATAAATATGTATAAATATAATTAAAACAATTTCACAAAATTTTTAAAAATTTTATTTCTGATATTTTCCATTGACAAACAGAAATCTAATACCTAGAAAAGTCGAGATCTGCTAAGTAAATAATTGAAAGCAAAAATAATTCACTAAAAAATTACTTTCTAAACTCAGACACGACACATTTAAACCATGCAAGTCTATTAAAACGGTAATTCCAAAATGAAATAAAGAAATAAAAATTACACAGAAGTAAAAGAATTCTTAATTAAAAATTCCGGTAGTTGAAAATTTGATCAATTTAATTAGAAGTAAGTCAAAAAACCGCTGTTAACTAGCATAGATTTACGAATAGAAAAGCGAAAATCTATAAAATAATATTTTTACACACTCGACTTGCAGAAATTATTTGAAGCAGAAAAAATTAATAAATATAAGAAAAGCCACTTAAGCAAAAGTTAAAAACAATAACAAAATAATAAATAATATGAAGAAATCTATCCAATCTTCGTAGAAACTGAACCATGATAACCGTGGACATTGACCATGATAAACTAGCTACTTAGCAGCCAGATTTGTTACCAACGTCACCAATCACTTGCATACGCATGATGCATCCATCGATTAGATCAGCAAATTCAATCGTGGCTCTATGGGATTGCATCTTTTGTTGTGCATTTATTCGAATATCTAAGCCAACAGGTTAACGGTGAAATAAAAATGAAACATTTTGCTATCACAGACAGCCTAAGCCGTCAGCATATAAAAGTCATCAAACGAACTGTTGCAGTGATGCACGTTGGGAACAGATATTGCAAATACATGCATGTCATGTTGCACGTCGATTAATAAAACGCGCCAGTTGCTTGTCGCAGCTGATAGACTTCACGGCATTAAACACTGGGACCGGCGATTGTCTCTATGCACTTGCACTATCTGTTTAAAACCATACGATTTCCCAAATGCAATGGAAACTCTAATGTATGCAAAGCGATAGCGCTTTTGAATTCCAATTTTTTTTTTATTTCCATTTCTTTTAGATTTTCAACATTATTCATATAAATTAAATTCATAAACGAAATCCAAATAAACAAACTTCATTCATAAAATTATTATAATTAATATATATAAAAGTGAAGATGAAATGCAGAAACACGACTAATTATCGTGATGAGAACTAGTTTTGAGTTTTTTTTATCAGTAATGAGATTTAATTTCAGATTGATTAATTCCTATGGGATTTCAAATATCTGGTTAAGATCTATCTGTTTGTAAGCAATCAAAAAACTTTATAAAAACGCCAAAATTAATTAATCTTTCTTTTCCTTTTTGGGTGTAATTTTAATACTGTCAATATAGTCTAAGCAGAAGGAAAAAAACCATTATCTGGTAGTTGATATAAATTACTTTTCATATATTTTTAAAAACAATAAATTCGAAATAAAGCTATCTGAAAATTTCTATTATCATCAAAACAATCTTTGACCATAATTTTACATTAAAATAAAGTTTATAAACTTATCTTTTACATTTCTAGGTATTATTCTGACAATAATATAGATTAATTAAGCACCATATTTATATATTTTTAGAAAGTAAGGAATCTATATAAATATTTATCATTTAGTATTCATATTAAGTCATATATTCCAACACAGAAGTTCATACTGGAATTATTAAGATAAATTCACTTAAACCAGAAAAGAAATTTGGTGATAGTTTCAGTATAATAATGCCTAACACCCTTGACGATCAAAATTTATTTAAAGCCTATTTGTTTCGTAACTTCATATTATACTTAACAATTTTAATGACGAAGTTTAATAATTTTATTCATAATTTAATCAATTTTTTAAATAGAATTAGCATTTATAATTACTACTAATTCAGTAAATTTTATTAATTTTAATATTCCAAATTCTATTGAATTTAAAACTTGGGTTCAATTCACCACTTCGTTTCAGAAGTTATATATCAGTGCTACCAGCATCGTCCAGTTCAATTTCAATGAACACCACTTCGTTTTAGCAGTTATATATCAGTCCTAGCACCATCGTCTTGAATCGTTACGTTTTATTTTTGTATAGCTATTAGATCTTCAACGTAATGAGAATTATAAATAACTGCAATTT
Source organism: Teleopsis dalmanni (assembly GCF_002237135.1). Classification (NCBI taxonomy): domain Eukaryota; kingdom Metazoa; phylum Arthropoda; class Insecta; order Diptera; family Diopsidae; genus Teleopsis; species Teleopsis dalmanni. Next base: position 176,804,624 of record NC_051847.1, read on the forward strand.
TAAATCTTACGATGTACTTGTTATAGAAGTCATATTGTACCAATATGTGTTCAGGAGGACTGTTGTCTATTATATCTCGCCTTTGGCACAGTTCTTTAACTGTTACTTTAAATAATTTAGGAAACAGAAATAATTAAACAAAAATAGAGTATGTTATAGCACCAAGATTGCACAAATTTTCAGTGCTTTAACTAAATCTTTGTTGTTGTCTTTTAATTTCTATTCCAACTTTTCTAACTTTAAAAAAAAATTAAATGAAATAAAGTACAACAAAATAACATAAAATCAAGTAAAACAAAATTATAGAAAATGAAATAAAATAAATTATGATCAAATAAAATATATGAAAGAATATGAAGAAAAAATAAAATAAAATAAAATAAAATAAAATAAAATAAAATAAAATAATATAAATTAAAATTATTTAAAATGAATTAAAATAAGGGTTATTCTAATATAATAAAATATAATAAAATAAAATATATGAAGGAAAGAATAAAATTAAATAAAATAAAATAAAAATATATAAAATAAAATAAATTAAAGAATAATATAAATTAGAATACATGAAAGGAAAATAAAATAAAATAAAATAAAACAAAAGACATTAAATAGCAGAAAAAAATAAATAAATAAAATGAAATCAAATAAAACAAAATATAGTAAATAACATGAATTAATAAATAAGTAAAATGATATCAAATAAAATATGAAAAAATAAAAAAGTAATAATAATAAGTAATAATAATAATAAAAAAAGAAGAAAACTAAAATAAAAATAAAAACAATTTAAAATAACAATTTGAAATAAATCAGGGTACACTTAAAATAAATTTTTCCATTTAATAAAATAAAATAATTCAAAATAAAAAAAATTCAGAGGAAACAGAAGAAATATTTTTCTTTAAGAAATATCATAAAAGTTGTTAACTTATAACATAAAAAAAAAGAAATATAAATTGAAAAAAAAAATAATACAAATAAAAAAAATTATTTAAAAATAAATAAAAAATGAATGAAATAGATAAAAAAATTTCATTGAGAAATATCTTAAAACTGTGTATTTAATGTATATTTAATAAAATTAAATTAAAAAGAAATAAATAACAGAAGATGAAATAAATTAAAATAAAATAAAACAAGATAAAATAAAATAAAATTAAATAAAATAAAGAAAGTAAATCACGTAAAAAAAAAATTTTTTTTTCATTAAGAAATGTCAAAAAAAATTCTATATTTTTTTTGAGGAATTTTTTCATTAAGAAAAGTCATAAAAATTCCTTTATTATGGTTTTAACAAACCTTTCTAAATATAATTTATTATAAACTATAGATACTGATAAACAGTAGATGTGGAAGAAAATCTAAATAACACTTTTATTAAAAATTGAAATCTCCAACTTCCAGCTTCCGTTTATCGTAATATCACAGATGTACTAATTTCTCAAGCTGAGACCACACATAAAGCATTTATTTTCGAGTGATTAGAAACGAAAATAAAATTGAATGAAATGTTTTCCGTAGCAAATTCAGTCATATTAACCCAAATTAAGATTCCAATAATAGACCAAACCTTTACTATCAATAAAACAATGTGAGGCTAAAAAGCTTTGATCCAAATAACAACAATCGTTTAATCTAATTTTCGAACTCGTTACAATTCTGTCAAGTTGGTAAACAAAGTAGTGAATCAAATATCTAAAATAAGAAATAGGAAAAAAAAGCGCATATCACTGTCGATTTCGAAACATCACACCGCTGGCTTCAAGTGATTTCTAAGAAACGTACATATAAAATAAATGTCTGTGACAGTAACATTACTATAAGCAAGACTAGCTACAGCAACAACAACAGCGACAGCAACAGCAACAGCAAAAACGACAGCAACATAAATGGCATTAGTAGCAGGAATAACAGCAAAGTCATCAACAGCATCAAAAGTATCTGCAGCATCAACTAGGCAGTAATCTTAGTAACAGTGAAGTTGCTTACAAGTAGTGAACTTGTTTTGATTTGTTTTTTGGTGCCGTTGCCAGTTGTCAATGGTGCTTTTGTTGTTTTGGTAAAAGTATTTTATTTCAATTTTTACATTTCAGGTTGGCATATTAAATACTAAATTGTCAACACAAAGTGAAGATATAAAATAAAAATCTAAAATTATGCTTAGTTTAAGTGTATTAAGCATCAAAAATTTATGATTTGAAAAAAGCATAAATGATTTTAAATATAGAGTTTTTTTAAAGATCTTGTTTTACTTTTAGAGTATAAATATGATTTACTACAAATTTAAAGAAGTGATATATGATAATGGCATATGTGTATATCGAAGAGAATAAATATTCATTTGAAATGTATCTAGATTGCAATAAATAATTTAAAATCACTTGGAATAGTGATCGTCAAAGATGTCTTTCGTTGGACTGTATTGTTTTAAGTGTGAACTTTGAGTGTGAATAGTTAGTTTTTTTAGTTCAAAAAAATATTTTCGAATAATTAAATATAAAAAGTAAATTTAAGATCACTGATGCTAGGTATTTGACAATACTCGAAACAGCTGTAAGGTCAACCTAAAATTCAATTAATTAAAATTATATGAAATGAATTTTTATTGTTGTTATTCATCACTTTTCGAAGCCTCTCTTTTAGTTATTTTGGCAATAATATTTTTGAGTGTTCTGTGATACTTTTGAGTGTTCTGTGATAGCACAAAACGGTCATTTATGTTTATTTTCGTTTAAGAGTTTTTGGAACAATTGTACATATGTTATCAATCAAACATCAAGTACTCGCTCGTTATACCGCTGTATTTTGTGTTTCTATTACCGCAACTATACTTACCACTTTAAGAAAATCTTGCTGTCTTGTTCTATTCCCGAAACTATGGTATACTTACCACTTTAAGAAAATCTTTCTGTATTGATTGTGATTATATAAAACCGGAAGCATAGAACAAATAAAAGGGCATATTTAAGTCATATGGGGCTACGAAATATACATAAAAGACTGGATCAAAAGTTAGTAAAAGGTGACATAGACCCTTTCAAGTTTGTTATATTACTTTTTTGGGGATCAATTTTAAGAGAGACGAAATATATTTCAATTGATTAACAATATTTTATATTTTATTTAATTATGAATGAGTATTTAACCACAAAAGACTTTAAAAAAAATAGATAAAATTGTCAAGTGTTCCACATATATAATTTCTCATATAAAATGTGATACACATATATATAATTTAAATAATCTTCTTAATACACAGAATTTTAGAAAGTATCAGGTTATGATTCAATCATAATTCGAAGATTATGATTAAATTTCTGCAAAATGGTTAATATAAAAAATTTCTTTATATTATATATGCATTAGAAATTAACTCCAAATTCATATCTCATGCATTTATTTGCTACTACTTTTCTATATTTATTTTACACTTAATCGAATGATGAGTATCTTGCACGTTCGATCATGGATACACTCAGTACATCTCAAAATAATTAAGTAATTTTAAAACAATTATTTTGCTAATCCATTGGAGCGATAAATAAGACATAAAAACTTTATTAAAAAACAAAATTTTCTAAAAATGTATTTAATAAAATATCGCTAAAAAAAATACTAATAATAACTAATAATAAATAATAATACTAATAATAATAGTAAAATATATATAAAATATTTCTTTTAACTATGAGTTCATATGTATATACCGCATAGCTGGTGCTTAATGACCAAATATTAAATCAATTTTAAATGTAGTTTGCATCTTCATAATTCGCTGTTATGAGTAAAATTTAATATGTTTTATATTTTATTGGCCAGTGCTGTTTGACTGTTATTTATTGTATATATGCCCGCGCGTTTTTATTTAAATTTATTATGATTTTTTCATTTCTACTAAGCATTTTACAAATGGAATCAAAAAAAGGGAAAGTTGTGCTGAGTTATATCTTTGTCATTTACAGCTTCTACTTGAAGCACATGAAACTGTTTCCAAACTCTGGTTTACGCTGCGCCGGTAACATCACATTCACAGCATCCGCGATGGTCTCGTAGCCAAAACACCAAGTCACGGAGTGTGAGACATTTTGACGGCGGTTACATGTAAATATGTAGGTGGGTGTGAGTATCACCTATATCAGTTAGCATCTGTAAATCCATTATTAAAATGCACACCAAAATACTTTTAAATACCGTTTTTCATTTTTGTGAATATTTTATTTATGCTTTTTGGTTGTGAAAACACACAAATATTTTGCATTAATTTTATGTCATTTGAACAGACGAAAATCATTATCATTCTAATTTACCTAACATTCAATCTTTAAAGCTCTTATTTGTTGGTTTGTCACAAAGTGGGGTAGACATGAATGAAATCTATCTGTTTGGCATTATCTTTAATGTGCTAATCAGTTGAGTTTTTTAAAGTTTCATTTACTTGAAGAGCGAACAGTACGAGTGACTTGGAAGAAAAATAAGAAAAATATAGAAAAATATTTATGTTTTAATGTGGTTTTTATGTGAAAAAAATTGCAGATATAAACTAATTTAAATTTTTCTGTCTTATGACAAGAAATCTATTTTAATAAAAAAAATTAAATAATTAAGAGATTTCTAATTAAATAATATATAAATTTTAAAGCAAGTAATAATTATTTGGTAACCATGCAGTCAGTCACGTAGTCAGGCATCAAGAGTTGAAGTGCTGAAACCACCCGAAACAAATAGTAGAACTCTATTTTTGTACGAATCTATCACTATTAATTTATTATTAATAAATATGTTTTTTTTAAATTACTAATATTATCTAAAAAAACCCCTCTGATCCACCATTTCGTTGCCGTCAACCCGTTTATATTCATGTATCCAGTAGATTTGCACTTGATTCCTATCGTCCCTAGGTCACCCATTGCAATCTTGCACTCTACAATATTTTTTTAATGTTGACATATGCGAGATTATTGCTCTTATTGCAGCCTGACAGTGTATTTATACCGATTTTAATGTATTGAACAAGACTTCAGTAAATCTGCCACCTTCCTCATCTTTAAAATCTTCATTTGAATAATGTTGCTATGAGTTATTAGCTTATATAAATTCTTTATCTATAATTCGTGGCTTCTATGCTTGCTACTCCAGTTATTTTTTAAATCTTAATATATTATATTTATATACAATATTATTATATGTCATATATATTACCATATGTTACACTAACGGATATCTGATATAAGTCTCTTATATATCGGAGATAGGTCTGCTGAATTTCAAGACAATTTTCAAAATGTGTAGTTACTTTTGAGTGCTTGATAATTCTATAAAAATATCGTTAAGGTATTGATGTAAGTATATATATTTAAAGTTCTCTTACTAGAATTTCAATCTGGGGTTATTATTTTGATATCAGAGAATGAGATGTGAAAACTCATGATTTTAAAATTCAATTCTGTTGAAACTGTAGATATTAGATATTATTATTATATTAATATACTATTATAGAGATATTATTAGATATTATTGTTATCATTATCATCATCATTTTGACATCGCAGTCCAGGATGGACCATTGCCTTCTTGTGTTATTCTCATCGTTCGTATATTGTCTTCTACATCTTGTAACCATTTTCGTTGCGGTCGTCCTCTTTTTCTACTCCCCGCTGGCTTTGTCTCAAACATTTTCTTAGTCATTCTTTCGTTACTCATTCGTAGGACGTGTCCATACCAGATCAATCTTTGGGCTTTTATGTATCGTGTTATAGTTTGGCCTTTGTTCAAGACATTGATTCAATTCATCAGGAAATAATTGAGGATTTACCTCAATATCTCCAAAATAAATTGAACAGATTCTTGTTTCCATATATAATTAATAATAATTTTGTTTTTTAACGGACTAATTGATCAAACAAAAAAAATTATTATTAAATATATTTGGTCATTAAACCATCATATTAAATTAACTTATAATAACGAAGCATCTTTTACCTACTTTGTGATAACTGCCATTTTTAAATTAATTGTAATATTAGTATATATTTCATATGACTGCATAATGCTTTTCAATAGTGATAAACTGATAAGTTTATATAAAATATCATATAACATATAATATGTTATATTATGAACTTAATTTCATATATGGAGTTTACAAGCGTTCACATGATATCAATAACAAACCGGCAAGTTGCCATTACCATTTATGCACAGTAATTACCGCCTTCCTCTCAAATTTTAATCAAAATCATTGAAATTGAATAAAGAAAGTTTAAAACTGTTTTTTTCTTTTTTGTTTTTGGTTATTTCGTTCAGTTTATAAAAACCGGTCCATTCTTTTAATTAACTTAATTAAATTAACTGATTCCGCGTTAAGCTGTAATTTCGGAAAATTAAATAAAAAGGCCGAAAAATTACGATAAGAATTGAAAAATTTCACTTTAAAACAAAATGCGTAATTTTATCAGAACGCCGGCATCTGTGGGAATTCAATCTGTGGAGCACTGCGGATGCTGCGGATACTGCATTGCTAATCAAAGTCAAAATCGAAATCGAGTATGAAGAAACGAGTTGAAGGCCGCACGCCCTTTTCTTGTAAGAAACGAAAGTTGCATGCTTTTTAAAAGTGAAATAATTTCTTTAAAAAAATTTGCACAAAATAAGAAAATATTTTACCAAAAAAAAAAAGGTTTAGTTTAAAAACGAGAGTTAATTTATACGCAATTGGGTTTTTTTTTTATTTTTTACTTTTATTTTAATATATTATATTTGCACGTTTATCGAATTATTTAAAATCACATGCACATGTTTTTTTTTTTAATTTTATATTATGTTTAATATATTTATGAAAGACAAACATGATATTTTTTTCATAGTTTAGGCATTGAGTGATTCGATCAAAAATCAGATCAGTACATAATCCAGAAATACTAACATTGAAATATATACTGATTAAATACCATTAAAAATATTGAATATTTCCTTAACACATATTATGAAGACATTTCACTTTACATTTTTTTTGCAGTTATAAGCTTGTAGTATTATTATTATTGTTAGGGGATGTAGCACTGCTACCGTCGGGTCTATTGTGCCCTCTTCTGGGCTTAGAGTAGGTCTTTAAGCCCTGTTGCGTCAATAAAAAGTAGTATAGAACCTACTTTACAGAGTTTTATTACCTCTTCCGTAAGAATATACATTCCTAGGAGCCTATTTCGTATGTGCATCAGTACAGGGCATTCTAACAGCACATGTGTGGCCGACTCCTCGTTTTCTTCACAGAATCTACAGTTTGCATCCATAAGTATAACCAGTTTTAAAGCTTCTAGTTATATATGCCTTAAATTATGACATTCTTTAATATGTCTTTTATTTTGTTTCAAAATTGACATAGTTTATAAGAGCTCTACACTATTTGCGGCATTAACACTTCCAGTCCTTAAATTATTGCATTTTTGCTTTTAATAACAATAACTTTTTTTGAAAGTGATTTGTGGCAATCATTTCGAATATTTTTTCAGTACGTTTTACATTTGGGTTGAGACACATTTCACCATATCACTTCATTGTTTGGGTCATCAATCGTTTTCATTCCTCGTAAATCGCGACGATGATCACCATTTCAAATATTCCATTCAGCACTGACAATAAGAAGTTTTTTGATTAAAAATATTAAATTTGTGTTTGTTAGACTTATATGGAATTTTTCAAGCCTTAACACCAGGACTAATAACTATAGTAAATATTAAGGGCTTACACTTAGAAAAATATTGTTTAACCACGTACTAATTAAATTAATCTGATAATTTAGTTATAGAAATTTTAACTCATTTTGGTAAAAAATATATGACAACCAATATTTATATCTGTATGATTAAGTCATCATTCATCGAGTAAGCATATTTTGACCTGAGATTTAATTAAAATCTGCTTAAATCAACCAAATTATTTTTCTGAGTGTATTTGCTGTATGATTTACCAGTACTACTTCAATAATTTCAACTTAATCCTGTGTATATTGCTATTTCTCTATAGTTATGCATAAGTATCTTGCTTGTACCTCAATTCGCTTGTTGTTTTCTTTTAAATTGCATAAGTAATATTATAAGTTAATGTAGACAACATATTTTACGCACTGGATCTATGGATCTGTGAATAGTATTGGCAATAATAGTTTGTGTCATATTTCTAGCTTTAATAATACTTTAATCGCAAACAATAAGACAAAGTCATCAATAAAATCGAAACTAAGCATGCTCTCTTATGGTAAAGTTACCTCAATAGAAAGAATGCTTGATATTACTTAGAATCTTGCATTATTTAAGTTGGTATGTATAATAAACGATAATAGATTTTAGTAAGTTAACTTTGAGTTTATGGACTATATAGAGAACATTATCGAAAATATTGTGTTACCACTGTCTTTCAAAAAGAAAAGACTAGAAGAGATATATATTGTGTAGAACAATTGTTTAGGTGTGTGGCATTATGAACTTTCGATATATATCAGGAATATTATATTAAATTTTACACAATTAAAGTAACTGCAATACTTATTATATCAACTACTCTGACCAATTCGTCCCAACAGAGTACTTTAACAGCTTAAAGTCTTAGTCAGGTATGTCTTTCAACGAAGACAAAAATCTCTTTATAAAAAATTTCTTTGTGAATATATTTATAATTATATCTACATAAACTTAATCCTTAATAGTTTTTTATAACTTTGAAAAATTTACAAAATATTTAATTTTGCTTAAACATATCTTAAATGGCTGTCACTTTTTTCTGTCTAATCGAAATGTCATAAAACTTTACACATAGTCTTTAGAAGGTTGGTACTTCATAAACGTCACATAGATTTGAAAATGACAGCGCCATCTGTATATCAGTCATACGCTTTATTGAGTGATGTGTTATGGTAATGAACCATATGATTTTTGTAAAAAAGGATCCATGATCCATGATAAATACGACAAATTGACCTGCAAAAAATATGCCTTTACCATTCTCAATCACTACAATTGATTTGGTTTTGATCTCTAAATTAAATTATAAATAAATTTCGATTATTTATCATCCTTTGCTGTTGCCAAAATACGTTCATTATACTGCAACCAATAATATATTATTACCCAGCACTGCAGTTAAATTGAGGCAATTATTGATCAGCTTCTCCTTTCATTTATGCATTTCCTGATATCTCAATTTTGACTTACTTGCCCTACCAGTAAAAGACCTCCAAGGCAGATAAATAATTGCAGATGTGCAACAAATTAAGTGCCGTGGAGAGAAATGATTACAGTGGCAGCCCTTTCTCTTTCGAATGAAAGTAGTCCAGAGTCCATTTACTTACAATTAATAGCCTTTCGTAATGGTATATGCAAGCTTTTAATTAAATTAATAATATTTTGATAATTTCTTTTGAGCAATTAACACTTTTTACTGTCGAATTACATCACATACGCGGCTTCATTTATGCGTTGCAAGCCACAATGGAGGCTTCATGACTCTTCCATTAAATTTCTTTCGCATTTCCATTTCATAATTTTGCGCTCAGTAATTCACGCTTCCACCGCACGACCTCAGATATAAAACTGCCAAATTATATAAGCGCGGTCAGCGGCGTTTCCACCACGCTCCCGCCTAATGATGCTGCCTCTTCCATTATTACTGAACTGATGATGCGATGCGATGCGTTGAGATGAGTTGGATGCCTCATAAATTTTAATATGTATCGAATTAGATAATTTTTCGTTTCGTTTTTCTCTTTTCACATTTGGTTTTTAATTTTTATTAATTTTTTATTTAATTTTGTTGTCATTGATGTTATAATGGCAAAATAAAAATAAAAATAAATATATAAGCGATGATATTTTTTTTTTAAATAACCTAAAATGAAATGAAAGTGAAAGTTCTTCTCATTTTTCTGTCGTAACTTTGTTTTAAAAATATTTTTTTTTATTTTATTACCATTTTATATTTTTAGTGGCATGAAAAAATATGTTTTTAAAATATTACATAAATTCAGAAGTAATAAAATGATTTACAGGTATTTATCACACATTTATTGAGATACAAAAACAAAAGATTAATCAAAGAAACATGGTATTTCTATTATAAGTTAATTATTCATTTGGTAAATTTAATGAAACATGATATTGATTTTTTATATTATTACATTATTTTTAACTGTTTTCTATTTAAATTTTTATATTTCGTATAAATCAAAAATGACATTGTGTAATAATATTTAATATTAGTAGTTATCAAATAGCAGGATATTTCTATGATATTGATAAATAAAGATATCGAATCACTCTGGAATCACTCAATATTCTATGCTCAGAATGCATATCAAGCAGTTATTTGTAGGACAGTTTAGAGTTAAACATAAAAAATATGACTAAGCTCGATGTGGTAGAACCACTCCCCAGGTTTATATAAAATAATTACTCCCTAGGATAAAGAAGATCGCTTACTTAACAGTAAAAGCATATTAAGATATTGAATTCTCAGGATAAGTTAAATATCTGCCTTAGTGCATACCTAGCTTTTTTTAACAACTGATTGCAAAATTTTTCTAATGGTAACTGTCTTTTGGTTAGATTTTATTACTCATCATCAGCTTAAAATGAGAAGGTGCTAAGTTTATTTTCTCATATTTTAAAGAAAAATTAAAATTGAATTTAATATATAATTTAAACAAATTATATACAGACTATAATTATTATTATTATTATGTTAAGCCTTTTCCGAGTTAGTGCATCTGCGAACTTTTACTCTATGATAGTCCCGCCCATCTCAATGACCAATTTGAGTATTCCTGATAATCTTCGTGATTATTCAATGATTGATTTAAGATCTGCGTACCGCCACGAGCGGTTAGTGATTACTCTGAGATTAGATAGTGCTAAAATGAACTAATTAAATTAAATTAATTTTAATTAAACTAATTAAAATACGAATTTTTCCTAAGACCACTGATGATGAGTACTTGGCAATACTCGTACTTGTATGAGTACTTGTATGGCCAGTCAAATTACAATAAATGAAAATAAATTTTTGTTCTTGTCCTTTCTTTGGTATTCGAATCCGTCTAACTTTTAAATAGTTTCTTTTCGTCATAAAGACGTGTTACTCTCGCCAAAAAAAAAAATTTACATGAAAAATTAATTTTTAGTTGTTTATATTTTGAAGACTCAAACGGAGTTCTTGTGCTTCTAGCTAGAAAAGCCATTATTGTCAGATTTTATATAAAACCCTTTCTTAATAAGCACATTTTGGCATACTTTTTTCGAGTATGTTTGCGAATTGAACTTGTCACCCTTTTAGTCCAAGTCATGACATGCGAGTTTATGCGAGGAAATTTAGTCGATACCGATCTTCGACACCGAATGTTTTGGAGTTTAGAAAGAAGGTCATTTCCTATAAGCTGAAATTGTTGATATTAAATTTAGAAAAATAAAAATAGAAAACGAATTCAGCAAATAATAGTGTTGCTATTTAACGTGGAGAAATGTAAGTAAATTGAAGATACTATTGCGATCTTCTCTAAGATAGACAAAAAATAAATTTCCTTCAGTGAATGGGATAAAATTTTTATTGTGTAATAAAATATATAATGAATGTCAAAATTTAATCTTGAAATTAAAATACAAGCCTAAAAGACTTCATTGATTAATGCTTGCTAATTCGCATAAAGTAAAATAATTGGAACAATCAATCTTAAGAAATCTTAAATATTTCTGAGCAATAAAATAAAAACGGTATCAGTTGGAATTTTAGAAATCAAAATGAACAATAATATTAAAGGCCATAAAATTACAGAAGAATTTGTTTCATTTTATTTTGATTTCTTCTTTATTTTTTTTGACAAAAGCTGCTCTTAAACAAAAGACTTAAGCAGCGAACTTTATTACCACTTTCTAAACATAACATTAAACTAATTTCAAAATGCAGTGTATAAAATAGTGGAATCTAAAGAAATTAAGCTATCAAATGACATCTAATAAGTTTAACTATGTCCGAGTCCGAGTCTGAGTCGAACGCTAGCATCATTATCAACGGGGCAGTGCGTTTTCATTAAAGTAACTCAACAAAGGCAAGACATATGCCATAATATTGCTAACAAAAAGCCAAAGAAAATTATAGAAAGAAATGTTTGAATTAACTTTCTTTTTCTGCTTTTCATAAAATGTCAGTAATTTCTTATAGATGAAATTATATTTTTTTTTTCAAATTTTTATTTAAACAATGAAAACAAATTTGCTAAAAATACAAATTAGCTAAATGCAATTTAATGCAAACGATTTGCTTAACTACGAGCAACTCTGATGTAGATCTTATAATTAAGAAGAAGCATAGTAATTATTTAAATTGAAAAATTATAGATGTGCAATTCTTCAAATGATTTCTTGTTTTTATATATCAATGAATATGCCATTAAATATGTTCATAGCCGGAACGACAATTTTCAAGTTTATTAATTAAAGAATACAGCACATTAATAATGTATTAGGTCTGTGTATACATATATGTATACATATATACATATATGAATTATGTGCTTTGATACGACGTAAGTTCTGCTTTAAGTCGAACCATAATTATATCTGAACAATTGTCAAAACAATGTATATAATAAAAATGTATATTATTCCATGTTTCTAATGCTAAGTAAAACTACCTATTTCTTTTGTACAAACTAAGCATCATTTTATTCTTGGACTTCATTTGTAAAGTTAACCAACGCCTTGAAGATCTAGACTACGCTGACGACACATTACTCGTCTCGATCTGCCAAAAATCGTGGCTTAGGTTGAACAATGTGTTGATGTTGCTAAAACCAGAACATCAATTGCCAGGAGTACATCAACAACTGCTTCCACAATCGAGAGTAAATCCATCAAGTACGTCGGTGAGCTTTGCTATTTGGGTAGCTACGTTAATACACTTGGAGGTGCAGCAAGAGATGTGGATAGCAGAATATTAAAAGCCAGAATAGCGTTCAGTAATCTATGAAGTGTATAGACAGATGTCTGCGTAATATTTTGAGAATTTGGTGATCCCAAAGAATTTCAAATATGGAACTGTTTGGACGAACAAAACAAGAAGATATTAACAGACAAGTGAATATTATTGACTTGGCTACACACAATAAATCCGTGGAACCCCTTAGTTAACAGAGACACTGCTAAAGATACAAAAATTTGAAGTGCCTATGCTCCTGATGCATTACGACTAATAATATATTTCATCGAAGAACTCAGAAGAAGATTGCCTGCGTTTCTTCGGTGCTTTCAAAAAATCTTATTAACTTTAACATTGAATTTTGACATGTGCTCTCTGAAGGAAGTCCATAATTTTTTAAATATATATAGACCAAACTAATATGCAATGCGTTTGGCTATGGTGTTCAGTAAAGCTTTCACCTCAAAGTAAATGGTTAACTATTATCGGTTTGCATCTATTTTGCTAAATATGTTCATATCTGTTTTTTTTATAAATTTTAAACAAAAATAGCAACTTCTACTTATTTTAAGATGATAATAAGTAGTTCCGAAACAATTGAATACCTGTTTCGATTATTCTACTATCTAGTATCTAGCTTCTCATAATATTTTCCAATTCATTTTTCTATTTTCTACGCACTTTGCTGCGGTGCGTTCTTGTCAGAAGACCAAATTTATCACTTTTACTAAATGCGAACAAGTCCACGTATAGACCGGCATGGAAATAATTTAATTCTGTTGCAGAAATTTGCTGCTCCCGTGTGCATACAATCCAAGAAATTTATAAGAAGATAAAAAAATAGTAAAAATAGTAAAGACAGTAAAAAAGTAGCGAACAATAACACAATAACCCAGTTTGGCGCTTAACTATAAGAGTAGTTAACCCAAATCGGCAATTGCAAATGCGCAAAACATTGAAAATTTTATATAAATTAAGTTATTTTCATACATTAACGTTTTTTTTATTCTTTATTTTTTTCATTTTTAAGCACAGAATATAAAAATAATAAAAAAAATAGCTGTTAAAAGGAAAAGTATAATTTTACTTAAAAATACCATTAAAATGTTTTAATGGAAAACGAAAGACTTAAACAACAAACTTGCTTTAATTCAAACAACTCAGCAAACATGAATGTTACAAATAATCTGTCAACTTATATACACGTTTTAATTAAATTTTTCATTAACTTTTACGATTACATCCTATAAAACCTGTGCTCATATGTATCTGTGATATTGTACTGTTATGATATATAATAGTAAAAACAGAAATAATTTCAATTTCCCACATTCGTGGCTATCCGAAGTGGACTGTCGCCCACATTGAGCTAATTGCTCAATGCCTGCGTGTGATCGCGAGATAAGCAACCTATAATCGATAAGTTTTGATATGATATATATTTCAAATGCATTAGATCTTTATTTTTTGCTGTTATAACTTAAATCAATTATTCTTTAATTATATATTAAAAAGTACTTTGGACTGTACTTAAAGTAGTTTCCACAATAGTAAATTGCTGTAAACCACAACTAATTATTAACCCAAAAATACTATAAATTATTAAATTTATATTAATGTTAAATTGAGTTAAATTTGTATATCAACGCAATATTCATGCTCACCATAAAACACAAGTAAAAAGATAATAACTCTATAATGTATTCTATTTTATTTTTAGTATTTATTTTTACATAGATAGATATGAGTATGTAAAAAAAAAACTTTAGACGTTATAATACTAGAACAATTTCTATTTTTGCTCTTTTTCAATCTTCTTTTAAAGAATGCGCAGTGGAGTAGTATTAAACCAAGCCAACCAAGATTCGATATTTTCTGAATGAAAAGAGGAATCCAAATGAAATTATACTTAACTATAGTATTTATCTTAACTATAAGATTTAAAATGTTCAAAAAGTTGACTATAGGTTTGGGTGAAGTAATTTAAGTAAAGAATCTTGATTTAAGTGCAACCAGTTCTTAATTTATCTTCATCATCATCATCATTCCAGTATGATTCCAGGGAAACATTGGGCCATAACAAACTTTTCTTAACTGTCACGATTTTTTGCCAGGGTTCTGATTTCTTCAAAGGTTTTCCGTTTGCTTTGATTTCTCTGGTGTTCGCTTCCATGTTTGGTCTTCTGTTTCCTTAAGGATTCCATGTTAATCCTTGTTTTGTACATTTTATTTGGTTCCTTCCTCTAAGTGTGCCCGATCAATTGTCATTTACGTTTTTTGATTTCGTTTGCTATAGGAAGTTATTTTATGCACGACAATAATTCATCATCTCATACTGCATTGTTTCCTCGAGAATATTTCGTCAAAAATTTAACTCATATCATTTAAGAACCATCGCATTCATACGATTCAGCTACGTGTGATTACTGACTGTTCCTTAAAATCAGAAGAACGCTCCAGAAAATACGTTGAGACGTTATGAAGGAGATTAAGACTCAGTCGGTGCGCTGTTTTAAAGCCTATTCCAAAATTAACTTTAATAAATGTTTCCAGGATTTGAAAAAAACATTGGCATGCATATATTATATCATAGGTGAAGGTGTAGATCACTTTAAAGGTAATCTACAAGGATCTGGATTTGGATTTAGATTAAAATTTTTATTTGGTTTGAATGAATAAATAAGGCTTTTCTATGACTCAGTCGGTGCGCTGTTTTAAAGCCTTTCCCAAATTTAACTTTAATAAATGTTTCCAGGATTTGAAAAAAACATTGGCATGCATATATTATATCATAAGTCAAGGTATAGATCACTTTGAAGGTGATCTACAAGGATTTGGATTTGCATTTGGATTTGCATTTGGATTTGGACTTGGATTTAGATTTAGATTTGGATTTAGATTTGGGTTTGTATTTAGTTTTGGATTTGTATTTGGCATGCATATATTATATCATAAGTGAAGGTGTGGACCACTTTGAAGGTGATCTACAAGGATTGGATTTGGATTTAGATTTAGATTTGGATTTCTATTTGGTTTGCAAGAATAAATAAAGCTTTTATAAGTAATAAGCAATTTCATCTCACTGTTATACCAAAACTATTCAAACATACTCATGGAATGAGATCGTCATATAATAAACTAATTTAAATTAATAATACAGGCTCTATGCTTTAACTGGAAGTATAGAATTGTATTTATTTATATACTTAACAAAGGCTTATGGATAGGTTTCATATACGAGTGTTAAGAGAAATAATGTTGCCGTACTTAAAAAATAATACCTTTAAAGAAAATTAATTACATTACTTAATTATTTTAATTAAAGAGTTTTCTTTTGTTATGACTTAAGTAGAGTACAATAAAGTCTTTGAATATGTAAATATATTAAGTTGAATATATTATGGATAATTAATTGTGTGTTTTGATGATGTCGATTATTATTTCAATAAACAATTTGGCACGCTCACACAATATTTTCCCACAATTGTAGATATATAAAATTTTTAATAAATACATACTCGTATCTATTCACATATATGACTAAACATATATAATATACAAAAGTAGTGAATGCCATAAACGAACCCTCCGAAACAATGGCAATAATAACAAGAAGACATATGTATGTTATGTGGAAGGTGTCAATGAACGAGGCACCCATAAGTTGCACTTTGCCTGTTAACCAGTCAGTCCATCATCCATTGTGCTATTGTCCGAGCTTTAATTTTATTGCGATATAAAAATATTATTATAATAATTATTTTTTAGTGAAAGTTCCAAGCGTGTGAATTGCAGACGCTTACACGCAACGCTTGTAAAATTAAACTCGCATTGAAATTATTTGCAAAAGTTCATGAAATTTTTAATTTCTTTTTGTGGCGTGGAAAAAAATTTATTGCCGTAAATTGAAGTACAACTGAATTATTACGCCAAACTTATCGCTAAACATGTGAGTTATTGTTAATGGCATTTAATTTAATTTAATTTAATTTTTTTTATTTTTCCTATTTTTTTTATTATTTTTATTTTTTTAAATTTTATTGCAGTGCAGTTTCAATTAAAGAAACTCGACTTATGGTTATGATTTTAGGGTCTATAAAAACATTACGTAGAGAAAGAAAGTGCTTTTCTATTGTTAATTAAATAACTGCTTTTGGATTTAAAAACTTGTAGATTTTATTTTAATATTTAAAATTATAAATGCGAACGAATAATTGATATATAGATCAATTCTTTAACATTCGAATCTCCGCAGCATGTGTGCTTTTATAAAACTGTAATCAGTTTTATTTTTTTTTTTTCAATATTTATATATATAGTATAGTAGTATATTGTCTATATAATAGACAATTGCCTTTCACTGAGGTTTCATAAGCAAAGTGATTTTTTTTTTAATAAATTAAATCAGTAAAATACTTTTATGACTATATTGCCTTAAGTTTTATTAGCACTAATGCTGTCATGTTTACCACAGTATGGTATATTGATTTCTTTATTTATCTGTTTATAATATTTTATAATGTTTTTATAAATAGGCAATAATATATTGTCGAGAACAATTTTGTAAAAAACCAAAATTTCGGAAAACATAAATTAAAGCCCTTATAAAAGTTTTTAATTGACTTTAAAACAAAAAATTAAATATCTATAAAATCTTTATTTCTATTAACAAAATTTTGTTTTATATATTTTATGTCATAATTGCAGTATAGTCGGTGTGTCAGTGACCAACTTCAAGAAGTGCTAGTTTGCAATTTGCTAAAGAGCATTAAGAGCGGATACTTACCTTACCTTTTTTAGCTAGAAAATATTAGACGCAAATACCTGATAAGGTGTGTTTTATCCCAATCCATTTGAAGCTGTAACGTATTATAATAGAATATATATACGTTATACATATATATATAACCTAAATAGTTGTTTATAATATATATATACTTAACATATGTACATATTAAAATAAATTATTGTACTCCGCTTTAAAATAAACCATTAATTAATATATAACTGCCACATGATATTTATATAATATATAATTCTTTCAATTAATAACGAATGATATATAAACTAAAAGTGCGTTTTGGTAGCACAGTAGTGCTTTAATGCTTCAAGGCTTAATAAAAAACATCTATATAAAGAGGAAATACATAGATTGAATGTGGGCTGGTTTGATTACTAGTAATTATTTCTGTTTTAATATAAATTTATTTTTAAGAATGTATATATATATGGATATATTAGTTGGTAGTACTTATTTTAAAATCATATTATTTCTTTAAAGTGAGACAATATTATATAAATTTAAATATAATTCTATTACAAACTGAATTTAATATAAAAAGCAAATGTTTATTTATAGAAATAAAAAATATTTTTATATTAGAAAGCAAATAGAAACTTTAAAAATTAGACTTGTGAAAATAAGAACAATAGTAAATAATTTTATAATATAATTTCCTAACCGCGAGAGCGATTCAGGAACAATTGCATGGTTTCTTTGCGAAAAGCACCAGAAAGACGCTTTACGTAAAAAAATAGGCAAACTCAATAACTATTTATTAAAAATAATCATAAATTTTTCTACTGTACATTTTTTTTTGGGTAATTTTATATAATGGAAATATGGTAGACAGCCTTAGAATAAACCAGTAACTATTTTCAAAAGATTCTATCAATTTAGTTCTTTTAATTTAAATTTAATCATTAATCTAAAACAGCAATTAAAAATTAAAATCTTTATGTAATTAAAAGAAACTCTTATTTTTAAATTGGCTGTAAATATTAAAACTTAAATATAAACGATTTCAAATATTTAAATCATTTATAATGCAAGTCCTTTTCTTTTGTAAGCATATCACAAAAGAACAACCGCTTATTTTAAAAATAACATATGACACAACAACACTGCTATCTTATTTAATCCTACCTTTTCGAAACCGCTTAACACATAAGCAGCACAAATTGGATGGTTGCCAAGACTAAAAATTCGTCTATTGTGAACGATTTTTAAAAGTACGCACAAAATTTCCAGTTATCTCTGAACAAATATTTGACAATTAAGACTTAATTCTTTTTGATTTACTGGAATTAAAAAACTATGCTTAATTCTTGAAAAAGCATGATAGAATAGAATAGAAATATTATTCACAACCATGTAAAAAATAAAATATTTTTACCAATAATTACAAAGAATTAATATACATTTTAAAAACTTTAACTTTAAATTTTATTACGTTTTAAAACTAACAAAATTTTCTCAGAGTTGCCATTGAGAATAGTGCTTATTTTATGTTGTTCTTTTGCGATACGCTAACAAAAGAAAATGCCTGTATTCAATTAATTAAAAATAAAATAAAATATAACCCAGAAAATAAAAACTGAGATTTGAACTAAATCTCAGGTCAAAATACTCTTCCTTGACAAATTAAGGACCACACTACATGTTGGTTTTCATATATTTTTGCCACATGAGCTAAAATTTCTCTAACAAAAGGATTAAGTTAAATTAACTAGTACATGGTCAAAATATTTTTCTCAGTGTAGCATAAACAAAACCTGTGATGTAAGTTTAAAAATTAGTCTTAAAATTAAAATTAGTCTTTAAAAATTAGTCTTTCTATAAGGTTAGCAATAAAATTTTATAGTTTTCGTAACTTAATTACTATTCAATTTTAGAGCATATATTATGTATATGTACGAGTATTATTTTGTTGAAGCTAGTTGAGTCAGTGCATTTGAGCACTTTTACTCTAGATTAAGTGCGAGGTTTCTTTATAACCCTTCTCTACGCCTTTACTGGATTATTGTTTATCACTTTATCAGACTAAGAGCAATAATTGACCTCAGATTTGCATATCTCCCCGAGGAGCCTGTAACCGTTCTGAGATACGATAACGCGGTGTTGGTAAGTCTGTCAGTTTTCGTAAATAATTTCAGGCCTCAATCCTTTATATATTATTTGATCGGATCAATATTGATTTATTTATACATTTCTCGAAAATTTTTAACATACCATAATAGTGCATTAAATCCTCCATTCGTGCTTGTCGTTGTTTATTTTCCTAGTTTTTTTTGCTTTTTTAATGCTGTTAACTAGCTTCTTGACTTTTACTAATTGTATATGTAAATAAAATATATACCATAGTAAGTATGTATGAACTACAAAGATAAGTTGAGCATTGACTGTTTGAGCGAATGCAGTGAAGTGGCTTACTTCGTAAATGATATCAATTCAATTTAGGAGACTTATAGATATAGATTGTAATATTTTTAATGTATAATTTTAAATTAGTGATGTTGAAAGTATTTAATTTGTATCTTTAGTATAAAAATTGTTTAATCACAATTTATAATGTTATTAATTTTTGAGAAGGTTTCGAGAAGTAGTGAAACAAAATAACAAAAATTCTTTTCATATTTTTAATTCATTGAATTTTAAGCTGACCATACAGCTGTTTCGAGTATTGCCAAATATCCATCATTATTGGTCTTGGAATTATTTTTTGTATTTAATTATTCCTAAATAATTTTTTTTTTTTGAAAGTGCAAGTACCCAGGGTTCAGCTCATGCCGTAATACATAATAATGAGATACTTCTATATGCTTGTGTAACGTTTAGCAAAGCTTCAAACACTACTATTCGCCAGCTAGAAATAGCACAAAGCTATGCTCTGAGAAGTACCATGGTACATTAGAACGAATGACATCCTCAGGGATCTCAAGACTGATCCCATCCTCACCAACACCGTATTGTCAAATCTCAGAATGGTTACAGTCTCCTCGGGGAGATATGCAGATCTGAGGTCAATTATTGCTTAGTCTGATGAAGT
This sequence comes from Teleopsis dalmanni, assembly GCF_002237135.1. NCBI lineage: Eukaryota > Metazoa > Arthropoda > Insecta > Diptera > Diopsidae > Teleopsis > Teleopsis dalmanni. The sequence continues at coordinate 176,825,416 of NC_051847.1, forward strand.
GATAAACAATAATCCAGTCAAGGTGTAAAGAGGGGTTTTAAAAATACCTCGAGTTAGGAAAGAGTAAAAGTGTTCAAGTGCACTGGTTTAAATAGAAATAAATAAAAAAGTATGTATAGTGTAGTTTATGCTTAATTATTTATTATAACTTGAAGAAGTGTTATTAAAACTTATCTAGTAATTTATGTTTTAATAAGTAAAAGTGTATATGCTTTCTTAATTTATGCTTCATAAAATCACAATAATTATGCTTAAATGCCTCTATTAAGCACATTTATTAGTTTTAATCAATATCTTAGCTATTAGCAAAATACACAAAAAACAATCGCTTAAAATAAACTTAAATAAAATTCCTCTAAAATTAAAAATATGAACCTTAACATTCTCAGTCATTTTGGTAATCAAGAAAATGCGTGCCGACCTTAACTTTCACGAGGTTAATCCAATACGAAACGCTTAAGTGGCACGCACTGTCTTTTTACTCTGATGCTTTATTGACTTTTTTTGACTTCGTGTTAAAGGCAGATAATAGATATTCAATAACTCGTTTACAGTAGTTTATTTTTGTTTGAAAAATAATTTGTCAAATAGCATTTTTTTGTTTTTTCTTTTTGAAAATCGTTGCCGTGACAGTGTGGTGCTGGTGCTGGTGCACCTCGCCGAAAACCACAGACGCCTTCACGTAGGCGTCGACTTCGGATTTGCGTACCCAAAACAGCAGCGCGATCATGCGTTACGTATCTTGTATCTTATATCTGGTATCTGCTATCTGGTACCTGTGAACATGTGTTCACATATTTGTTTATTTATTCATTACAACGCTTAGTAAGCTGACAAATATTCAAGTGAAATTGCGGCAAATATTTTGTTGACTACATGCTTTTAACGCAGTAATTTTTTTAATTATATTTCATTAACGAACGATAAAATTTTCAGGTGTCATGACGGTTGTAAATTGTATTTGAGTTTCGTTATTTGATTTAGTGCTACATCAAATATTTGAGCAAAAAAAAAAGTTGTTGTCAGTGCAATAAATTAGATTCCGAATGAGTTATAAAAAAAGTTGCTTACTCATTTGTGATATATAATTCAAGTAACAAATTAGTACAAATAACTAAATTAATATATTAATATATGTATAATAAATTTCGTCATAAATACTTAATAAAGCATCTTTAATGTCAGCAGTATATATGCCATAAACAAGTAAGTCAATGAACTTGCGCGTCGTTGGAGCCCTAAATCATATCTAATCTTCGTGTCGGAGTTGCTGCCATGTGGACATAAATAGCAATTTTTCAACACAACGTCAAGTCATCAAAGCCATAAAAATACCACACAAAATAACGATTTTCATTAAAATGTTGAGAAAGTAAAATTTCTTTAAGAGCTTCACTAAAAATAGAGACATTGCACTAAGTATCTGGTATCTGGTATCTCGTATCTGGTATCTCATTGATATTTATTTACTGGTCACCGTAGCATCACAGCATATTTGCACATAAAGATGCAATATTTCAACTTGTTTCCGTTATCAGTAACATAAGAAAATAAATTAAGAAATAAATACGCCAAACGAGTGGACGTCGGAGATGCCATGTAGTTAACGTTCACTCAGGCAAAAATCACTTTCTTCGCAAATCTTTCTGTCTCGCGTATGCCTTGGAAGTTTTAGCTCATGTTTCAGAGTTTCAGAAGAAAGAGAAAATTAACTTCAAAAAAAAAAAATAAATAAATTTAATCCAACAAAAATTAAAAGAAATAAGAAAAATTGTGTTGCAGCATTTATTTTATCTAAAACTGGTCCAAAAGTGAATTTCAGCACCATGCCAGTCTGCAGAGCCCAAGCCACTAACATACGAAGTCACTGCACTTTGGCTGTACCTTAGGGAAGACGCTTGTGCGGAGCATGCAGTTTCCTTCTTACATGCCACATACGTTTAAGTTATTTGCAGTATTTTATGGGCGACAAGGCAGATATTTATGGGATTCAACAGCCAAAATAAATGCAAGAAAAAACGAGTTCTATAAGTGAAAGTGAATTTTTTACTCTGCAAATGTAATTTCATAAAAGTGATTTGCTGTTTTATTTTTTTAGTAAGTAGGGTAAGCACTAAAAGCAGTGTTGCAAAACGGGTTTGTTTTTAATGTGAAAAAACTGCAATTCTCAAGCATATTTGCACATAACTTTTCAGTTGGAATTTAGGGAAAATATCACATTATTAATAATTACAGACAAATTCATTATTTTTTTTATTTATAAATTTTTTATTTAACATAACTAAAAAATTGCGATATTTATTTCTGGTATGCATATTAAAGGAAGCAAATGGTTCATAAAAAATGTCAAAATAATTATAAAAGCTAGAGTTAAAGCTAACCCTTCATAATACTATTAAATGGTACAAATTAAGTTCACACGAAAGAATTCCTCAACGAAAGAATACCATGATGGTAATGGTTTATAGATATGTTTATGATACAGCAAACAAAGATTACTTTCATAAACTTTACATTCCAAAGTAATCTAGTAACATTCATCTATCTATCTGGCGACTGTACCATTCAAAAAACACTTGATATAACTCAGGTGGATCGAGTTTTTGAATATATGACATAATTAATTATTTATACTAATAATAAAAAGTTTTTACAATATTTCTTAAGAAGAACCGTTAAGTATTTATTTATTTCATTGCAAACGTCATGAACTGACAACCAACTAACTACAAAGAAAGCAAGTTAATACATAATAGATATGTTGTTATGTAAAGTACTTTTTAAATATTAATTGCCTGGCAACTCTGGCCTGTCATTATTCTATATTCCTTTTGTAATTATTATTCATTATTCATTTTTAGTATAGTTAATAAAGCGAAGTAAAGAACATGTTAAAAATACATCGGACCGTGTTTCACTTTTGCTAAAAATATATAATAGGTTATGGGCCCAGCACGCTTCCACTGCGAAGTAAAAAGCACGTGCACATAAAAAGTAGATTTAATACGTGTATAAAAATGTCGGGAACGGTGATTCGAGTTGAACCGCTTAACGCGGAAAACTACGATACATGGAAATTACAAATGAAAGCTATTCTCATAAAAAACGATTTATGGTCATATGTCGAAGGTACTGCGTCGTGTCCAACGGGCGAAGCGGCTGCAAAATGGATCAGCTTTGATCAGAAAGCGTGTGCTGATATAATGTTATCAGTAAGTGCATCAGAATTAAGATTAATTGCAGAATGCACAAATTCAAACGAAATGTGGATGAAACTACAAGCCACATATTCATCAAAAGGGCCTGCGCGCAAGGCGACGTTGCTGAAAAAGGTTGCACTTTCGCGCATGAAGGAGGGTGAAAAGGTTAGAGAGCACCTCAACGATTTTTTTGAAGCCGTGGCAAAATTAAAGGAAATTGACGTCACCATCGGGGATGAGCTTCTGGCCATACTGCTCCTATATAGCCTACCCGACTCTTTTAATACTTTCAGGTGCGCGTTAGAAACGCGCGACGAGCTGCCAAAGCCAGACATACTTCGAGTGAAAATATTAGAAGAAGCTGAATCGCAAAGGACAAAAGAAGACAGACATAGTGATGAAAACTCTCTATACATAAATCGAAATAAAAGCCGAAACGCAAAACAAAACAAACGATACAGTGATTCTAAACGAAACAAACAATGTTTTAATTGTGGCAAAATCGGACATTTTGCACGTGAATGTAAAAATAAAGCAAAAGCTGAAAATAACACGCAATTGAAAAATTCGAAAAAATCTGTAAACAATAATTTTAGCTATCATGTTGAAGATGCATTTATTAGCTCAATAAAAGAAAATTATTGGTGCCTAGATAGTGGATGTACTGCCCATTTAAGTGCAAACCGTGAATATTTTACAGACTTTCAAAAATCGAATAAAGTGCTTAACTTAGCAAACGACAACACAACAAATATAAACGGCGTCGGTAAAATGAAAATAACTGTAGACGTATACGGTCGTGATAATAATATTGATCTTAAAGAAGTTCTATATGTCGAGGACTTGCGTACAAGTCTACTTTCTGTATCAAAAATAGTAGACAGCGGATATGAAGTGCATTTTCGCCCTTCAGATGCAATCGTATTGGACAAATATCAGAAGGTTATAACTCGAGCGAAAAGATGTGGAAATCTTTTTATTGTTGAAAATAAAAATCATTTTGCACAAGTTGTTGAAGAAAAATGTGACATTGAAAAGTGGCACCAGAAAATGGGCCACATAAATGAAAACGATCTTAAAAAATTGGCTAGTAATAACCTAGTACACGGATTAAAATTAAATCCTAAACAAAAACTTCCGACTTGCGAAATTTGTATTAGTGAAAAACAAATACAAAAACCATTTCCTAAGAGTAAAGAAACTAGAACAAGTGACTTATTAGAGATCGTGCATAGTGATGTGTGCGGACCAATGAGAACAGCATCAAATTCGGATGCAAAATATTTCGTAACATTTATTGATGACAAATCACGCTATTGTCATGTATATTTTATAAAACAAAAATCCGATGTATTAAATGTATTTAAGCAATACAAAAGAGCAGTAGAAACATTTACGGGTAAACGAATTAAGGCTTTACAATCAGACAATGGTAGAGAATACGTTAATTCTGAATTTAATTTATTCTTGAGGAAATTTGGTATACAAAGACGCTTAACTGCTCCATATACGCCGGAGCAAAATGGTATTGCTGAACGTAAAAACAGAACTCTAGTTGAAATGGCCCGTTGCATGATGAAACAAGCTGAAGTTCCGCCAAATTTTTGGGCAGAGGCCATAAATACAGCGTGCTATATTCGGAATAGGTGTCCTACAAAAGCATTGAACGGTGTAGTACCGCACAAGTTGTGGACTGGTAAAATGCCAACTATTGTACATTTTCAAGTATTTGGCTCTAAAGCATATGTCCTAAAAAAGGATAAGACTAGAGATAAATTCGATTCTAAGTCAGAACCTTACATGTTTTGTTGGATATTCAAACGAAGCAAAAGCCTATCGGCTATGGTCACCTACAAAACGAAATATAACAATAAGTCGTGATGTCGTGTTCGTAAACAAAAATATCTATCATAATAAATACGAAAACATTTATATTAACAATGAAAACGACTGCCAAACAAATGATTATATCGATATTGCGTTCGAAAATTGTGAAAATCAGAAACTGTCGGTCAATCCGAAAATTGTAGAAAATACAGATACGCGAGAAGAAAACTCCATTCGTAGAAGAGGTCGTCCGAGACTTATTCGCACAAATTCACGCGGTAGGCCTCGAAAAGAATATTACACGTCAAATCGGAATGGTGAAGAATCATCCAACGAAGACGAAAATACAAGTTCAGTAAGAAAAATTGGTGATAAAAACCATTCAGATGATGAACCTGACAACAACGTTTTTGAAGATTGTGAAATGGCGTTTCTCACTACATATCAAACTCCAGTAACGATTTTGGAGGCACTTGAAAGCGATGAAACAAATTCCTGGTCAAAAGCGCTAGAAGACGAAATGGTGGCACAACTAAAGAATAAAACATGGGAAGTGGTCGAAAGACCGAAATCACGAAAAGTTATTGGGAATAGATTCGTGCTTCGAACTAAAGATGACGAAAAACAGAAAGTACGATTAGTAGCGAAGGGTTTTGCACAACGACCAGGTGAAGACTTTCATGATACGTTTTCTCCAGTCGCTCGTTCAACATCTATAAGACTACTTGCGGCACTGGCAGCAAAAATGGATTTGGAGATCCATCAGATGGATGTCATTACAGCATACCTAAATGGAGAGCTCGAAGAG
>NC_051847.1:176831350-176839809 GCF_002237135.1 Teleopsis dalmanni
TTAGCATTCCTAATCTCTTTATCCGAGTATAAGCATGTAGTTTCTACATAAATATTGTCCATTTGAAAACTCTAAAGATATTTATTCTGTATCAATACTTTAAATTAAGAAAACAAACCAAAATTTGAAATACTAGTATCTATAGATACGCTTAATCTCTCCAACATATTTTATTTACTTATACTAGAGATAATTACTTATATTAACTATGCTTTTTTAGAAAAAATATCAAAGTCAAGTAAATATTTTACATGCTTTAAGTTACATATATTTAAGAGGACTTTTTTACTTAATCTAGATTACTTTAGTTTGTATTATTATCAGCCGTAATTTTTTCTTTCAGAGTAGCAAAAAAATACTCGTAACTTACTAAAGAAAACATGTGAAGCAACAACAATGCCCTTTAAATCTTCAGTTTGGTTTTATTCTCAAAAATTTTCCGTCTTAAGTTTTTGTGCAACTAAATTTGAAAATCAGTTTATTGTGAATATTCACTGAAAATATGTTTCAAAATTTCAGTCACCCACAAAAACTATATGCGCATTTCCTTTACTAATAAATTCAAATAAATAAATAAATAATTTTAAATATTTTTTAATTTTTATTTTAATTAATTAACCTTTTGGACTTATACTTTTTATATTTCATATGACAAAAATAACATTCAATATATTTTAAAAGTGATGTCAATTTGTTTCAAATAGGCTTAATGCTGTTTATTTGACAACTCTGAAAGTTAAAATTACATCTATTATTACAAGAACTTTGATACATAAATGTTTTTAATATTAAGCTTTTATTATTAAAATCATAATTCATTAAACAAAATTATTTAAAAAAATTTGAAACTGTAAGGGTTTATTCAAGAAAAGAACAATCTGAAAGCACGAAACAATGAACTTTCGAAGAACAATGAACGAATTCGAAGAACGTAAAAGGGCCCAAGTCGTTTCATGGTCTACTTCGGCTAATCTTTTACTTCAGTAGGGCCTGGTTGGACGGTGCGCTATCTCAACGTCCCACAATATATAAATAAGCAATGATGAACTAATTAAAAAGCACCCCCGGAGCAAAAATTGTTTTAAAAGCTTCTGCTCATGTTACAAATCAATTTTTTTATTGATAAATATGACCTTAAGCTTTACATACAATATAATAAATTGTTCAATAAAATAAATTGTTCAATCTACACATAAGTTGTTTTAGTGTCGAAATAGTTTTTAGACTATTTACAATATCCCTTCATGCAACACTATATCTTAGTACTTGCTGCTAAATTTGCACTTTTAAATGTCATCCATCACACAATACAGCCATCTATTCTTATGTCTTTGCGCTATATAGTGGTAATTGGTGCATACAGTATAATCGTCCATATAAAGGACATGCTCTGAATATCGGTGATGTTACACTTTTTGAAGTTTATCACATTTTTTCTTAATATATTTTCTAAAAGCTTCAATTTACTTCTATAGACACCATCTACATTTCGAACCGGGCCTTACATTTTCGATTTACTGTATGAAACAAAAAGTATAATTTTGTGTTCGTTATTCTGAACTTCATGCTATAAATTTTATTTATTTATTTTATATAGGTTTATTAAAACCTATATAGGTATTTATGTTTAAGTCAATATCGTTATATATTTGGGTTTATTTTATATATAGCTTGGAATTCTATAAAACAATCTCAAATATTGTTTCTAATTAAGATGTTTTTGGAAGATTTATAGCTTATTTAGACAGCACAACTAATTCTGTTTCAAAAAACCTGTACACATAACAAATCTTATTATACAACTTACTCATCCAAAGAAGTTTTAGAGCCTCTGAGTTTTTCCCTTATACGGTAACACAATTGGTCAATAGACATAAGTGGATACCTTGAAGAACTGGTATAACCTAACCTAATCTTAATTTTGTTACTCATATTTATATCGTTAAATATATATTGATATATCGTTTATAATATCGTTAAATGATTCTGCTATTATGAGTTATAAATTTAGTTTTAAGAATTTAATTAATTTTTTACAAATTATAATTTTCTTTGTCGTATTTTTTTTTATATGCAATTAGATATTATATTATTAATTTGATTTTTTAAATAATGAGTCAAATGAGCCGAATGAGTAAAATAAAATCAAAAGTAGATTTTAAATTATTTTAAAACAGATTTTAAAGGTTGCTGTCAGCTGATATCTGACCTTGAAAGCTTAACATAAAACTATACTTCTTAATAAAATTGATGTTAAACTATGTTTAGTAAGCTAAAAATGTTTTTAACGAAATTCTTTTAGGGGTGCTTATGTGAGTAAAAAATCGATTAAAGAGCGTTAAAACAATTTTCATACTCGCGCAAGCAGGACGAAAAGCTTTATAGCTTTTCAATACCGTTAAAATAAAGTATTGCCATGTATATGTTTTCGTTTCATAAATAATTTTGAGATAAACTTAAAATCTCAACAGACTACGATTTGCTTTTAAACAATTATTATTTTTCCATATTAATAATTTAATTGTAAATGATTTAAAAACAAACCTTCATAAATTAATAACAAATATAATACAATATAATAAACAAATATAATAAATAATAATAGTATATACTAATATAAAAAACGTTAAGCTTATTTAACATCAATATAAAATGAAATGGTTGGTAACCATATTTGTTTGTATCGTTAGTTATTGCCAACATATGGCTGTAAAATTGTTAAATTCTGTAGTATAACAATGAGGAAAGAGTGAAAAAAAATTATTAAATTATATTTAAATTAAAAATAAAAACAGTATGAGAGCACGTAAACGAGTTCATACTGATACATCTACAGTAAGTAAGGATGAACCCAAAGGTAAATTGTTTCAGTTCATACAAAGATCTACCTCTGACTGAAATTTTACTTCAGAAGTTGAAGAATCGAAACAGCCTGGCAGTATGTCGGAACTGCATAAAAAAATAGATAACTTGATTGTTATGGTTACAGCACTCACGGAAGAAGTGATTGCATTAAAGAAGGAATGGCGTCTGGAAAATAAGGATCCATTAAATATTAATAGTCATGGCAATATCAACGACATTATCTATCCTGAGAAACCATTCGAAACACCTGAAGCTTTCATCCAGTTCAATAATGAACTTAAATTAGAAGAAAAATTTGATTTGCTGGTATTAATTAATTATCATTAAAAATAAATATTACATTTGTTAAGTGATGTCGCCAAAGACCACCACTGTTGATGGTTATTTGTCTGTATCCGAGACAGACAAGCAATAATTTACTTAATTAAAAATTGAATATTTTCCATAGTATTGCGTTAATAATTTCTATTTTTTCTATTATTAATTTAAGGTAAATTGCTTTTTACAAAAATGCACCTATACGGTTAAGGCAAAATCTTTTATTTTTAACTGTTGGAAAACATTAATAACAGATGAAGCAGCCCAGCACTTCGCTTGGATAAACACAACTAATAAGACGTTAGTTCAAAATTTGTTAGCAACTGCTGCAATCAAAAGTAAATATTAGAATAATAGCAATAGTGTATTTACTTTTTTTTTGATTTTATTCTTAGAGGCATTCCAGAAGAAATATGGCGAAGATAACGTGAATGTTTTTGAGGAAAAATCTAAAAAATTTTTCTTAAATTCAAAGGACCGCTGTGTGAAGCGGAGGAAAAAACAATAAGCTTAGAAGATGATCCATAAAAAAGAGATAGAGAAGTGAGAGCTGATTCCTTAGTCTAAGAAATTTAAAGATCGTATCAAACGACGATGGGAAGTCCATTTTCAATATGTGTGTCTGTGTTGTACTCGTATCTAGTTCTATTTTTAAATATTTTAAAATAATTTATATTTAGTATTAAATATAGTTTAAAATATTTTAATGTATGTATTTTTAATTAAGTAGAAATTAAAACTATAAAATTTATTAATAACAATGGTTGTTATTTTATTTAATAAAATTTTTGACTATATATATATTTTCATTTATATTTATATTGACATTTTTAATTTAATAGAAATTAAAATTATAAAATTTACTCATAATTATAGTTGTTCTTTAATTTAACAAATTTATGACCATATATATATTTTTATTTATATTTATATCGATATCTTTAATTAAGTAGAAATTAAAACTATAAAACTTACTCATAATTATGGTTGTTATTTTATTTAATAAAACTTCTGGTTATATATATATATATATATATATAAAACAAGCGAAAACGATATTCGTAGCAGAAAATATCTTATGGTTAAAACAAAACTGTTTTTTTAACATATATCAATATACAGAAACCTTCAGAAGATCATTGATAGTATTAAAGGGAATTATATAAACATGTTTTTTGGTTGATAGAAAATATGCAATCTCAATATTTGACATTGAATTTAATGATTGAGACTGCTGTTAAATTAAAATTAGACAAAATTAAATTATGAAAAACTTTTGGTTAACTCTTGTAAAAAAAACAGTTTTTAAAGTCAAAAGTATATATATATAAATATTTTAAAACGTCTGGAGAATCACTGTAAGTAATAAAAAAAACAATATATTAATTGCTACATAGATACACTACCTCTTTATTTGATATTAGTTGAGACTGTTGTGAAGTTAAATTTAAACAAAATTAATCTGACATAAGAAACAGTTTTTAGAAGTCATTGCAGCAACTTATTATTAAGCTCTAGTTCATCTCTGAACTATTGAGCCTCTCTATTAAAGAAGGAAATAAACTGGAAAACAATGATACGAAGAAATGTGTAAAAGTAAAATCTTTAAACTAAATTTAAATGCTAAAAGTGGATTTAAGTTAAAACTTATGCGTTTTCTATTAATTGTTTACTAACTATATGGAAGTTTTAATTTATTTTAATAAAATTTGGTAGATTTATTTTACATTTATCGTTCGCAGACTTAATTCGAACTCAAATTTTGTATAAGCAATAAACAAAACTTTTTTCGGAATATTCATATGGAAACTATCGAGTATAGTCAAACAATTCAAATCCTTATATTTGATGTAATATATATTATGTATAATAAGATGTATATTTCTATAAAGTTGTAGTTTATTTCAAAAAACTAAAAAATGCTTGATACTCGAACAGAAAAAGGCAGACAGATTTAATTGGATTACCATAGTTCATTTTGCTAAACTGATCATGAATACAGATACTTTGTTATCGGAAACTGAAATACAAATACTATTTTTAGACATAGCTTAATTTCATAAAAATCTTAATTTCATCTTCGTTTCAGCGAAATTTAGTTGTTTTTTCCATACAAAATTTAGTTTTGAGGTTAGAACGAAATTAAGAAAAATTACCTTAATTTCGTTGAAACGAAGGATGAAATTAAGGGACATTTCAAATGCAACTATGCGTAAGAAAAATTTTAAGCAAAACATAAATTTGAGATAACGAAAAATGGACATTTTTTTCAAAATAAATGTCAATGACAGTTGACTTTAATAAAATCGGGATATATGGTATATTGAAAGTATTGCAAATTTTTAAATTTGAGTATAGAGAAAGAATTGTAACTGGTATTAATTTATAATATAATGAAAATATAATTCACATACCTGAAATACACTGAAGCTAATAAAACTACTGAATGTCATCCTTTATAGTTATTATAATCAACTTTTCAAATTTCACAGATACGAAATGTAAACAAAAAACATATGATTTCCTTAATTTGGGGCAGTATGAACACTTTCGAAATTAACTTAATTACATTTTTATGAAATTAAGGAAATTTGGCTATCTGAATATAGTATAACTTTAACAAAAGATAACGAAAAGGTATAATTTTAATTTTTTTTTGGCGATCCTGTTTATTGTGTGACAATCATTTATGAAAAATTATATCTGATAAATATTAATTATTATTAATTAATATTAAAGTATTAAAGTATTATTAAAGTAATTTAAAGTAATAAAGTATTAACTTAAACTGTATCGAATTGAAAATATATACGATGTTGTCCATTCGCTTTAAATTGTAGAATTGCCTACGACTTATTATCTTGTTTTTAACTTTGTAGTAGTTCGTTTCATTTGACTGTATCATTCATACATGGGTATGAAAAGATATATTAATGATGTACATATAGCTAATAAAATATTTTTTTGTAAAATTCTGGAAATGATTTCTACAAAAAATTTCTTAATAGTTATATATAAGGTCTGAAACATATATATAAGGTTATATATAAGATCGATATTGCAGTCAGATCTCAGTGGAATGTAAAATGCTGCATACTTTTCGCCCAATGCAATATCATATGTAATAACAGTCAATGTAGTAAAATGCATATATGGTTAGCTCAAAAATTTTAAAAGGTTTTAAACCATTGTAAACTATTTCTCCTTTATATACTTTTCTATGTTATATAATCTTATATTTATTAATCTACATAATAATAAGAAAATAGAGTTTACAATTTTTTACAAAGTAACATCAATTTCAAAAATCATATTTTTTAAAAGTCATCATCAATCAATCATATTTTTTGTCTTAAATTAAATTTACGTCACAATATTATCGCTTTAATACTAACAAAAAACATAGACATACTCGTAAAATTCTATGTTTTCGGGTAAGAATAGATATTATACATAGATATTATGCTATATGCAAATACATTTAGTTTACGGTTAATATGAAATAATATGCATTGTCTTTTTGTTTGAGGAGAAAATATGGTATTAAATAAATAAAAATAGTTTCTCTCTCCTTAACTCAACTCTATTGCATATCTCAGAAATAAAAGAATAAAATGGATTATGGAAAACATGCTTGCCTCTCTATATTAGGTAGTTTACGAATCATATTCATATATGTATATATAAGAATTTATGTACATATAAGTATATCATATGATATATATATCATATGATACATAATGCATAAATAATATAAATATATTTTTAACTATATTTATAACTAAAAAATTTAGTTCGTAAGTATAATCTGATATCGAATTTTTTTATATGTAAGATAATATACATTATCTATTAGTTGAAACCCTAAAACGAAATATGCACGGGAATAGAACTATTGGAAAATATGTCATATTTTAATATATAATATAATATTCTAAATGCTAATTATATAATACATGAATGTGAATCAAACTCCGATGGTAAAATTATTACCACTCTATATCTACAGTTTATCTATTAGTTCATAATCTATAGAAAGTTATTATTTTGCTCATAATCCGATTCTATAAAACAACACAATTGTCAAATTAAGCTTTAATTAAGTTCCTTAATTGTGTTGCCATATTGTAAATATTTATAATTTATTCAATAGTTTACTATGTTAAAAGTTTTTACTTTGCTCATTTGGTTAACTTCGTCACAAAAATAAGTTTATATCACAACCCAAATCGACACAAAAACGCGATTATTAAATTTAGATTTAATGGAGTTCGTAGTATATGGTTCAAAACGGAACCATAAATTCAAAAATTATGAACAAAATCAAGTTAAAATTAAGATTTGTTATTTGAACAAGTTTTGAATGAAACTAGCAGAATTAGTAATTCCAAGATCAAAGCCTATTCTGTATGAATAGGCTATACGATTGAACAATTTGCCATTATCTTTTATTTTATATGGTTTAATTATTTCAACTTTCTACAGATCTGCTTGAGGACATAAGGTACAAGTCTTGTCAGTTTCTACTTCTCTAATTGGATGTCATTGATCCAATTAAAATCTTATTTAATAACATAAACTTGAAATTTTATCTTTAAAATGCTATGTTTTACACATGAAGTTATCTGTGATATTTATGTTTATATGCTTATTAGTATACATATTCTTTCATAATGTATATGCAGCGCAGCGCCTTTCCTTATGTCGACAACGCTGAACTTAAATTTTTTTTAATTTTTTGGAAATGTATGGCAATCTGTTAGTACACCATGAAGCGTGATCAGTTTTATTTTGGTCGCTGATTGGGATGGTTGGTTGTTTGGTAGTGGCTTATATTATTTCAATTTAAAGTGTAAAATAATTCTTTTTTTATTAAATAAAAAATAAATCAACGCTTAATAATGGAATCCGAACAATATTTAACTTTCAACAATGGTCAGAAAATGCCGGTTTTAGGTCTTGGCACTTGGCAGGTAAAGTATAAAAATATATTTATATTTATTATTGTTTATAATTATATTTATTTTGTATGTATGTATTGTATTTGAGTATCTATTAATTAATAATTAATTAAAAAATAATTGCTAAGAAAAATAATTTGCATTAAGCATTCAATTTTTAAAAACCAGAATATTCAGTATTTCTTTGCCGCGCCCGTTAACGTTTGAATGCTTCAAATTTATCTTGAATTTTGCAAGCAAATTTCCTTTGACTCTGCAGTCTGCGGGTTGTTGGAAACTCTTGTGGTACTTTCTCCAGTGTTTAAAACACCACAC
>NC_051847.1:176839909-176849101 GCF_002237135.1 Teleopsis dalmanni
TAGATAATAAATTTATTAAGAAAGATTATAGGAATAAATGATCTAGGCATATTGAGAACAGGTTTTTAATGTCGCTATTCACTAATAGATATGGGTCGGTATTGTAAAAAAACTCTGAGAAGAGTTATGATTACACTTTGCTGGTGCTTCAAAACAGGACGATATTTCAGCAGTTTAGGGACACTCAAAATCCAACATTTAGATCGATTACTCTAAATATTAGAAAATAATGAAGCTACTTAAACCTCAAGCCTGGTTTATGCTTCCCTATACATATCAAGTAAATCTGGTATATAAAAAATTGAAAAAATAGTACATAAGTACAAAACATAAGTTTTGACAAGATTTTTGTTTTGCATTGAAGGAAACGTCGCAGAGTTGAGTTAATCATATCTTTTCAATTTAGTCCCTTAGTTCTTAAGCTATTTGAATGAAACTGGCGAACTTGCTTTTTATGAGTGGACTTCAATCATATGTCGAAGTGGTCCGAAATCGAACCACTACTTTTTATAGCTACCATATAAACTGCCAATTTAGATATAGATTTTTGTTGGAAAATCTAAAGATATCTCAACTTTCAAAAAGTCAAATCTAATAACTTAGTTTTGCCTTATAGATAGACTCCTCTCCTGACCATATAATCTGAAGACAAAAGTAAATAAATAATTATACTTTAGTATTAATATTAACTATAAATTTTAAAAATGAGAATAGCTAAGGATAAGGAAGTGGTAGAAGTACTATTTTAATTACTATATAAAAAATACATAATAAAGCTTTTAAAAGTGACATCAATGAAAATATTTTCTCTAAATTATACATATTTATGGACTTGTATATAAATGAAACTTTTGCTAACACTTATTGTAATTAGTTTGGTGAAGTATGAAAAAAATTCGTAAAACAATATTTCCCGGTATCCTACCTCCCACCTCTTGTCACCCAAATAAACGTAAGGAAATCCAAAAACTGCCTTCTTTATATCTACCAATTCGTTATCTATTGTCACTGACGTAACAATATCTTAGACATTTATATCGTTTCATCTGCAGAACTCGATAAAGATATGGAGAGTGATAGACTCTACTCCCTCTTCATCATAGAAAACTCTTGTAAAATCCTCTTGTCAGAGTTGAAGCATTCACTGAATAGCAAAGTTACCTTAAGCACTCTAGTCGGCATATAAACTACAGGTTTGCTGAAAATTAGGCGTACCCAGATAAGAGGCTGGTTCATATATGTGCACATCGATATTCAGTGCTGAGACTCTATATTTCATTTTTTTTCTCGAGTTCATAGCTTTGGGTTCAACAATCGTCGTGGTTGCCTAACTGGAAAGCTGGGAAGATGATCATTAGTGTCTCAAAGAATATAATACTTATAAATTTAGCATTGACATTAGTGAAATTAATTGCATTCAATTATTTTTGTTTAGATATACTATTTACTATTTTTATTTATAACTGAACTAGCCAAAGTAATGTAGATGGAAATTGTAGAGCACATGTATTTCTTTATCCTCAAGAATGAACTAGATTACAGAGAGATAGTAGATATTAGCATGAAATTATTTATTGAACTTAGTTCTAAGTTCTATATATATTATTATATACTATAGTATAGAATGGAATAGTATAACAAGCATATAGTATATATAAGCAAGCATATATATATGTATATAGTATGAACCAGCTGTTATAAGCATTTACTTTTAATTTAATTATTATCTTACTCTATATAAATTGATTAACTTTTAAAAATATGAACTCAATATAAAAATGATATATTGACTTCATATTTTCACAATCAATGACTCTTAAATAATATTGCATAAATTTATATTTATTTACTTCTCATATCCAAATAAACATTAATTCATATTAAACATAAAAGGTTATCATAAAATAAATTAAACCTTACAGTCTATTTCAATTCCCCTTAGTATGGAGCAAAATAATTTTAGCATAAGCAATCCATTTTGTTTTGAAGTAATTTTTACAAATTTTGGTCACCGAACCGAACTTAATTGCCGACCATTCAGTTATTGCAACGCACCCGTAAAGCACTTAAATCTGATTTAAGCAAGCATAAACATGCTATATACATTCACTTACGTATAACCAACGTGTACATATTTAGTGCTGTGCAAAAGGGTGTATTTATTGGCCAACAACAACTGCTCCTGCATAATACGATTTAACATAAAATCTCTGCTCTCAATAAATATTTAATTTCGATTCGGAGGAAAATGGCCACAAGCTGAATGTCGGTTAAAAAGTTTACACCCACAATTTTAATATGCGTTCAAGATATACTTTACACACACATACATGCTCACCTATTCGCACATGTCGAGAATGGAAGTTTACTTACATATTGTATCAATTTGTAAGTCCTCATATCCATTTGCATATAAGACACTTAACCGAATAGGCCACAATTTTTAGCTTTAATAGCAATTTGGACTTCAAAACTGTTTTGAAGTTGAGCTGAAAATATTTAGGTGTTGCTTTCTCGCCGCTCTGTAAACGCTTCAATAAAAATAACATATGAAAAGCATTAACACTTACAGACGATATAAACCGACTTAAGTAAATTATATATTAAGTCATATATAAGTAATATAAGTAAGAATGAAATGTCTGATGTAAAACCATGCGTAGACGAAAGAGTCTTAACCGCAGTCTTCATATTCGATAAAAAGAATATACTTTTAAATAGGTGGATAGTTCTCTCAACAGAATTAGATCACAACGGTGCTTGCTTAAGAGAAATCTCACTACTCAACTGGAAAGTTCAGACGATGGACCGTGTATTAACTCTTAATGAGAGTAATCTGTGTGATATAATACCATGCCTACACCAAGAAGTGTTAAATCATATTATTTACTTTTATAAATTTATCTATATGAAATAGGTAGTAGCTTATATTTAGTAGATTGGAAAGAATGACTGTACATATATTGATCAAATTGTGAGACAGACTGATAAAATATAATGTATAGATCATTGTTAAGAATCAAGTAAAGTAATAAGTCTGGTATATACTTACATCAAAGTGTCTTAAATTTTATTATTTTAAAACAGACACATATGTACGTATAGGTGTTGGGTTCAATTGACTGGTTAAGAACGTAGAACGTAGAACAACCTATTTATGATACTACAGTTTAGGACCAGATATCATAAATAAAATTGAGCAGTACTTAGATATATAAATAGGCTACTACATATTGACATATGTAAGTTATAGCCTTCTATGTTTCGATACACTCACAATGTACAATATATAATACTCCTATAATAATTATCCGAGACATCCTCACATCTCTCATTGACGGCTGATTTTGCGTGTTGGGTGCCAAACTCTGTGCACAACCTAAATTGAAAGTCGTGGAGATTGAACACACTCTATACACTATCAGTTCATTGCCCAGCAAAGCAACAATCCAGGGGTGTAACGTGAATGTTGTGTGACATCTTGGATTGAGGACAACAAGGATTGCGCTGGCATTTTCCATGTTAAATGCAATCAGACACGTTGGTTTGTGTACTCACTTTCAGAGACTCGCGCCAACTACTGTGATCATATGGGCATATATCATATGATCATATGAACTACAAAATATATGCCGCATATGATATTTTCCTGTTTCTGAAACTAAACTAAACTTCAAGGAGGTTGTTTCGATTTGTTTGCGACCGTTGAAGACCTTAATCAGCTTAAGAAAAATGTATGTAGGATTGGGTCAAGCACTAGTATAATTGCACTGTACTTGAGGACCATTTTAAGGTGATAAGCTAAATTTTGATTTTTTTATGGGTTTTTGAGAGTTTTAAAAATTCATTCTGAATACTTTTTAAACAGAGTATCGAGTTATTCTTATGTACTTAATTCCACCAGTACTTAAATACCTATTATAGGGTACTTAACCGGCCTAATAGTATACTATGAAATGTAAATATGTAAAATTATCGTTTACTATTTCATATATGGAAACACAGGCTGCATTCTGACTAGATAAGAGTATGGAGTTAAGGGAGTAAGCCGTTCGGTAGATTTTGCATAAGTAATAAAGTACACATCATGCATAATTAAAATAATGAAACGGTCAATTTATAGTTTTTGTTTTTGTTGTCATCGTCGTTGTCGTTGTTGTTCTTTTTATTGTTAATTTCAGAGCACATAGCATGGTATAGTCCATAGTATAGCCCAAAGTAAATTGGTATTTTAATGCAACAACTATGTATGGTCGAGAGTAACAGTCTCTGGTGAATTACTAAAACCATAAATATTTGCACAAATTGAATTTGACTGGTTAGAAAATGTTTAAGTGTTTCTCTAAATTTATATCGCTTGATGTCAAAATTTTCATAGAAATCAGTTATTAAAACTAATTGAAACATAAGCTTCGTGGGACCAATAATTGAGTGGATCTTGAAAAAATTATAAACTCAAATTTACGTATGTTATAACATATAAGTATATATTAAAATTGTTAAGAGTTTACCCATCCAACGTGGCAATCATCTTTTTGCTTATGTGGTTCTGACAACCCCACAGTTTAATGGTTCGTACTATTAAGACATTTATCCATATATGAGGAGTATGGATGGCTTGATTTTACGTGTATGAAGGAAAAAATTTTGATTTGTTTTAACATTTTTCAAAATTAAGTAATACGGATACGAAAAAAGTGGATTTACAGTTTTGACTTTTTCCGGTCTCAGCAGCGCAAATTAAGTTTTATTGCTATTAAATATGTAATTTATTTGATAAATGACTTTATTTTCAAGTAAATCCATAAAACTGCACAAAATCTAAATTGAGGCTCAAATGTTGTAATAAAATGTCCCATGACATATTTATGCTTCATTTCAGAAAAATTTTATGTTTTTTTGTCCTTTCTCATCAATGGGTTGCCAACTTGTAAATTAAAATTCCTTTCAAAAGCGTGTAGGGTGGGCTTCTCTTTAACGTTGAAGATGGAAGAAGATGGATGTGAGTCATTAATGACTCCAAATAGCAAATAAAAAGCTTAGGAAATAATGGGAAGTACGGGCTAATAGAAGTAACGTAATGAAATTACAAATATAAATTTTTAAAATTCATATGATATAACTCCTTACGGATATGTTGAAGATATATAAAAGTACAAATAACTACTACAATATTGCGAAAAACTATGATATATGGAAATATAAAAACCTGCTAAAATTATTGCGAGAAACTATGAAGACTGAAGAGAATTTTGTGAGGGAGTAATATGTTACTTTAACTAGTGTATTATTATGATAATTAATACTTAATTACAAATATTCTAAGCGTTCAAAACCAAGTACTTGATTGGAAATTATTAAGTGGTTTAGTTTACTTAGGTATTTTTTAAGAAACCTTTCCCACATCCTTACATTGCGATACAAGAATTTAAAATATGAGTCTAAATTTTAAAAAAGTTTAGTCGTTTTTCTTTAGTAACTTATTGCTCATACTCTCTAGATTTAATGATGACTGGATTGTTGTGTATTCACCTCTTTTATTTGCTTTTGGTAACTGAAATAGAATTCAAGCTTTTTTCCTTTATAAAACACAGGCGAGATGTTTTAGATGTTTTCCTCTATTGAAAAAAAAAAATAAAATTACTTTTATAGGAAGGTATTTTATAGAAATTATTTAATATGACATATTCGTTTCTAAATGAATGGAGACTTTAATTGAATCTCACTGTTAATACAAAAAATCATATATAAACTTTTGTTAGTATAATCTCATTTTTATTTCAGGAACACACTTTCTATAGAATCTTTGTTAGATAAAAAACTTGTTCCTAAAAACCAGCTGAAGTGCTTCAAATCTTATAGACACTTCAAATCTTACAGTAACACTAAGAGCAAATGTATGTTAGTTATATGAATTCTTTAGAACGATGTTGAAACCTAACATTACTTAGATCTTTAATAATATTAACCAATATCTCTACAAGAATCCTTAAATTCTTAATTATAACTTAACGTAACCTATAGACCACCGGCAATATTAACAAGTGTCGTAATCTGGATCCTTAAATTCGTCATTATAACCTAACGAAATTAATATCGTGAATAATATAAAAAGTATTTCAACATGAAAGATTTAAGGTTTTAAAAAACAACGAGTATATACCTATATATATGCATATTGGAAAAATGTTATATATACATATTGGAGAAAAACAAGTAGTTCTGAATATTATATCTTATATTTATCATATCTTATATTTATTCTGGCTTATTAAAAATATTTTCCATTCCTTAGAAAAAATCCAGAGATATTGTGGCACAAAATGAAATTCAAAGCAGAATGTATATACATAACTTACAGAGCTAACAGAGCTTGTGTACTTCGAAGCTCTGTAATGATTTCTTCAACTATTACAATATCTAAGGAGTATCTTATATTTTCTAAATACAACATATACACTGTAGAGGTGAATTCTGTGAGGTGAAATCAACTTTAAAATAGATCTATATAGTGTATTTACTAGGAAGTTCTCTAAAAACCTCTGTAACTATTATATTGTCCAGGATATATCTTACATTTTCTAATCACAATTCATATACTGTAGAGATAAACTCGGTGAGCTAAAATCAATTTTAAAATAGATCTGTTTAGTGTATGTACTAGACAGCTCTTTAAAAACCTCTTTGGCTATTATATTCTCCAAGGTGTGTCTTACATTTGTTAAGCACAATTTATTTACTGTAGTGGTAAACCCTCTGAGGTGAAATCAACTTTAAATTTATAGATCCTCTAACCTTAGTTCACTGTTTATAAATTATATTAGTAACTTGGCAACCCTATCCATGTTTCTTATTCACAAATTGTATATTGCCGCGGTTTTTTGTTCATAATTATTGCGCGAATTTTGTTATAAATCAACGAGTTATTACCACTTTTTTTATAAAATCTAAAACCATTTCATTTTGAATATGAAATTTTATCGCTTTTGCATATTTTGAAAGGATATTTGCATACAGTCACATTATAATACATACTCGCACACATCAATAATAATATCCGCCTAAAAATATATTAACATAATAAATTGTACAACAATAAATTTTCAATTTATTTTGGCATTATGTTGAAAGCAATAGAAAAACATCTATTAGGCCAGCATCAATGGCGGCAATCAATTTCCTCTGAATATAACTTCAAGCTTCAGGAAGAGAGAGACACAGTTCAATAGTTTGTTCCAATGTTTGAGTTTCCATTGCAATTATTTATGCTGAACATTTCAATGTTTTGAATACAGTCAAATGAGCTCGCCTACAAATAATCAAATACTGTTTTCGGATCATTATTGTTATTCCAACTCATCAGAATTTAATTAAAACCAAAATAGAAAGCAGAACAAAATAATTTTGTTTATAGAATTAATCATTTATATTCATATTGTTCATATTAGAATTATATTTTTCATCAAATTTCCAAATTTACAAAATTTAATTCAAATAACAATTTTTCGTACTTCTTTTGTTTCAGATCTTCCATTAAATCCATTAAGACCAATTTACTCGAATTACAATGTCATGCCCACAGCCTTTTATTGCCCAGCCGAAGGATTATTCGCTGACGATTATGACTGTCAAATCTACTATCGCTGTGAAGAGAAAGCAAGAGGTTATATTAAACCATACATGTTTGCTTGCAAGGATGGTACAGTATTCTCCCCCACACTGAAACTCTGCATGCCACCTCTGCTAGCTGGACGTGCTGAATGTCAGCATTATGTGAACGAAATTGACACAGCCGCCGATGACAGCTCAATGTTATACAGTGCAGACAATCTAAGTAATAATAATAAACTACAGAACTATGGCTTGACAGGTTTAAGCGGAGTTTCCGTTATATCCTTTTCAACATCCTCTGCACGTGCCGCAAGCGATGTCGAACAGGGTCCACCTTGCGAGGATGACGGCTTTATGCCAGATCCTGATGATTGTACCATATTTTACCGCTGCATATCAAATGGTCGAAGTTTCAATAAAATCGGCTTTCGTTGTTCTGATGGTACTGCTTGGGATGAATCTCTACAGTCATGTAATCATATACGCCATGTACGCGCAAATGGTGGTTGTCAAGGTAAAGCGAACGCATTAAATGATGAAAATACGGAACAAACATCTACGCAATCATCACACACAAGTTATCAGAATACCACCTCAGCAAGTAGTCAACATCAAAGCTCTACTAGTTCTTCACATAGCTCGTCATCTAGTTCTTCGTCTTCATCATCATCATCATCATCAACTTCATCTTCTAATAGTAATAGTCAACAACAATCTAGTACTACACAAGCTAGCAGCACTGAAAGTTCTTCATCAAATACGCAAAGCTCTACTTCTTCAAGTAATCAACAAACATCGACAAGTTCATCATCCTCTA
This sequence comes from Teleopsis dalmanni, assembly GCF_002237135.1. Taxonomy (NCBI): domain Eukaryota; kingdom Metazoa; phylum Arthropoda; class Insecta; order Diptera; family Diopsidae; genus Teleopsis; species Teleopsis dalmanni. Next base: position 176,848,338 of record NC_051847.1, read on the forward strand.
ACCAAGAAAGCACACAATCATCTGCAGAAAATACAAATAACCAAAACTCAAATGAAGCCCAAAACTCAAACAATGAGAGTTCAAGTTCGAATAATAATCAGAATTCTAATAGTCAAAGTTCAAATAATCAAAATGTAAATAATGAGATTTCAAATACCCAAAGTTCTAGCAGTGAGAATTCAAATAACCAAAGTTCTAGCAATGAAAATTCAAATTCCAACCAAGAGAACTCCAACTCCAATCAAAATTCCAATAGCAACTCTAATAGTAATAATGAGAACAACAGTTCAAATAATAATCAAGCTAGCACTGGTACGAGCAATCCCAATCCCACCACTTGTGAAAATGAGGACACTTATATAGCTGATGGCCAAGATTGTGCTAAATTTTATCGCTGTCGTTATGATGGAAACGGTGTACTGGAAAAAGTTCCCTTTACCTGTGGACCAGGTACTATATGGAATCAACAAGAGAAAGTATGTGACGTACCAACAAGTGCACAGAAAGAGCAATGTAAGCTTCAATCTACGACTGGTGCTGCGAACTCAGGTAATGGACGGATGACTTTTTAAAACCAACAAATTTTTTAACATTATTTAGAATATTAACCCTTTTCGGTTAGTAATCAACCCGTCTTGAAGATACAAATAGTCTAATGTGAAGTGTTCGTTTAATATATATTACATATTTATATTTATATATTTATAATATATTTAATATTTTCCCAATATTCCCAATATTTAAATTAAATTTAAAAAAATATT
>NC_051847.1:176849201-176966545 GCF_002237135.1 Teleopsis dalmanni
AACATTCTTATATATCTTTGGGTTATTGTTCTACATTTTCTGGATTGTTCTTATATATTTATTAATACAATTAATAATGCGTGTTTGTTTTTTTGTCATACTTTGTCTTTATCTACAGATCAGATATGTGCTGATTTGTACTCAAAAATCTTTTTTGGTTCGGGGGTAAACGTAGCATCTGCTGATTCTTAAGTGCAGCTACTATGAATTCAAGTAGACTTTAATAACAATTTTCGGACATAAAATATACACATTAGTCTCATTTCTCATTAGTCGTTATTGACCATAATATTTCACATACGCAGGTTAAGTTATAGTAGTATGTATGGTGATTCCAATTGTTTAATAACGTATATCGATCTATTTTATTATCATATAAATCACGGAGATCTTAAATCATTTTAAACCTTTAATTTAGCATTAACAGGCTTTGAATTTTATTAAGTTTATTCGGAAAGTAAGTTCTATGCTGCACATGCTTTGAAATTATATGTATAGCACTTTTTTCATGTTTATAACAGCTTCGGCGAGATGCAAATTCACCATAAGGGTTATCTGTAAAGGGCGTATAAATGGGATTATTAGATTTTATCCTATTTGAATTTGACTAAGCTTCTGCAGTAAACGCTACACTGCACATACACTAAATAATGACAAAACATCTATAAAGCACTCTCTTCATCTTCAGTTGAGAGTTTCAGAAAGATGCTATCTCCTAACAATATTTTCAAACCGACAATGAGCCACTAACAAGTCTACCAAGTAGGATATCTCTGCGTTGCATCTGAATGAGATTATTGGATTTTTTCTTATTTAAATTTGATTAAGTTTCTCCAGAAAGTAAGCCTAACACTGCACATGCACTGAGTAAAGGTTAAGCCTATATAAAGTACTTTTTTCATCTGCTTAGCACCTTGGGTTAGACTCAATCTCCTTGCAGTGTTTCAAACCGAGAATACCCTATAAGCAAATTCAACATGAAGGATATCTTTACATAACATTAGAATGGCATCACCAGATTATTTTTCCTGTTTTGGAGGGATCAACTTAGCAAGTCACATAAAAAATAAGAAGAAATAACGAGGGCATTGAACTTTTCTACTACATTTTTAAGTTTGTGTCTGTATTAAAATTTTTATTAACTTGTTTTTTTTCACTTTTTATTTAATGTTTTTTTTTTAATGTTTATAAACTAAAGTAGATTTTCCAATGCACTAAATAATAATGTTTATATTGTAAGTCAATTTAAAAAATCTACTCACGATTTCAAGACTTCCGGCTAAACAGTGAGACAAAGTCAACATAGTCGAAATGAACTCTCAGAGTGGTGGGGTGGTATACTTCTCCAATTTTCGGTTTCGCCTGTGCGTTTGAGTTTAAAGTCGAGCGTGTATGGTTCAATTCAGTCAAAGAAGAGCCGTGAGCGCGAGTGGTTGGATTTAAAGCTTAAGTCTTAAGTCTGTCTTCAAAGTCTGTCTTTCGGATTGGCAGCAAACGTAGAAACAACCGCACATGAGTACAGAAACCAGTTTGTGTTTAAAGCGTTCGCCGATCCGCAAAAAGCAACAACAACGTTGATGAGGAAACGCGGTGCGCCGTGGTGCGATGACGGTGTCTTAATGGGCAAACCAGCAAAGTGATTCATAAGAAAGTTAACTGAAAAAGCAAGAAAAAAAAAAAAATAAAAAATACATGCATATTTTAAATAATCACAATAAAAGTTTATAATTATAATAAGTAAAATTGTTTTGTTATTATGCATGGAAATGAAAATAAGTGAAATTAATTAATTAATGCAAAATAATTTGTGTGAAATTTCATGTTGCGAATTAGTTGATTTTCAGCTCATTCAACCAGTTGACCACCACGTAGTCAATCATAAAATACAAAAATGATATTAATAAAATTTAGTGCTAACGGAAGTCGAGCTTCAGCGGATTGGCAAGGTCTACAACCACCAAAACAACCGAAACAACAAAAATTCCATCGCTGCTATTTGAGCAGTAAAATTTCATTTCTTCTCATCGCCACGCTCCTCTTTACGAATTTATGCAAATTAGCCAACGGTAAGTGAAGTGGATTATTTGTACCTCCCCATCAAACGCATCAGAAGTGGAAAAGTGGAACTGCACCCATTAAAATGAACAGATATTTTTCTAATTTATCTCTGAAGTTAGCGGAGCAAATCTCGTAATCATGAAAATAAAAATAAATCGAAAGAGAAATTCCACTTCACTTCCACTTTCGTGCGAAACTAGTGGAACTGGTATACCAGAGCAGAGCAGAGCAGAGCGAATTATGCGCTTACGAAAGATACAGCATAGAAATAGCGTAGACGCGTTGCCCTTGAGCCTTAGATACAAATTTAATAGCTTTCAATAAATTTTGTTATATTTACTTGTGATTAAAATGTATCTAATTAGTTCGGCTAGTATGCAAAAATGCGATTCCATGTTTGGAGTGCCATTTAACAAATTTATGTCGTTTAATAGAATATAAAACAGGCTATTATATTATTTGTTGGGCAGTTTTTTAAAGCAGTCTTAGATAGTATATAGTTTTGCAAATAATTATGCTACTTTAAAGTAAACTACTTTATGGTTGTATGTCTTATGAGAATATTATATTGACTCTTATGCTAAAAGCTAACAGGTCATTGTAATCTGGGTAACGATGCTAGGAGACTAAATATCCCTTTCAACCATATCTGCCGCAGTTGTGGGGAGGATGATGCAGGTGCCTCCCATCTGCATTGTTTCAATCCAGCACATGCGCGGCGCTGCTTAACATTTTAGAGGCTTTCTTTTTTGATGATCTTAAAGAACTCCATTTAAATAGTATCATAAGCTTTGACAAAGGTTCTAGATGGTTTTAGCCATTGGATTTTTTATAATACGGTAGCATAATGGGTCTATAGGCCTAAGCGGATCCCACTGGGATCGCCGGTATAACGTAAGCTAACCTATGCTTAAAGCTCCATTCTATATCAGACATAAAGATATACAATAAATAGATATACAAGAAATAGACTTGAGAATCGAGATTGTGCAAAAGTACATCAAAGCCAGAGCGCTGAAATTATGTGATTCTGAGAAAGCTAACAATAATATAGAATTTTGCTCTCTTAAAATAAATACAATATATATTCCATATATTCCATCTGGCATGAATAATCACCTTTCAATGGAACGTTTGATACAGTGCTTGCAGAATAGCTATAACAAACATTCAAATAGATCGTTTTTTTAAATTTATTGCTCCAAATTTTAAAATCTTTTATCTTAAAGCATTTTTTTGATTTGTAGTACTAAAATTACTATAAATAAGATATTTATAAGATATCATCCACTGTGTATGAGTATTATCATATTTCAAAGGAACACTTATTATAGTGAATCACCCAATTGATTACAGACTTTATTGTGTAAAAGTGACACACTCATTCCGTTTAATAAGAATGAGTGTGTCATGCGTCACTAAAGGACGCTGTTTGTGTACTAGATATTTCGGAAGGTGTTCCTTCAGGACTCTGAGTTATGGAAGTGTCTGATCTATAGTATCACAAGCCGTGATTACTTTCACTTAAGTGACTGTTAGTGCACAAGGTTATCACTTCAACACAATGCAACAATATTGTTAAATATTAGGTATAAAATGTTAGATTATTTGAGTATCTTCCTCAGTACATCTAACAATTCTGGTTCCTTTTGATATTATTTTTGATGACTTTTAGGCTGACAATAGTTCGAACATAACTTGATGGATGTTCGATTTTAAAGTGTCAAAAGCTTACATTTGTCCAAGTAAACACAATCGTAAATATAATCATAAACCCACAAAAAGGTCACTGACAGGATCGTAGCCAAAAATTTAATCGCAGCAGGTTCGTAAACTAAAAACAATTCTTTGGCGAGGATTTCAAATACAATGCTGGATCGTGTCAACATTTTTTTAACATGCAGTCATAACAAAAAGGATTAATAATGAATATATATATAAAGTTTTTCGAAGGGGGACTATATGTTCCTGGCCAGTGGTTACAAATCATATGATCTTGGTGACCGATTTACATCATCAAAACTTGAAATTACACGTCCGGTATATCTCTGACGTATTAAAACTGAAATAAATGGTGCTGTTAAAATCACATGGTGCTGTTAGAATTACATGGCTTCCACGTCCATATCTTCAACTTCACGTTAAAAAAAAAATTGGATAATGTGTAATGATCAGTATTAGATTCAGTAACGATCAGAATTAACTATTTGTGTCAAATCTTCATTGGTTTAAGAAAAAACTTTTCATCTTTAGACCAATTACTACACTATAAAATGTGTTTTCCTGGATGCAATGAACTTAAGACCGTTACTTATGGATTTTCAATATCCCAGATATGATTATTTTATTTGTTGTTATTTCACCAATTCTCATCAAAAACTGTAAAAATTTGTCACTACTTCAACAAATTCAGTGGTTGTTAAACGACACATACTGTAAAATGACAAATACTGAACTGATCATATGATAGTTGGGTTATGGTTCTGCTTGCCATATGATTCTGAAAGAGGAATGCTAATTCCGACCCACGAAATATATAATCTTTTGAAAGTATCTCAAAAGATCTAAGTGAGTTTCAATATTTTCTATGTTCTATGTTTTATATTTGCGACTATCATAATTATAAAAATATTTTTATAAATTATGATATTCTAAAGACATTTGTTCTTGGAATCTATTTTGAAATTTTTTTAAGACTTATTGAAGATACTTTTATTTTTAATCATATAAATAATTCTTAGGAAAATATTTTATTTTAAATTTATTTTCTACATAACAAAGCAATGACTTTAACAAAAAATTCTTGTGTAAAACAAAAGACTTCAATTGCTACAAAAACAACAAACTCGTTTTATCGAAGTTGCAGATTTTGTAATTTTTTACTCACTGGCTTTGATCTGATTGCAAAATTCACAAATATTTATTTCGTTGTATTGTTTTTGTTTTTAATTTTTACAATTCAAATTAATTAATTATTTTTAAAAAACTTTTTATTTAAAAACAAGTTCTTTACTTCGGATACAATTTTTTGATACTAAAAATTTATATACACATGCACTTTTTTTTATGAGAAGATAACATGATTATTAAATAAAACATATATATTTTGTTACTATGTGTAAATATGTTTATTATTTTTAACATTTTGAGATATATTTTAGACAAACATAATGCAGAAAATATATTTTTATAGCTTAATATGTCCCTTTATAATCATTTTCCAGTTAAACTGGCATAAAGTAAAATTATTTTCTTTAATAATATCAAAATCTAGCACTTTTTATATATACTTTCTTACATAGACTTTATTCATTTCCAGATAAAGTGAAAAAGTCTCCAAGAGCATTTACAAAGTGAACTTATTGACTTGTAGATATTTCTATTTTACAATGATAAGTCAATTATGAAGTAAATTCTCTCAATTTACTCATGCGTGAGTGGGTACTAAAATATATTAAGTGTTCACATAACAGCTAAAGTGCTAGCTAAATTCACTAAAAAAAGAAATAAAATAAGAAAATGAAATTTTAAATCGTCGATATAATTTATCAAAGTAATTAAGTTATATGTCTAGAGAAAATGTAATAATACTTATGAACTATTATATTCTACCAAGCGGGGTGTCCTAAGAGTATTTACTGTTTAATGTAGTTACCTTTTTTCTAAAAAAACAATACATTAATCGGATACCAGTTGATATCTACATTACAGTAAAAATGAGATTTTGGATAGTTGTTCCAATTTGACAAATTTCAATTCACTGCCTTTTTTGATACTTTTAAACTCAGCATATATGAAGAATGGAGCTATATAACTAGCAATAGAAATACTGCTAAGACCAGTCTCTATCAACATACCTTACAATAAAAGTACACACTTATGTTAAGGAGATTATTGCTTTTATATGAACAAACGAGTCTATTACACCTTTTTTCTTGGTCCAAAAAATGACAAGAATTGTTGTAGAATTGTTGATTAATTATATGAGATACAGAGTCTCAAGAAAATTTTTCCTAAAAAAATCATTCTTTATAAAAACCTACATATTAAAATTAATTTATTACAAAATATTTTTTGAGTTATTTTATACATATAATAAATAATTACCTTTTAAAAAGTATATAACTAACGGAACTCCAATATTTGAAAGAAATCACAATATCTCTATGAGATACCGAAAGACTTCAACTGCATTATTGTCAATTCAACATTATGCGATTTGGCGTAGAATACGATAATTATACAATGATTTATATTAAAATATAATATACATAGATATATACGATATAATTCTAAATCCCAATATTTACTTAAAATTTTGACTAGTAAGGATATGTAGCCGTTTTCTATACGAATAATATCTTCTATGCCTGCACTGCCATTTAATATAAGTTATGATTTGCGTGATCTGGAATTTTTGAGTCAAAATGGTATCAAATTTGTTAAAACCCTAGCATATAGTCTGTTTAAATTTTTAATAAAAAATAGCAAATAGTTAATAAAAAATAGCTTTTACAAAACAATGTACCTATGTACTACGTAGTACCTTAGATATATAGATACTATCAAGGAAGATCTTATCATACTAAACGTGACTACAGTACATCTTCGAACTCATATGAATATATAATAAAAAATTCAGAATAATTCAGAAAGGTGTCTTACTAGTATTATCTTGTTCCAATATTAGATGAAATATAAATTTATCTTAGATACATAGATACGATCGATGAAGTTCTGATCGCACTAAACGTGATATGAGTGTTTAAGAATATCTTCGAACTCATATGAATATACAATACAAAATTAAAATTATTATTATATATTATTATTAAATACTTTTATTTTGTTTCAAAATTGGTTGCCCAAAATCTAATATAATGAATACATAACTACTGAAAAGAATTTTTTACTGAAATAAAATGTTAGAAAAACTCTGTTTATACTATTATTATAAAGTTTGAGTATTTTACATATCAACCTAGGGATTTATGGTGCTCCCCTCATAGAATTACAGTATTTCTTCAAGTCCGAATTCATCAAAAAATTCTTTTGAATTTAATTTGAGTCTTAATATTTTTTTTTTATATGAAGATCCATTAAATAGTTCTTTCCTTTATTCATCTGTGCCAGGCAAATTCTCAGCAAGCGCTTTAAGGTCTCATTTTCTTCCCAAACTGTTGACACTAATCACAACGTCAATGTAGATGTGGCATATATATATTATATATAATTGATGTAGCTCACGAAATATTAATATTGTTATTAGGGACTAATATGCACTATAACCACAATCGATAATTCTAGCATAGTTTTAATTAAAGCACAATATGGGATTTATTCTTCCATTGTTTGTACAGAGATACAACAATATCATCTAAGTGATATATTAATCAAGAGTAGGTCATTCGCATAAAATATGCTTTGAACTTTCAATGTCCATTACAGAAAGTCTTCCATAATCAATATAAAAAACCAAACATAGTAAGGTGACACATTTTTTTGGATATACCCTTTGCTGAGATGAAGGATTCTTTCTCTTCACATTGACTTCAACTATTAAGTCAGCCATCGTTTTTTCGTTTAATTTATTCTAATCTTAAAATCATAGTTTTTTATTTTCAAATAATAAATAAAACATTTATGTTTCTATTTTATAGCTGCAGGCGATGATGAGGATGGACCATATCAAGGCAAATATTTAGGCAAATTAAACTCATATCACCATCAAGTAAAAATGCAATATATTATACCTATAGCGTCACTATGATTAAATATAAAAAATATTATTCAAGGTATCCGGTGATGTTTATGCTGTCAATGAGTATACATTCTTATTGATTGGTTTTAATTATGATGGTAATGGAGGTGATACATTCTTTTGGGCTGGAGCATCCAATCGTCCAGGTCCTCAGGGCTTTATAGTACCAGATGAATATAGCAAGTAAGTATAAGTGATATATTGGATTTTGAATTACTTCTTCACAATATTAATATTATTATTTGTTTAAGGACTAACATACTTGATCGTTACCATAATAAAGACTTTACACTGACTTTACCAGATCGTAAAAAAATTACTGAAATTAAATGGCTTGCAATTTACGATCTTAATACTCAAAATAATTTTGGTGATGTCTATATACCAGAAGAATTTGAACCACCACGTTCTCAAGATGGTGGTACATTATCACGCCGTAGTCATAATGTTAGTAGCAGTGGTATTGAGATATTAGATTCTAAAACAATACGTATCAAAGACTTTAACTATGATGGTTTGGGTAAGCGTACATTTTTTTGGGCGGGAGTAGGCGCACAGCCATCAAGTCGTGGTAGTAAAATACCAGATGAAATGGGCTAGTAAGTGATCACATAACTACTATATTGATATGGTTTAATATATATAATTTTTTTATTCATTAATAGTTTGGATCCTATACGGAAATATATTAAAGAAACTATAACAATTGAATTGCCTGGTGACAAAACTATATTTGACATAGACTGGATAAGCATTTATGATTTAGCTGACAATGAAAACTATGGTCATGTACTGATAACAGATAATTTGAATGTACCACCTTCTTTGGTCAAAATAACACCTTATGAATTTTCGCTGCCAAATTGTCGACAATTACATAAAAATCTTCAAGTTTCGTGGGAAGTTTTTGGACCACAAATTACGTTACAACTATCAGGGCAGGTAGAGAAAAATGATTATATGTCGTTTGGTATATCTGGTTCGGAGAGCTCTAGTCAAATGATAGGCGCTGATGTAGTTGTGGCATATATTGATGATATACGTGGTTATTCGGTGGATTATAATATAACCTCTTTAGCACCTGTGAGTTACATAAAAAAATATATATTTATTTAATTTATATTAATGACATTTTCTTCTTTTAAGTGCGTACAAGTTCTGGGACAAAACAAAGGCGTATGTCGGGATGACGTTGTTGGTGGTTTGGATAGTTTTCAATTAAATACTTACAGTCGTAAAGATGGAATCAATACAATCACTTTCCGTAGAACTTTGATTTCATGTAAGTTTATATATTTTCTTTCATATATTAAATCATAATGTAACTAAACTGCTTTATAGCTGATTCTGGAGATAAGGAAATACGCCTTGATAAAAGCAATTACGTTGTGTGGGCTCTTGGACAGTTGGATTCTAATAATGAACCAGCTTATCATAACATTTATCCAAAGAGTGATATATTAATTGATTTTAATACAACTGAACCGGTTAACGATTGCTTTAGTTTTACAAAACGGGCGGATAGTCCAGTACAAGTGTGGGAGAAAGTGCGAATACAAGATCCGTATGTTTATTTTATATTTAATTTATATTCAATGTTAATTCAGAAACGCAATCTATTTTTAGCACGATTCGTACTTTTAATGCATATTTGGGACCTTCCGGTGCTTTGCGAGGTTATCAAGGTCTTACTGGTTAGTAATAGAGAGAAATCATTTAATATATATGATATATAATTTATAAAAGTATAATAACCTACTTAATACCCCATTTTGTAATTTTTTGGTAATATGGCCGGGTTTATTAATCTTTAATATATACATAGAGATAATGATACATGAATCTTAAAATGTGAAATGTGTTAAAGTTTTTAATTTGATCTTTAAGTTACACAGTTGTTGTGGTAATCCAAACTGGCAACATAAGAAGAAGAAATATGGATGGATTACTAAGTAAAAATTATAATTAAAATAAAGATTTATGAAGAGTCGGTGGAATTGTATAGAGATCAAATTTGTATATACAGCATATAAAATGGGAGTGTTAGTGAAAAGAACTTGGGGCAAGGTAAAAAGACCATGCCAATTTGATGTAACCTAGTAGCAAATCAATTTAAGCTCAAATTTCTGTGTACAACACGACTGACAAACAAATGGGTGATGCTCTAAAAAGTAGAGTAGGTGTGTCCCAAACACCTTTGAGATAAAAGTTTCTTTGAGCAATTCTTTTGCACTAGAACTCATCTGAATCTTTCTTGATTTCAGTATAATTTTTATTGTACGTAGGAGACTTAAAAGGAATAAGATAAATAAATACAAACTAGTCTTAATCTGAGCTCAAATATGTGCACTATATTGGTTATTCTCGATCTACTGATTTTGCTTCTCTTTGAATAGACACGATCTAATGTATAAACTGAATTTATCGCGGAAATTTAAAAAAGAAACCATCTCCCACTTTCTTTCAGAAGAAATCCTGTAACTCGTAATCAGATATACGTTTCTAAACAAAGTTTTTGAACGATGGAATCGAGAAACAATATGTTAATAAACAAATCTCATTTGGACAAAATGGAAAAAAAAATCACAGAGACTTCCCTCAATGTGAAGAAATAAAATCTCTATACATATAGATGTCATCAGTGGCATATGTCAACACGCTTTTAGAATAGGTATTAAGTCCAATGACTACTCCAGCAGCTGCGGTGATGAGAAGCAAGATATGTCCATCAAACAACTGATTTATTTCTATGCAGCGCTAAATACGAGTAAATGAATAAAAACATTAAAATCCTATTAGAATTATGTGGTCTCACAACCTGGCAATTTGGAATAATTTTGTCAACTGCTGAGAAATTTACTTAATGTCATAAACTAGTGTTATATGTTAAGTTTTCTTTCAATCAATAAATTGTATTATACAAAAAGTTCACTCCTTTACACTAAGCAAACAGTTCATGTAATAAATTGATGAGTTCCTGAGCGAAACCATCAGAATTAAAGCCCTCCCACTATTTTAAACATGTATTAATTTTGGCTTTCCATCTGAAAAAATTAAAAAAAAAGCATTATTATTATTATCTTATCTTATTATAATTATTATTAATCTGACTTACATGTTAAATTATTTATTTATGTTTTAAATCTCTAACAATTTATTTATGTTTCTGATAATTTGCAGGTCATGTTTCCAGCGGTTTAGCTTGGTATATAAATGGCTATATGATACCAGAATTATATTTAAAACGTGGCTTAACATATTTCTTTAAAGTAAATATTAACTAAAACTTTATAATTTATCTTGATAATTTTAATTTATTATTTAATTATTTACAGGTAAAGGGTGGCAATAATCCACATTCTCCAGAACATTATCAACCATTGATAATAACAGACGAACCACACGGTGGTTATGATCGACTTAGTGATGCAAAACAAAGTGAGATACGAGTTTTAGCTGGCGTTGAATTTACGCGTAGAGGTCGTCCAAAGCCGACAGCAGCTGGACCACTATGTTTGTCGAAGTATCCACTCAATTACGATCGTCGCTTAGATGATAATTTTCCAAGTTTTAAAAAATTCAATCGTTCCTTGATTTCTGTTTGTAGCAGTGAAGATCCTGCTTTACTAGAAATTACTCCGAACATAACATGGCCGGATACAGTATACTATAATAGCTTCACCCATGCAAATATGGGTTGGAAAATACATATTGTCGACAGTTACACTAATCTGCGTAATAGTGGTAACAGTAGAGTCTTCAAATTAGCAAGTAACTATTATATGCATATTGTGACATATACTGCATTAATGCTATTTGCAATTTATGGATTAGCTCCTAATCGTGTGATTATAACATAAATTCCTGCCTGTAGTTTATTTAAGTGTAATTAGCAATATATTTCTAAGTATATATCGTAAACGACTGAAGTCATACATGTCCAAATAAATTACTCATACTAATAATTTAAACGTCAACGTCACAATGTATACATTTTTTTCAAAATAAAATAAATTGTTTTATGTAAATAAAAATAGTTTTGCATTAGTTTCCATTCAAAAAATTTAATTTCAGTTTAGAATTGCAATAAAATATCTATACAATGTTTGTGAATAATTGCGTATGTGTAGCATAATTATGTATAAGCTTTTATAATGACAGTGAGTTTGTATATAAGCAATTGTATATTTAAATTTACATATATGGTTAGTAAGTCTATATAAATGATTATTAATAGTTATAATTATAGTAGTATTACAATATCTTTAATATATATATAATATATATATTTTTAATAATGTGAGAACTCATAGATCTATATATTTATTATATATATGTATAATGAGATTGGCGTTAGACTTATTGTAAATAAAATATTTTATCTCGATGATTATTAGCAATTTTTGCTTAGTATAATTTAAGTTCAATGTTACAAAATTGATCATTTTTATGTATAAATTTAAGTAATTCCTTTCTAAAGACAACAAGCAATATTAACACATTTTAATTTAGACTATATCATTAACCTTGATTTAAAACTAATTAAGTATTGCAATTAATATCAATTTGTTTGCATACGCATTTATTCCTACTTTTGTTGTCTTAATATATAAGTGTCTATTAATATTTTAAATCATTTTTATATATGCGATATGTTATATTATTGCACAAATATTTTATTGCAAGTTTATATTAAATTTTATTAAAAAATTCTGACAACTTTATGTATGAGAACACAATTACTTATTTGGCACTGAACTGTCTTTGAGAGTAGAAATCGTTATCATTGCCAACGTCTAAGCAAAATATATAGAAATACTATTAAAATATTAGTCTGAAATTAAAAAGTCACTAAGAAAGATTTCTTTAATGTTTACGTGAAGTAATATAAAAAAAATATGTATGGAAATGTTACTAATAATGAAATCATGAAATCTTTCTCAACTTTAATCAAAGTATTATTTTTAGAAATTTTATTATTTTGTATATTATTTACGCAAAATTCCATAATTATCCATGTAATTATATGCTACAATATTAATAGACACTTTTACATGATCAAAGAACTTAATAATAATAATTTTACTTTATAGACTGTAGTTAACGTTTCTCTTTGCAATGAGAAAAATACTACAGATATAAGAATACACAATACTACAGCACTTTTTATTATCACTTTTTTTTATATATTTTTTTTTATATTTTTTACTATTTTTTTAGTTATAATTTATATATGAGTTTTTTTTTAGTTACATACTGATATCTTTTGAACAATAATTTCGCATAAAATTTTTCTACAACGTTTAGGGTTCGTGCTGTTCAACAAAAGCTTCTAGAACTTTTGGTATTTCATTCTTATATGGAATCTTATATTTACTCAGAACTGTGGCTGCTAGACACTTAAGTGTAACATAATTTAACAGGTGTACGGTGTTGGTGGGATTGCTAGCTATTAGATTGAAAGGACGTTCATCTGATTTGTTTGGTTGGTCTAAATCAGCTCCATTATCCAACAACAGCAAAATAATCTAGAACAAAATATTGTTAAATAAAAATATTTTATTTGAAATATTTTATAAATAATAACGAGTTATAATTAAATTTATTTTTAAAGTATGACAAAAAGTATTTAACTCTGTCCTTTTAAATTTGAACCGCAGTCACTTTTTAGATAACTGACTTAATACCTTTACTTAACTTCAGATATTCTAACATCGAGTTTTGTCAATTCTTTATTAGAATGAACGCATAAATCACAGCTATATATAACTGAATTAACTAATAATAATTTATGTGAACAATTTTTCAACGACATTATATGCTACGTAATTTATTTTTCAGATATTTGACTTCAAAATTAGAAATTTTTACATGAAAACTATGACGAAATGTGACGAAAGAAACTATATTTAAATAGAACGGTTTTAACAGTAATAAATATATTTTTTTTTTGAATGTAAATTAAAAGTATTATTATGCTTGAAAATGTGAAAAAATTTAAATTTATTTTTAAAGTCAATTATGACAAAAAAATATTTTTAAATAGAATGTGAAAAAATTTAAATTTATTTTTAAAGTCAATTATGACAAAAAAAATATTTTTAAATAGAATGTTTTGCACAGTAATAAATTATTGCGAATTATATTTTTTTGTAAATAACTCTTATTCTTCTATCATAATTAAAAAAAAAAATCAAAATTACTTTTTAATGCAAATATGACGAAAAACACTATAATTAAGTAGAAGGGTTTGAACAGTAATAAATTACTGTGAATTATTTTTTTTTGTTTTCGTCATAAAAAATTAAATTGTTTTCGTCATAAAAAAATTATTATAATTAAAAATAAAAAAATAAAAAAATTTTAATTTATTTTTTATAGCAAATATAACGAAAGCAACCATTATTAAATAGAATGGTTTAAACAGTAATAAACTACTGTTCGTGATTAAAAGACGATTATTTTTTAAAATTAATTATAAATATTATTATAATTAAAAATATAAAAAAACATAAAACATATTATGACGAAAGAAACATTTTTGAATAATGTGAGTTATATTTCTCTTTATAAAAAAGCATCATTTTTAATATTAAATATAAATTATTATTGTATTTAAAAACTCCTTAAATTTTTATACAAAACTAAAACGTATATAACCGCATTAATTATTTTCAAATAAAAAAATAATGTGCTTACATCGTTGTTAAAATTATATGGCTGTGCAGCGACATGTAACGGTGTTGATTTTGCCTCATTTTTGGCATTGACATCCATGCCGCAGTCAAGTAAAAGTTTTATTACTTCAGAATTGGGAAATACAATCTGCAATTAGAAAATATATTTTTAAATCCAATTCAATATTTATATATATTATTTAAGAAAATTAATTCTTTACCGATGCATTGTTTTCATCACTTAAGTAACCGCTTTTAATAACATTTAAACGAGATACACATAGATGCAGTAACGTATCACTTGTACAAGCACTACGAACGTTTAATTTCACCAAATCACGCACAGCACAAAATTGGAATTTCTTTTGTTCCTCCGTACGTGCTGTAGAATTGAGCAAATATATCAAATGGGCTATACACTTTAGCATACGATCAAAATTTTCTTGCTGCTTCCTGAAAACTGGACGAATTTGTAAAAGATCATGCGCTTCATTTATTGGGCCAGTTAAAAGCTTAAACACAGCATGTATATCATTAAATAATGGCAATGATTCTTTTTCGATAAAATCCGGTTCATTGTTTCGCCTACTTTGCGCAGATGTTGGTTGATTATTCGAGTTATTATTTCGACTTGCACGATCGTATAAATCAAGCATCAAGCGTACTAGCGCCTGTGCAGCAAAGCACGTATCAAAATGCAATATAGAGGAATGTTCAACCCGTATTTCCAATAGTAAACGCCACAAATCGATACAACGCTGCAGTTGCAGTGAGTCTGCATAGGATGCACCACGAAAAGTTAAACGGAATAGCATATCTTTATGAGCTGTTCCAAGTATGCGTTCACAAATCAATAAACTTTGTATACGCATTGCATCCATATCAGCGTGTATGTTATCAAGCTCTTCCAACGTTGTGAACTCAACTGCATTGTTGTAAGCATGGCGTAAGGGAACTTTTGGTCGTTTTTCTGCAAAATAAAAATTCATTAAATAAATTATGAAATTATGAAAAACTGGTCTCAACTTTAAAAACTCCATTACCTATGTAGGGAGAATGTGACGCACGTATATGATGTGCTAAACGCCAATGCAAGATTGCGACACGACTTTCATTGTGTTCGTCTAAAAATGTCGAACCTATCAATTAATAAGTGTTAATATAATTTTCTACATCCAAAAATATAAAATATAAAATTATACCAATTAATTCGTGAGATTCAGCAAGTCGTTCAGCGGAATAAGTTAAATGAGTTTTTAAATAGTCAAAGATTTGATGAGCGCCTTTTAAGCATGCTGTTCTCAATGCATCGTCACCGTAGCGACTTTTGGCATATGGATTGGCACCATGTTCTAGTAAAAGTTTTGTTGTTTCCAGTCTACAAAAATAAGTAGCAAAACAAGAACATTACTTCAGTTAACGTAATATATTTAAGATATAGATAGTTGTGATCTGTTGTAATTTATATTGACATTATTTCCTATTTAATTTGAAATTGAGCAATCATCTTAAAAACCCAGTTTTCTTAATTTTTATTAAAATAAGTACAATAGATATAAAAAATTATAAAATAATTTGCACCATTTGATGCACATCACATGATGCACTAATGAAGCGCATTGCTTTACTTCCCAATCGAATTTTATTGTGTGATATTTAATCTCAAAAATATCATAAGCTGAGCTTACTTTCAATGATATGGCATTATAAAAATGTGAGATATTCGCAAGGATATCTTGTTGTTAACAGATCTGCAGGGATCTGTGAAGGAATTTTAAGACGAATACATGGGTTAGGATGTGGATGGCTATTAGTTGTGTGAGATGGGAATGGGAATCCCAAAGGCTTGGGAATGGGTGGAAACCAGTTGGACTGATTAACGGATATACTAACGTAATTAAATTATACATTGAAACTGTTGAATTACCTTACTTATAATTGGTATTGTAGTAATTTGAAGAAATCTTAAGACCAGGAAACATGGATGAATTACAAGAAGAATATATGTGCTGATATAGGGTATCGGCAGGTAGGTGAAGGGAGGGAAAAACACATATACACGACATATGTCAAATGAACACATACCTGCTTGTATGTAGCCCTTTAAGGGGATGTTGAACGGCACTTGATCGTCTTCGACGAGTGGCCCCGGGACGTAGACACGGCCGTTCTTCCCTCCTCCCTCTTCCCATACCCTTACCCTAAATACCACCCATCCACATCGCAATACATGTATTCGTCTTGTGATCCTTCTTGTTTTTCAGATCTCGGCGAGCTACAACAACAACAGGCGAAGGGAGGGTGTTGCGTAGAATGAGCGGAAATGTGTTGGTAAGGTGAGTGCTAGTTGTGACTAGCTTAAGCCAAGGTTAAGGATTACTGTCATTTCGATAAAACGAAAACTTAAATCAATAGTGCTCAAATTGGTGTGTGAGTTAGTTGAGATATGGTTGGGGCTACATCCCGGAGTTATTTACTGACAAACCTTATTCAACTGGAATAATACTTAATTGAGTTCATAACGTATTCGTTTCATTTACACAGCAATGAAGGCATGACTTACGTTATTATATAAGAAGTACTACTTGACAGTACTAAAATATGAAAAACAAGAAGAAAAGTCGAAAATAAACTGACAAATAAACGTACAACAAAAATGCTATAAATAAGCAGATAACATGAAAATGATAAAATGGTGAATAAAAGAGCTGTGACGGTTGAAAATTTCTGAAAACCCTCTATGTAATCATTTTTTAGTAAATTATATATTGAACACATTTTGTTGCTCTGGAACCCATGACTCATTTCCTCTTCAAGCTTATATCTTTATTCTAAAACTTACCTGTGTTCTTGTATGGCATAGTGAAGTGCAGTCTTTTCTTGTACATCTTTCGCATTTACATCGGCGCCCTTTTGAATTAAATACAAACATAGTTCAGTTGACTGGACAGAATTTATTAAACAAGTGCCACCATTACTATTTGGTTTTTTGATATCGGCACCGTTCTCTACTAAATAGTGTACTGCAATAAAAATAATCAAATATAAGAATATAAAGAGTTTATACAAAAATGTAAAAGCTTACCAATTTCAACATGGGTCATAAAACAAGCGCTTCTTACTGGTGTTGAACCCGAATCTGATGTTGCATTTATATCACATCCTACGCGTATTAAGTATTTAACTATTGGCAATTGTCCAGACACTACAGCACACCAGAGTGGTGTTACGAAATGATATGTACGATCTGCCGGTACTTCGTATAGACCGCGCTGTTCTATGTCTGCTTCACAAACCGTTATCAAATACTCTGCTATAGGAACGCACCCACGTTTACAAGCGATGAAAAGTGGTGCACAGCCATTACGCACTTTTTTAACTATCTCACGACGTGTTTGGCGGCTATGACTATGAGATTATATGAAAATAAATTATTAGAGTATTGGTTTTTATATAAAAAAGTATAAAATTATTTGTCACATATAGTGTTATGGATGGTAAAAAAAGCAAAATAATTATATCTGTTTCAAATAGCTTCCAGTACGCCAATGCCCCGAAACAACAGATGTTGGTCAACACTTCTGTCAGAGACTCAGCAGGTAAGTTAAAAAGAATAACATGAATATTTAGGATTCAAAAACTAAAGAAGGGCTACGAAACAAATTCAAATTTAGAAGTAGAACCACTGAACAGACACCTCATAGAAGTGGGCAGGTTTTTCCGCCTTAATCCAGGGTTGTGTGCGATATCGTAATCTGAGCTAGAACAGTTGTTACTGCACGGAGAAGTAGTTAGCCCGGGGTGTATTGACAACTTTGTTACAGACAACCGTGGTCTCCAACATACTTCTTACGTCGTAATTTTCTTTCTACAGGCCTGTCGATCAGGATATAGGTATACGAAACTATTTCTGAAAACTGACAGATTTACCAACACCACATTATCAAATCTAAGAATGGTTACAGGCTCCTCGGGGATGTATGTAGATCTGAGATCAGTTATTGCTTAGTCTCATGAAGTGATAAACAATAATCAAGGTGTAGAGGGTGGTTATGAAGAAACCTCACAGTTAGTAAAGAGTAAAAGTGCTCAAGTGCACTGACTCAACTAGCCTCAACATTATAATAATATATATTTGGTAGGTTTCTGTCATTTGTTACACTTACATATAAGATGTTCCAGTGGTTAGTCGCCACTGATGTCTGGTATTTATCGATACCGGTAGGGGGTTACTGTGTGTAGTACAGTGGTTGATCCGTTTGCAAGAGCGCAGAGGATGGAATGCCTGTGATGGTGTTGATACACTCAGAATGTAGATATATAAATTTACTGAATTTGATTTTATTTATTATGTGAATTTTGTTCGTATATTTCAGCAATATACCGAAGACATGGGCTTGTAGCTACATTAATAATTGGTTATGGGTCCATTATTATTTACAGTTTTTTATATCTCTATACTTTTTAGAACTCTTATTTTTGAATTTAATTAGCGCGTGGGATTCTTGGCACAAGATCAAGATTAATGATAATCATATAGTTATGGATTAGATAACCCATATCTAAGTATCCAGATAGTACTAGATAACCCATATAGATTATCTTTTATTTTAGATTTTATTTCTAACCACATTATACAATATTTTCTATGCGAAAACAGCCAATAATGTAGATCTTAAGCATAATATCGAAACGAAAGTAAATTAACAATGCCATTCTACATAATTAAAAGCTAATTTATTTAAATATTGATTTGTGCAACCCCCCACCAATGAAAAAGAAACGTAAATAGATGTAGGGAAAACTGTGCGATTAAAATTATTTTTGGAACTAATTTATTGCATTCATTTTATAATACGTAAGCAAATTCATGTATAATTTAAATATTATATATAATATATACATATTATATGTAATCTATGTATGCAAATAATTAACACAGCAACAAAATGCAACAAGGAAGTCTGCAGTAAATGTACAAAGTTCAAAATTATTTAAACGAAAAAAAAAACCACAGCTGATAAATTGCCAAGTTCATTGACGCCGCATATTAATAAAAATGCCTAAATTATATATGTAATGTTAATATTAAATGAATATTAAATAAAATTTTAAGTTTGAATTGAATTAACCTAAATTCATAGAAAATCATAGAAATTTAAAATGGAGGATATTTTGCATATGAACTTACAGTTCCAATTTTTGCCGTAAAGTTTTCGATAAAATGGAGTCTTCAGTGCAGGTTTTGCATTCCTCAATAAGATCGTAATTCAGTTTGGAGATTCTTTTTTGCAAACTCGGTGCACCTAGTGCAAGCATACAGACATTATCGCGCATTCCGAGTTCACTATCTGCGTTGATGGAATTACACATCGCAAGTAGTCTGCGCTGATGTCTGGTTAGTCGATTGGCCGACGTCTTGGTTTTGTTTATTTCTCAGCGCACTTGCGCGACTATTAAAATACCGAATATAGAGCACGTCAGCAGGTGCTCAATTTTCATACGCACTTAAAACAAAACAAAAAAATATATAAGTGCTATTTTTCAACTTCTTGTCGTTGGTGGGATTGAGATTACACAAGTGCTATGATTTTTTTCTTATTCGACGATTTCCCTCGCTTCCATGTACCGTACACAATTTTTTACACTGTAATACAAACCAAATGTACATACATAGATTAAAAATAGCACTGTTATTAACAAATGAATGTGTAAATACATACAAAATTTTTTTACTGCATTAACGTTAATTTTGCGAAATTAATTGAATTGCAAATTCAATTTTGCGAACTTTTTACATATAAATTTTTATTATTCTATTTTTATTCCTATTTTAATTTAAAATTTAAACATTTTACAGATAAAACACATATTCTAATTTATCAAGAAAAATATACACAGAGCAACGAAACTTCAATTTATTGAAATGATATGAGAATGGAACACAGAAGGCGAGTGACAATAAATTCATTTTTACGTCTTGGAAAAATTTTTAAAAAAGTGTTCATATTATGAGAAATTAAAGTTTCACAAAAACAAAACTCGGTAATACGTTTATACGAAATTATAAAAATACCCGTTAAAAACATATTTTAAAAAGGGGTATTAATTTTCTTCAATTATATGTAATATGGTAAAGGCATCTAAAGAAAATTACATAAATAAGAGAAGTTTTCGGATTGAATTCATTAATTCAACATCATTAAACTTTCATGAATAATTCGTTTCTGTGTAATTATTGTAGATAGGTATTATATATTAAGTCTGTTCCACTAGCTACTAGTGGTAACTTTGAGTAACACTGTGTATACATAATTGCGTTCTCGTTTTCGAGTAAATGAGATCATTTGAGAACGTAATATCCCTGTCGGAATTTAAAAATGCTGCACAGACTTTACTCGTATATTTTATGTCAAGTAAAATTTGTGTTTATGTGTGATTTGGTTTGAATTTAAATTTTTGTATTGTTTATTTGCGTGGCACTGGTGTTCTCACCAAATTTTACACAAAGCTGTTTCATAAAAATCTGTGTTAGGAGCGTAATTTGGCATTTTATTTGTGTTACGCTCTCAGTTTGTATTTTACTTGTGTTTTATTTGAGTTTTACTACGAGTAGCTCGTGGAACAGACCTATTATGACCAAAATTTATAGAAAATTGCAATTCCACGTTCGATTCTGATAATTTTAACAATTTCAAGTAATATTATTTATCATACTATATGTGATATTAGAAATAAGTAATATTAACTTGTCGCACAGCGTACGGTCGTTAGGTTATTAAACGCATTAGTCATTTGGATTAAATTTGACAGTTTAATAGTTTTGAGACTAGCACTTGTTGCTTAACAATTATATATAGACTTATAAAATCAATTAATATCAATGAAAATCGCCACATCGACAGGGGTAACGCCCAAATAATCAAAAACATAAGAGATAGCTGGAAATTAGAAACGGCAGAGAGCATCGAAATACACAAACATCAGGCCACAACTATACTCAAAGGCGAAAGGGCTATGTATAATTTGCCGAAATACGTGTAGAGATACACAAAATACAACATACGAAATAAAAGTTAAAATATTAAAAAACAAAAACCGACTTTAAACTTATAGTAATTTGATTGACTATACTTAATACAGTCAGGATGTTGATGTAAAACTGAGATTTATGATCTACTCTTAGAAAACATGATTTTCCAAGTCGTTTTGTTGTTTCATATATTGAATTACCAAGTATAAAAACCTTGTGGTCCCTTCTGAGCATATTAGGGTATATAGGAAAGCGCGTTTGTTGTTTTCGATATCATTAATAACATTATTTACTATATTTAATTAACTACTTATATTTTAACATTATTATATAATTTATTTCCCATTGTGGATATGTTGACGTGTCATTCTAATTTGTTCTTAATTTGCGAGACAAGGATCAGTCTATTTTGCTAAGCTGCTCATCCGTTTATATGAAGAGAAGATTTTGAGTTAATGATAAATAAGTTTGTAGAAGAAAATTTTTTAAATACATGCAATGACAAAAATTTAATGTCAAATATATCGAAATCAGTATACAAATTACCTTAAGATATTGAACTAGTGTTTGAGTATCAGGTTTTATTTTAAATACAATATTTTTAAAGATAACTTAAAAAAATAATTTCGCAATTCAGCATCTATATGTTAGAGGTATAATGTAAATTAGACTGTTTATTAGAAGTAAATTTTTATTCTTTTAAAAATAATTTTATAACGTTTCAATCATACACACATACGGTTTTTCTAAACTGCTTCTCATTACTTTAATAAGTATATAAGAAAATGTTTTTTAATTCATATTTCAAATAAAAATGGTTTTATTGTTGTAAAACATTGTTAAATGCTAAATTAGTTAAATGTTGGATTCTATGATTACCAAAACTCGCTTCCAAAGAACTTTTTTAGATATATTACGTTACTTGAAATTTATTTCGCAATAGTAAGTAAATAGAATCTAAATTATACGTTTTACAATTTTTTTGGTACACTAATTTTACAAAAATTAATAATTGAATTAGTTTGGTAATTGTTTTTCTTAAATAAGTTTATATATAAATTTTTTTAATACACCATATTAAAAGCAAGTGTCAATTATTTTTCAGCTTTATTATTACATTATTTTACTTGCTTATATTGAAATAAATAAAATTTAGTTAAGTTTTGGACAACTGTATAAAACATTCATTACGTTTACGCGAGCCTTAAAAGTTGTTTTAAGGCTCTTAAAATCGATTTTAAGATCGCGTAAACACCCTAAATTGAATTTTGCTTAAAAGCACTTTTAGCTTACTAAAAGTAGTTTAACATCACTTTTAGTAAGAAATGTCACTTTTACGCTTTGCGTAAACACCTTAAAAGCAGTTTAAGGTTTGAATTGTCAGCTGTTAACAGTGAATAGGTGCAAATAATTTGAATTTTATTACAAATAACACTAACTAAAAATATGGAGAAAAGGAAAATAAAAAGAAAAAATTGGATGAAAGAGGAGAAAGAATGCTTAATTAAAATATTTGCAGAAAAACAAATAATTAAATTGTTATTTTTTATTCTCTATTTGAAAATCTTTTTATTTTTTATTCTCTATTTGAAAAAATATTTCAATTTAATATTAAATTTATTATTTTCAATTATTTAAATTTGTTATTAAGCTTAAATTGTTATAAATATATTATATTAATATATTATATTGTTAGTTATAAATAAACGTATAAATTAATTAATTAAAAATTGGTTTTTTCTACATTATTTTTTTAATTGCTTCTATGCAGAAGTGGAAATTTTCTCGCCAAGTACGCGCATATATGATCTCGCATAAGATGTCCGGACGACGAATTTTGTCGATTGTACATCTGTTCAGGTTAAGGATATTCACTTTCACCGTGGATTCTTTCTACATCCCATGAGGAATTATAACGTTGTTTAGATATCTCCACAAAATTGTGAAGAATTCCGCACGCTATTATCACATGCGGCATATTGTAAACATCCAGGTCGCTCTTCTTATAAAGTATTCTCCATCTTCCTTTCAAGCGACCAAATGCTTGCTCCACAACAATTCGTGCTTGATTCAAATATAAGTTGAAGGATGTCTCTTCAACAGTTAACTCGTCCCTATAATTTTTCATAATCCAGTTACAAAGCGGATAAGCGGCATCACCAATAATATAATAAGGAAGTTTAAAAAGCATAGCTTCATTTGAGGCGTTGTAAATTCCGTCGATTTCCCTATGGCTTTCAGGAATTAATGTATTATGGTTTTTGTGTAGAGAACTGCCCCTAAGCACTGATGCATCGTGTGCACAGCCAGGATTTTGTGCTGTGATATTTTTAAATAAATATTGATCATCCACAATAGCTTGCACTGCAATGGAACTATAACCCTTTCTGTTACGAAAGTCTGCAGCACCGTCTTGTGGGGGTTTAATTGGCACATGAGTGCCGTCTATAACATCAGTAATATTTGGCAGTTTAAATTTTTGTTCAAATCTCGAGGCTATGCGTTCACATTCTGATGCATTTGGCCAGGATAATATATTGCCGACTTGATTTTCAATTAAAACTTTACAGAAACTGTGAACACATAAGCAAACAGTACTTTTTGATACTCCAAATCCCTTTGCAGTTACACAGTATTCAGCACAAGAGGCAAGTTTGTAAACTGCAATAGCTATTTTCTTTTCAACAGACAACCCTTCAACAAAATCTACAAGCCTGAAAAATATTTGTCGATTCATTCGAAAATCAGCAATCCATTGTTCATCGTCATAGAACTGCAGAACTTCAACATCCCATCACTCCGAACTTCTCTTCCTTTTGCTAAAAGTTCTAATTCGTGGTGAAAGCTAAAAACAAAAATGCATTCTAAATATTTTATGAAAAACTTAATAAAACCACTTACATTGATTAAAGCCTCATTAGCGGAACATATTGCCATTTTATTAAAGAGCTGGAATCGCATTTCTCGTAATTTTGTAAATGTTCTACGGGATTTTTTTAAAATCTCCATTGTTGCTTTATTATTATTTTCTACAATTTTGGTTATAATATCTTTTTTTTGCAATAAAAGTAAAACAATTTGTAGTTTTACCATATTCATTTTTAAAATGTTTAAAATCAAAATTTCTGTTTGCTGTTAAACAGCTGATTGATTGACAGTTACCTTAAAAGTGCTTTTAATTCTTGTGCGTAAACGCTCTAAGAACAAATTTTAAAATCAGTTTTAAAAGTGATTTTAAGACTCGCGTAAACGTAGTGATTAGCTCACTTTCACACACTTGATTTACTTTTTTCTGTGTATGCGAACGCAAATTAATAAAATTCAACTAACTTTTCGCCCTTTTTTTACTACAAGTGAGCAGTGGAGTAAAAAATTTTTAAGTGTTGTGCACACTGCCGTTGTTTAGAAGTTTTGCACTTATTTTAATTTATGTGACGACTTATTTAAATTTATTTCAAAATCTAATATCAATATCAATATGAATATGAATAAAATGAATATTTGATTTCACTGAATAATAAGCAATAAAATGAATTAAAAAGAAAATATTTCAAACACCCTTTAGGTTTTTGACAGCTGTCAAATTTACAACAAAAGCTGGATGCTATGAAATCTCATAAATAAAGCAAGCTGCACCGGAATTTGAAAGATTTAAACGAGAGGCAGAAAACGACGCTATTAAACAGCAGATATTATTGTATATTAATATTTAAGTCATCAGGAATATATAAATTTTTATAATGACTGAACAGAATGTTTTTGAAAAATGCCGAAATTTTCATTTGTTAGAAAAACATAGAATGGATAGTTTTAAACAATGGCCTTTTGACGAGGAAGCTCCATGCAGTGTATCAAAAGTAAACAAAGAACAAAAATAAATAGGAATTCAATAATAAAGCTAAAGTGGACTTAATATTGTTGTTTTAAAAATGTTAATTAAGTAATAAATATATAAAAATATTTTATTAATATTTGTTTTTAGATGGCAGAAGCTGGTTTTTATTGGAGTGGTAGCAGCAGCGATCCTGATACTGTCACTTGTTTTTTATGTACTAAATCACTAGATGGTTGGGAGCCTACAGATGACCCTTGGAAAGAACATGCAAAACATGCGCCACAATGTTTATTTGTGCAGTATGGACGTAAAGAAAGCGATTTATTGGTTGGTATATTTAATTCGAAATATCTACGTAATCTTTGAATAAGATTTCACGTTTTTATTGCAGTTGGAGGAATTTTTAAAAATTTACAAAACTGTGCTAAAAAACAAATTTACCGCTGATATAAATGGCTTCAAAAAAAGTTTTAGTAGTGCAGCTGCGGATGAACTAAGTAATTATATAGAAAATAAGAAATAAGTTACTTTTGTTTAATAAACAAATATGATTAATTGATATTGTACTTGTTGGGTTATAAGGTAATAAAATTGATTTTGATTTAAGCACAGTAAAATAAATTAGTTTGCTATGTTATTTGATTTTTATACAGAATATCTAATAAATTTATATGGGTAATTGTTATGTTGGTTTACGTGACATTGCTTTATTTTACAGTAACAAATAGCAATTATACTTCTGGAATCTATATATATTAACATTGCATTATTCTTTCCTTATTTAAGTTTCTGCAGTGCTTTTGTTATATTATTATAGAAAGTGAAAATGGGAATTTCCATGTGCATAATTATCTAACAGGTAACAGGTTTGTATTATGACTGAGTTGCTTTTTATACAAAAAAAAAAAGAAAAAATGGTGTAGTAAACTTATAAGTAACTTTATATAGTCTTCGGAGAGTCTAAATTAATCTGCCGCCAAGGACACTTGCGCGCAACGCTAGTATTAAATTGGAAAAACTCGTACTAGCTTTAATTGATTATTAACAAATATGTATCCAATTTTAGTAAGGAATACGCAACAATTGATTTGCTGCTTAGGAGTAGTCTGTATTTATGAAAAATTTGGATAGAATGTTTTAAACATTTCTATATAATCTATTGTTGTAAAAGTTTAAATATTTTGTTTAAAAAGCTTTAATAGTGGTTTATTGATATTTTAACAAAAAACCAATATAGACAAATAGATAAAAGCATGTAGTTTCCAATCAGATTATTTTTATATATGCCTCAGGTTTTGAGTACTTGCTCGGTGAAGAAAATGCTTCCCTTTTCTGGAAAAAGTAGAAAATAATTTTTAGTTATAAAAAGGCTCTTTCTTCACTATAACCCAAATTTTTGTTTCCCGCAATCTAATAATTTAGTACCCATAAAAATAATACTTTTAAAATATACAATAATAAAAATAAAAAATATTGGTTTTTACACATTTTTAATGATGAATGATTAAATTGAAACTTGATCGTATATTAAGAGCTAGTGTAATAGTAATATGACCAGCAAATACTATTAATACTACAAATTATGAATATATTGATGATAATCTTAATAATATATGTATATATTTTATTTTATAATGTTAAATGGCACAACTTCTATCTTTTATTTAATTTTTTTTTAACAAAATGGAATGCTTTTGAAATGCATATTTATTATATTATATTATTTATGATACAATTAATTAATATTCAAATATATCTTAAAGATGAAATTCTATTGTATTCTTTAATATGTGTTATGTTTTGTTTCTATTGTATGTACAAAAATAATTGCTTAATATGTGGTATGAACATATGTTAAATACTAGCTTACAATATATAAAACTGATTTGTAAAGGAACTTAAGTTTAGTTTTACTGTAGACATACTCATTATGATATTTATAACTCATTTCTTAAGTACTTAATTAAATCATTTTCAATCAGCCATTTTTCAGCTTTTTCTGGCCAATTTTGATTGTTCAATGATCGTGGACTTGGATGAGCCAATTTTAAGATTTTTGTAGTAGCAAAATGTTTCGAATTTTTGAGGCTTGTGTGTACATACTCACCAACAGCAACAATTATTTCAGGTTTTAGAAGTTCCATTTCCTTATCAAAAGCATTTAAGCAAATTCGACGTATTTCCAATTTAGCATCACCCTAACAATAATATTTAATAATAAATATAAAATTAATATAAAAGTTCATTCATACTTTTAATTCACTTGGCGTTATGTTTTTACCATTGCGATCAAAAAACATTAAAGGGCAAAAGTTATGCATGAAGCATAGTTCAGAGAATACATCTAACGAACCATGAGCAATTTTTTGAAATAATCCCCATATACGTACACCACTGGGTTCTTCAGTTGTACATGCCATTCCCGTTACTAAACGTTTTGGATGTACATTTGGTGGCTGTTTTACTTCTCCAGACAAGTGCATAACATTACGTACAGTTTTTATATTACCAAATGGTACCTGAAAACAATACAATTGAAGTTATGTAGTTTACTTTAATTAAAAAATCGAATACTAACACCTGTTTGTCCCATACCATTCGCTCCAGGATTCATGCCTACAAACACCAAACGTTTCGGTTTAGTTAAATATTTATTTAAATAAGCACAATGTATATTTGCAGCATATTCCAATGGATTGTATATGTGAGTGATGGTTGGTATTGAATTAAAAGGCAGTAATTGCTCATTGAGCTCTGCTTCAATTTCAAAAAATTGTTGCCAAAGAGGTGTTGGAAACAGTGGTGATGTAGCCAGCACTTGTTTCTGTGGTTCAACATTGATTGTTTCTTTGCCATTTTGCACCTCAATTAATTTACGTTTTAGCTTGTTTTTCAACATTTTTAGTATATTTGCGGCAAAATTTTAAATACATTTACGCAGTTTGTAAACAATTTTATAAAGACTCTGACAAGACAGTGATGCCACCGCGTTTAAGAAATTTGTATTGAATATTTATGATTCACTCACCTTTCCTTGGCGCCATTGAAGCTTATAGCACACTATCTCATTTAGGCGGTTTTGCTTTAAACCCACTAATGAGTATGATTTACCATACAAAGTGCCTGTATATAAATGAAATCATTAACAATAAATCGGCTCATTTAAGGCGAAAAATGTCTAATACAACCCTTAAAAATAAATTTCCCACAAGGGAAATTATTAAAATAACAAATATTTGTCTTTTATATGAAAAATGCAAACAAACAACAGCTGACCTGTAAACAAAGGCACTGATTAAGTAAGTATTTAATAATATCTTTGTTTATATTAATTGAGTATGTAATTGATATATAATATATAAATGAATAATATATAAATATCAATTATATATTTAATTATTTGTGTGATATATAATATTATGTTAGTTCCACGAGCTACTTGTAGTAACTTTGAGGTACACTGTGTATACACAAGTGCTGTCCACCAGCAAATTTTCTAGTAAATCAGAGTATCGGAGAGAGCGTAACATCCCTGTCGTAATTTGATAATGCTTCACAAACTTTACTCGTACATTTTATTTTAAGTAAAATTTGTGTTGATGTATGGATCAGCTGTTTTAGTTTGAATTTAAATTTTTGTATTGTTTATTTGCGCGACATAGGTATTCTTTCCAGACCTTACACAAAGCTATTTCATGAAAATCTGTATAAAGAACGAAATTTGGCACTTTATTTATATTACGCTCTCAGTTTGAATTTTACTTGTGGTTTACTCGAGTTTTACTATTAGTAGCTCGTAGAACAGACCTACTATTAAGTGAAATTTATAAAAGTTCTATCATCTGCTTAAATAAGACAGTGTAAATGTACTATTACATACAATATTTTAAAAATTTTTAGCGATAAATAGCCCCACAGCCAACGGGTATCATGCGGTCCGTTGTATGCTTCTTATCTACCACAGTTAGGCAAATTTTTCTTTGTTATATTTTAGTAACATTCCATTATTTTAGATTTATACGAAATAAATGAATTAAAATGTTTTAAATATATACACTACGTAAATTTACTTTATTGACAAAGACTTTAGTATATACTTCTTTTTACAATATTATTTCATTACATTACATTATATTCTTTGCACGGCAATATTAATATTAATATTATGGATTTATTTCACACTTTTGTTAAATTAAGTTTTGCTTACTTTGTATTAAAGCAAATGCATGACAAAGCGCAATATTACAGTTTTTGTTTAGAAATTTACTTACACAGAAAGTAACGCTTCCTGTTTAATGACTTTCAAGTACACTTAAGCTAACTTACTGTTTGTGCTGATTCAGCCATGATCACTAAAGTCAGGCTGCACACAGCATTCTTTGTTTACTTGATGAACAATGTTGCACTTATGGTTCCTCTAATAGGAATCAACTTAGATACGACAAACACCACCACACTTATCTCAAGAATGCAAATCTCAGCATAGTTGGCTTGGTTTGGTTAGCTTTTGGTAGACTCTTTCAATTTACTTCGAGTCTATCCAACAAACAAACTGGTCGTAGTTTCGTACGTCGTAGTGTATAACAGGCCCGCCAACCTATTCGGTGATTTGTATTAGCCCGCGTCTGGAGAGCAACTATTCACAGTTTTAACATATTACTTATTTTTTTTTGTTTTGTTTTACTCAAGCGGTTTTTTATTTTTCGTACTACTTTTCTATAAATAGTTCGTCAATCACGATTCAGCCTAATTTATTACTTGAAGTCCAATTTCAATGGTTCGCGTGAGGAGTGCTTTGGCATGAATCGGTAATATCATGCGTAAAAAATTTCGAATTACAAACTGATATTTTAAGACGGAATATATAATTTTTAATATATATAATAAAAAACGCATAAATTCCTGAGCTTTTGGTTTAATGAGTCAGTTGAACTTAGATCTTCAAAGGTCCCTGTTTTAATATTTCTTATATTGTGAATTGCTAATTTGGATTAATAGTTTGCGCGGTAAATATATAAGCAGACACGGTTACTATATGAAAGTGAAAATTATTACGAAGAAATTAATATAATATATTACAATTCTAAAAAAAATGGCTTGGAAACCGGATTTGGAATCATTATTTAATGATGAAGTTGTAATAGATAATATAAATAATACTTTTCTACAAAAAGAGAAATATTTCCCACCGCGTCCACGAGAACACATAGAGTTTGCTCTAGCGAAAGATAAGCTTCGAGAGGAAAAAGAAAAGGATAAGGAAAAGAAGGATGAAAGGGAACAGATGGATAAAAAGACAAAAAATAAAGAAAATGATGACAAGAAAGAGAATGAAGAAAGAAAAAAGCAAGATATAAAAAAATCTAAAGATCGTACTTTTATTTTTAAGTTGTTCGATGAATATTCAAAGAAATCTAAACATCGCTCTAGTTTAAATACCGCGTTACCAGATATTTTACCAGAATTTCCAGATTTAACACTTAATGAAGAAAAGGTTGCAGGCAAAGAACACAATGATTGCCGAGAAATTGAAAATGAAATGATACAAATGATGCGCACTTTAGGTATGGGCTTTGGTAGAGCTTCTTATTTAGATGCAAATCGTACTATCTCAACACATCCAATACCTTCATGTATTATATTACCAACTAGCCAATATGGAATACCTATATTGATGGATGAAAATTTTTTTAAGTTTACAAATACAGCCAAAAAAGAAATTTGTCCAGAAAGTGTAAGTGATACAAATTTATTGAATTCTTTTGAATTTAAAAAAAGGAGCTTTGAGGACGATCCATTTGCAAAAGCTATTTTAGAAAATACAAGAGATGATTTAAATGGTAAAGAAGCTAAGGAACAATACATAAATCACTTCCCTTTTTTAGAAAACACTACATCAAAAGTTTGTAATCCTGAACGTGCTTCAGAATCAGCATCAGCACCATTTAAGAAAAATAAACGACAAAGGAGACGAAAAAAAAATAAAGTAATTAGTCAAAAACCTAATGTAGAATCTACAAAAGTGAAAAAATGATCTACAGTAAATTAGATATTTTTTAAAATAAAACTATATTCTCTGTCAATTTTAACAAATGAAATCTCTCCCTCTCTCTCTTTCCCTCTTTCTCTCTCTCACTTTTTCTCTCTCTAATTTCTTTCTCTCTCTCCTTTTCTATCTCTCTCTCCCTTTCTATCTCTCTCTGCCTTTCTCTCTCTGTCTTCCCCCTTTCTTGCTCTTCCCTTTTTTCTCTCTCTAAATATCCACCTTAAATTATGAACATGCAGAAATTAGAAAACGTAAAGACATCTCTTACTTTATTTACAAAATTTAAACAAACAAAAAAAATTTTAAAAAGAAGAAATATTTATAAAATTCAAGTACAAACTGTATTATATATAAATACTAAATTAAATTATTTATATATCTTATTTTATTAAACAATAAATGTTAATAATTTTTAAAACATAACACTAAAGTTGACAAAATAAATAATGTAAGTATCCATTAACTGAATCAGTTTATTAAATAAATAAACTTTATTGATTAATTTGAAACCTTATGTTTGCAAAAGATTTTACTATTTAAATTATAACCTCTATATGCAGTCTATTTGAATGTTAAAATTGTAAAAAATTGACATAGTTAAATTAATTGATATCAAATTTGTGAATAATAATAAATTATATAAATTTAATAAGATATATATTTTTAAAATTATTGTATAACAAATAACATCTTTGTAATATACGTATCTTGCTCCAAAAGCAATCGTTAAGTTATTTATATTTAATTAAAAATAAATGGATTATTATAGAACATTCATACTATATTCACAATGTCTCATTTAGATATTTATACAGCTGATAGAACTTTTATAAACTTCACTTAATAATATATCACACAAAAATTATAATATATACAAAGAAAATGATCAAAATTTGAAACGTTTGTCATTAGTTCCATTTATAAAATATAAACAAACAACAGCTGAGCTGTAAACGAAGGCACTGAGGATGTAAGTATTTAATAAAAGCTTTGTTTTTATTAATTAAATTGTAATTGATTTATAAAATATTAACGATTTAATATATGAATTATATATTTAATTTATTAGTGTGTCATATTATTAAGTGAAGTTTTTAAAATTTTTATCAGCTGCATAAATAAGTTTATTATAATTTAAGCGTTTACTCATTGATACAAATGAACAATTATTTATTAAATATGTAATTGATTTATAAAATATTAATGAATTAATATATGTATTATATATTTAATTTATTTTTTTGTCATATTATTAAATGAAGTTTTTAAAAGTTCTATCAGCTGCATAAATAAGCTTATTATCATTTAAGCTTTTACTCATTGTTAGAAATGAACAAGTGCCTAAATGAGACGGTGTGAATCTGCTAAAGGGCAATGTTTGTCCATAAATTGATTCTTGTGTATTTACAGTAGATATTTAAATGACATATTTTATAACTTCGAACTTTGTCCTCAAAGAAGTTATATTAGGGCTCTTCCACCAGCTACTCAGTAAAATTTGAATAAAATGCAAGTAAAATACAAATTGACACAAATAAAGTGTCAAGTTTCGCTCTTTACACAGATTTTCATGGAATAGTTTTGTGTAAGGTCTGGTAAGAACAACAGTGTCAACCAACCGAAATTTAAGTAAATTTAAATTCCAACCAAAACAGCTGATCCACACATCAACACAAATTTTTCTTCAAATTATATGTAGGAGTAAAGTCTGTGTAAAGCATGATATAGACGATGAAATTTGTTTGCAAACCGAATATGCGATTTGCTATACACTTTGAAACAAGGTTGGCAAACTTCATTTTTATTTATTTTCTACAGCGTTCATATCAACAGCGGAGTAAGTACAGAGTGCAAAACAATAATTGAAACTGAAGAAATTAAGGTGATGATCATAGCAACCTGTTATTTATTTCATTTTTTAAACTAAAATTATTTTTGTTTCAATTTTTTAATATGTTACATTTTAAAATTTTTATTCATATAATAATTGTTTAAATATTAAAGCTTACTATAAAAATGTTTTTAGCACAAAATAATTTTTAAAATATATAAACTTCTTCAATAATTGTCTAATGTCTAGCAATTTTTTAATTATTTTTCATTTATTTTTCTTTTTACCAAGAATTAATAATTTTTTTCTGTAATCTTTGCTTGTCCGACGCTCACCAAAATTCTTAAATTATGAGAAGTTTGCAAACTTCGATATACACAAGTAAACATGTTTGCAAACTTAACAAATAATTGAAAAATTTTAATTTCACTGCAAACTAGTTTGCAAACCAAATTTTGGTTTGCAAACTTGAGTATAGACGATGCAATTTGATAGCCAGCAAACCTTGTTTGCAAACAAATTTCATCGTCTATATCATGCTTAACATTTTCAAATTTCGACAGGGATGTTATACTCTCTCAGATACTCTTATTTACTAGAAAATTTGCTGGTGGAACGCACTTGTGTATACACAGTGTTACTCTAAGTTATTACGAGTAGCTCGTGGAACAGATCTATTATGTGTAGTCAACTGTTGTTCAGTGTTTATGGTTTATAAAAATTTATCAATAAACTTACTATTTATTTCAAAAATGTATACAATAATATATTATTTCTACATATAAACATGTATCAACTTTTTGAATCATAAATGTATTGAACTTTAATTATAAGAAAATAATTTATTTACATAAAATAATAAAATGTAACAACCCTGTTAAATAACCAGCGGCGATAGTCTTTTTGCGCAGCGGTTAATTGTATATACTGTACGCCTTGTCTTTTTAAATGTAAACAAAACCAGCTGTAGGGACGACAAATTCATTTCAAATCCAATAAGATTTTATAAAAGTAACTGATAATATATGGAAATAAATATATTTCTTGTTGTGCAATTAAATACATAAGAGCATAATAATAATGGAAACATTTATGGATGAAGCATTCATGGAGGCACGTCATGCATTAGCTGTTGGCGAAGTGCCGGTTGGATGTGTTTTTGTTTGGGATAACGAAATTATAGCACGTAGTAGAAATTATGTTAATGCAACAAAAAATGCTACACGCCATGCGGAGTTCGTATGTATTGATCAAGTTTTAGAATATTGTAAAAGCAATGGATTGGATAATAGTGAAGTCTTCAAGCAGATATCTGTGGTTGTCACCGTAGAACCCTGCATCATGTGTTCAGCTGCATTGCATACGTTGGGTGTTAAAGAAATTTTATATGGTTGTGCTAACGATCGTTTTGGCGGTAAAACGGTTGTGAATGTTGCAGAAGTTGTAGGCACTAATTTACCTATACGTGGTGGCATACGCGCTGCAGAAGCTATGGATTTGCTTAAAGAGTTTTATAAAGGTGTTAATCCATCGGCACCAGTACCAAATACACGAAAGTAATAAGTTGTGGTTTCGCATTAGTTATGATTACGTTATCCTTTTTGTAAGTATAACAATTTTTAATGTTAAAAAACATTTAATATTAATCTTTTTATTTTTAACAGTGAATCCATCCACATCCATCTTAAACAGAAAGACAAAAACGCAGATTAAGATTATACGTTGTAATAATTGTTAAACAGAAGTAACTAAAATCGTGACAATAATCTGCATTGAAAGAAGTTGATTATAAGCAAATTAGTTCTGACTTTCTGAGATATATAATATTCTCTCTCTCTCTGTATCATCATATACAGCGTTATGTTGAGAGGTTAATTTTTTACAAAGCTCTACTACTTCCACAGGTAGAGTTACTACTAGCGAAATGACGGTCATTACTGAAATGTAATAGACTATATAGTTAGAATCTAATAGATTGGCACTACATTGTAAGAGTACGGAGAGCTATTTATTTGCTATTGTTCTTGCGTTTTCGTACAACCAGTTATAAGCAAAAGCCTTATTACATTTATATTAATAAAGCAATAATACTTAAGTACGCAATTAAATATTGACAATATTACTTTTAAAAAAAATTAATTTATTTATAAAATAATTTAAGATTTATTTTGCTTAAATATACATAAATATAAGAATTTTGTATATAAACTTAGTTTTATCTAAATAAGTTCCGAACTAAATAATCATATTTGCTATAAAGCGGTGAATAAAAATGTTTATTTTTTATAAAAATTATTGCTTCAGTATCTCTAAAGTGAAATGGAATTAATTCAATACTTTTTCAATATTTCTTAAATAACTAATTTTCAATATTTTATATTACTATATTATTTAAGTCAGACTTACTTTGTTATATTGGCAATTTTAA
This sequence comes from Teleopsis dalmanni, assembly GCF_002237135.1. Classification (NCBI taxonomy): domain Eukaryota; kingdom Metazoa; phylum Arthropoda; class Insecta; order Diptera; family Diopsidae; genus Teleopsis; species Teleopsis dalmanni. The sequence goes on from NC_051847.1 coordinate 176,884,871, forward strand.
AAATAGTTTAAATAAATACATTATAAATAAATACCTTCACCTCATCCCTCGTACTACATAACCGAGTACCGAAAAATTATATATAAATAAATACTTGTAATCGTTTACTGCGCATAAGTATACGTTAACTCTATATAGACTAGAAGTATTATTTCTGATCCGTTAATGCTTTTATGCGCCGTATACAATATTTAAGTTATCCTTAAAACTTCTACTCTTAAAACTAAAACTTATTTTGATAAGATTTAAAAATTCTGACATTCCAAATAAAATTATTTAAATTTTTAAGTTTCTACGTCTTTTGCCAATATTTCCCCATTCCACTGGTATGCTGTCTCCAACATCGTATTGGGTGGGATGGCAGTCTAAAAGCTTTTGTGCGCGCTCACAACGACGACTCACAGACCAATAGGCAAATCCTTTAGGACAACGTTGTATTTGACCTTCTATACGTCCTGTTAGTGTTGAATACGCACATTTAACAAATAATTGTCCACAGTGATCGTGGTTTAAGGAAAAGTGACCTTCATCCGGACATAGCGGTTCAGTAGACCGGACTTGTACCTATGTTGGTAGAAGATGATTAAAAGATAGATTTTGCTTAATACTCATTTATGATTAACTTACCATATGCAAGCGCCGTACTTCATCGTCATAGAATAATGTGCGTGTCATTTCTTTATTCAGGCACTGTTCATTACTGTCGGGTCTGTCGCATTGACAGCGTTCCTCGTAGAACACGGTACCATTAGGACATTCGAAGACAGCAATGCTTAAATCGTTACTGTCAGCTTTCTCAGTGCACTGATAGAACATACCACAGTTCTTGGGATGACGTTTAAAGCCTGTTGGGCAAACGAAGAGATTTTGTCCCTCGCTCGCTGTAGGACATGGTGCACTTGTATTAGTTATTGGTTGCGGTGGTTGTGTGGTTGGCATTTCCGTAGTTTCATTGCTTTCAGGTGTAGAATTTGTTGTATTTTCTTCTCCCGTCGTCGTTGTTTCGGATGTTGCTATCTCTGTGGGCTTATCAGTTGTAGCTTGCTGTGTCGTTGTGTCTTTATTCGGTTCTGTCGTTGTGGGTTCAATCGCTGCAGTTGTGGTATCAATTGGTTTTGTTGGCATTTCTGTGGGCTTCTCAGTTGTACTTTGTTGAGTTGTCGTTTCTGTATTTGGTTCCATTGTTGTAGTTCCCATCGCTGTAGTTGTGGTATCAATTGGTTTACTTGTCGTCGTCACGGTTGTCGGTTCAGTTGTGCCGGTGTTTGTTTCCATTGTAGTTGTGTCCATTGGTTTATTGGTTGTCATTGTACCAGGTTGCTCTGTTGTATTTTCTAATGTGGTTGTGTCAACTGGTTTGGAGGTTGGTTTTGTTTGACCTGAGGAACAATTTCCAGAAACTTGTTCTGCGTAGTTGCATGTATCGACGGAAGTATCCCAAACTGTGCCATCGGGGCAACGGAAACTGTAAATTTGATAATTGCCATTTTGATTTGCGTCAACGCAACGATAATAACGATTACAATCTTCTGGATCTGGGAAGAAACCTTCACTGGTACATGTGAAATTCGTTGGTTCCATTGTTGTGCTTACTGTTCCTTCTGTTGTTGTTGGGTAATCTGTAGTCTGTACAGTTGGCATGGTAGTAGGCTCGTAACCAGGTTTACTTGTGGTTGTAACTTCAACGGTAGTTGCTGGTACATCCGTTGTCGTGATTACTGTAGGCTTCGTTGTGGTTTCAGTGGGTTTGGTTTGTTCTTCGGTTGTAGTAGGTGGTTCCGTTGGTTTTCCAGTGGTATCTGTTGGTTTTGTTGGTGTTTCAGTGGGTTTGGTTTGTTCCTCGGTTGCAGTAGGTGTTTCCGTTGGTTTTCCAGTGGTTTCTGTTGGTTTTGTTGGCGTTTCAGTTGGTTTGGTTTGTTGTTCAGTAGTTGTGCTTATCGGTTCGGTAGGTTTAGTTTGTTCTTCTGTGGTAGTTGTTTGTTCAGTTGGTTGTGGAGTCGTATCAGTGGGTTTAGTTTGTTGTTCTGTAGTAGTTGGTTGCTCTGTCGGTTTTTGTGTTGAATCTGTTGGTTTCGTTTGTTCTATAGGTGTTGTTGGCATATCTGTTGTAGATTCTGTAGGTTTAGTTTCTTGTGCTGATGTAGGCATTTGTGTGGTTTCTGGTTTGCTTGTTGTAGTTGTATATACTGTGGTTGTTTCCATAACTGTGCTGGTTTCTGGAGCTTCTGTTTGACCAGCACAGCGCTCCACATTTTCTGCGTAATCGCAAGTTTGTTTTTCTTCACTCCAACCGGTACCTTTGCCGCACATAAATTCATGTTTATCTAATTTATCACCATTGCGTACACATCTATAAAATTTACGGCAATTATTTGGATCTGCCATGAAGCCTTCTCCTTTACATTCTGTGCCAGGAGTTAAATTTGGTATCGGAGTTGTGGAAGTAGACTGCATAGTTGTGCTTATTATTTCTGTAGTAGTAGTAGCTTGCGTTGAAGTTGAGCTAGCATCGCCAGGTGTAGTGGATTCCATTGGTGTTGTCGTAGTTGTCTCGACATAGTTTGTTGTTGTTGTGAGTGGTTTGGATTCTGTTGTTGTTGCGTCCGTTGTTGTTGTAGGTGGTTTAGATTCAGTTGTTGTTGCTGCTGTTGTTGTTGTTGTTTCTTTAGATTCAGTTGTTGTTGTAGGTTCTTTAGTAGATTGAGTACTGCTGGGTAATGTAGTGGTCGATATATTTTCAGTTGTTGTCTCACTGGTACTGGATATAGTTGTCATCTCTGGTTCCTCTGTTTGGCCATAACATCTGTCCACATTTGCGGCATAATCACAAGTTTGTTTCTCCTCACTCCATCCTGTACCTTTGGCACACATGAACTCATGTCTGGAGTAAGTACCATCGCCATTTCTAACGCAGCGGTAAAACTTTCTACAATTATTTGGATCGGCCATAAAACCTTCATCATTACAAGTAGTACCTGGTGGTAAGTTCGGTACTGTCACAGGTGTTGTACTGCTTTGCATTGTTGTCGTATTTTCTACAGAACTACTTTCAGTTGTTGTTGTTGTAGGTTTACTACTACCGTCAGTCGTAGTTTCGTATTTACTAGTTGTTGTTTCCATTATTGTTGTGGGGTACGAAGTAGTAGATGTGGGCTTTGATTCAATGGTTGTAGTATCATATTTGTCGGTAGTTGTAGGATATTTATTCGTTGTTGTTGTACCTTCCATGTTACTAGCAGCTGTACCTTCTATATTACTAGTAGTAGTACCTTCTACACGGCAGCGTGGATCTTGCACTGCACTGGGATGATTGCAGCTTTCAATATCAGCATCCCAAACAGTGTTGTTTCCACATTTGAAACTATATTTCTCGAAACTTCCATTACCGTTATCAACACATCTGTAAAACTTTTGACAGTCTTCGCTATCTCCGAAAAAGCCTTCCTTTGTACAAGGATCTTTTTGTGAAATTGGTTTAGCAGGTACTATCGGTTGTGAAGTTGTTTGGGGAGTTCCTGTGGTTGTTTGTGCTGTGGTAATTTCTGGGTTTTTACCAGATTCAGTAGTACCAGCAGAGGTAGGCTTTGTGCCTTCCGTTGTTGTTTCGTATCCAGGTTTTTGAGTTTGTGTTACAGATTCAGTCGTACTTAAATTTGTAGTTTGTGTACCTTCCGTTGTTGTTTCGTATCCAGGTTTTTGAGCCTGTGTTGTTGTTGCAGGCTGCATACCTTCAGGCTTGCTGGTTTGTGTTGTAGGACTTGAAGTTGGTTTGTCAGTAGGATACGATGTTGTGCTTTGTTCCAATGTAGTCGTAGTACCATTACCAACATTGGTATTGCACATCTTTAAATCGTGGTTACACGTTTGTAGGTTATTGTCCCATACTGTACCAGCACCACATTTGAACACATATTGTGTGAAACCGCCTTTCCCATTATCTACGCAACGATAGAATTTACTGCAATCGTTTGGATCACCTATAAAGCCTTCTTCACGACAAATGCCATCTGTATTAGTTGGATTCTGTGTTACTGTACTAGCTCCTGTGGGTTTTTGAGTAGTATTAGGTTTTGTGGTTGTAGCTGGCGCCGAGGTGGGTTTTGTTGGCTCTGTAGGATTTTCTTCAATAGGTTTCGCTGTTGTTAAAGAACCTGAAGGCGGTGGATTTTGTGTCGTCGGATTTTGTTGTGTTGGTGCTCCAGCACTTCCAGTACCACATTTTTTATTCTTAACCGCCCATGCATGATTACATCCTTCAATATCACTATCCCATACAGTGCCTGGTCCACATGTAAATGGCACTTTATCATAGCCACCTTTACCATTGTCCACACATCGATAGAATTTCGCACAATCATTATCATCTCCCACAAATTGTGTCTTGCCATCACAGTTTCCAGAAGGCTTAGATTGGCTGGACCCCTGTTGGTTGTTACCACCTTGGTTATTAGCACCTTGAGATCCACTGCTCGATGATGATGAGCTACTACCAGTTGAACTCGTAGATGAGGATCCCGTCTGTGATGAACCAGTTTGGTTAGTATTATTATTTGAACCAGATTCTGTAGAAGTTGTTGACTGATTACTGCCAGTTGTCTGTTGGCTGTTACCACTTTGGGAGTTGTTACTTGTATTAGAAGAGTTAGAGTTTTGATTATTGGAGGTGCTACTTGAGCCAGTAGTTGAGCTGGAGTTTTCAGTACTACTAGTAGATTCTGTGGTAGAAGTTGAAGATTGAGAACTACCTGCGGAAGTGCTCTGTGTACTAGAAGAACTTTGACTGCCACTGCTTGATTGATTGCTACCACTTGATTGTTGACCTGCATTGCTTCCCGAAGTGGTTGAACTTTGACTGCTACTGCTTGTCTCTGTTGTTGAATTAGATGATTGTTCTGCACTGGAGGATTGTTGACTAGAACTACTTTGATTTGAACTGGAAGATGTAGTTGATATTTTACAAGATAGATTTTGAACAGCTGTGGCATGATTACAAGTATTTGCTTCTGGATCCCAAACTGTACCAGGCGGACATGTATAGGATATTTTATTAAATCCTCCTTTACCATCGTTAACGCAGCGATAAAATTTGGAACAATTATTTTTGTCAGCCAAGAAAGTGTTTTCATTTTCACAATATTCAGCAGGTTTTGTAGGTTTTCCTGTGGTACTTTGTTGATTGTTATTAGAACTTTGAGTACTAGATTGTTGATTATTACTGGAAGATTGTTGATTTGAACTACTTTGAGTATTGCTTGAACTGGATTCTGTAGAAGAAGATGATTCATTTTGACCTGAACTAGATGTGGTACTTGATGAACTTTGATTGTTAGAGTTTGATTCTGTTGAAGAAGATGATTGATTATTGTTACCAGTACTAGTCGAACCTTGATTATTGCCACTTGATTCGGTAGAAGACGATGATTGATTATTGCCAGAAGTGGACGTAGTACTACTTTCATTCGTTTCCGTTGAAGACGATGATTGATTATTGTTAGAACTGGAAGTTGTACCATTAGAACCTTGATTACTGCCACTTGTTTCTGTTGAAGAAGATGATTGGTTATTGCCAGAACTAGAAGTGGTACTAGAAGACCCTTGATTATTATTATTCGATTCAGTAGACGAAGATGATTGATTTGATGTGCTAGAATTTTGGTTACTACCACTTGATTCGGTAGACGATTGATTATTGTTAGAAGTTGAACTTGTACTACTAGAACTCTGGTTGTTATTACTTGACTCAGTAGAGGATGTAGATTGATTACTTCCCGAACTAGAGCCAGAAGATGATTGATTATTATTAGAACTTTGATTACTTTCATTTGATTCATTAGATGAAGCCGAAGATGATTGATTATTGTTCGAATTTTGATTATTACTACCAGTTGATGCTGTAAAAGCAGAAAATTGTTTATTAATAGAAGCACTAAATTTAGATTGTAAATTTGCATTACCTTGTGAATTGTTACTTCCACTGCTACTTTGATTATTACCGCTAGAAGAACTGGAACCACTTGCCATGACTTTACATTGTTCTTTCTGAACTTCAGTTGGATAATTACAGCCTTTGACGTCGGCATCCCAAACTGTACCAGGTGCACAATCAAAACCAACTTTATCGTAACCTCCATTACCATTAGCAACGCAACGATAGAAACGTGCACAATTGACTTTGTCGGGTAAATATGTCTCACTATCCGAACATTCACCTACTGGATTTGAAGGTTTGGGAGTTGTAGTTTGTTGATTTGCATTACCTGTGCTTTGATTATTGTTAGAGGTTTGACTAGTTGATTCTTGTGTTTGATTCGATTCTTGTGTGGTACTTGTACTCTGCTGGTTATTAGAATTCGATGTTTCAGATGCACTCGTTTCTGATGTAGATGATGAATTGTTTGATTCCGTTGATGAGTTTGAGGATTCAGTACTACTTGACGTTTGTTGACTTGAGCTAGTTTGTGTATTCGAAGAATTCGAACCCTGATTACCTGAAGAGGTTTGATTCGAATTGTTGGATGATTGATTAGAATTTGAAGAAGATGTTGAAGAGGAACCTATGTGAATGTAAGCATAATGAGAATATAATTTAAAAGAAAGTAAGTAGTAAGATACTGTTTAGTAGAATTCTTAAATATGCGAAGATTGTTATTTCAGACTACTCTGAAATAACAACCTTAACTTATTTAATATTTTTTAATATTTTTAATTTATTAAATATTTTTTTAAATTTAATTTAAATATTGGGATTTGAAAATATTAAATATATAATAAATATATAAATATAAATATGTAATATATATTAAACGAACACTTCACATCAGACAATTTGTATCTTCAAGAGGGGTTGGTTACTAACCGAAAAGTGTTAATGTTCTAAATAATGTTAAAAAATTTGTTGGTTTTAAAAAGTCATCCATCCATTACCTGAGTTCGCAGCACCAGTCGTAGATTGAAGCTTACATTGCTCTTTTTGTGCACTTGTTGGTACGTCACATACTTTCTCTTGTTGATTCCATATAGTACCAGGTCCACAGGTAAAGGGAACTTTTTCCAGTACACCGTTTCCATCATAACGACAGCGATAAAATTTAGCACAATCTTGGCCATCAGCTATATAAGTGTCCTCATTTTCACAAGTGGTGGGATTGGGATTGCTCGTACCAGCGCTAGCTTGATTATTGTTTGAACTGTTGTTCTCATTATTACTATTAGAGTTGCCATTGGAATTTTGATTGGAGTTGGAGTTCTCTTGGTTGGAATTTGAATTTTCATTGCTAGAACTTTGGTTATTTGAGTTCTCACTGCTAGAACTCTCATTATTTACATTTTGATTATTTGAACTTTGACTATTAGAATTCTGATTATTATTCGAACTTGAACTCTCATTGTTTGAGTTGTGGGTTTCATTTGAGTTTTGGTTATTTGTATTTTCTGCAGATGATTGTGTGTTTTCTTGGTTAGAGGATGATGAACTTGTCGATGTTTGTTGATTACTTGAAGAAGTAGAGCTTTGCGTATTTGATGAAGAACTTTCAGTGCTGCTAGCTTGTGTAGTACTAGATTGTTGTTGATTACTACTATTAGAAGATGAACTTGATGATGATGATGATGATGAAGACGAAGAACTAGATGACGAGCTATGTGAAGAACTAGTAGAGCTTTGATGTTGACTACTTGCTGAGGTGGTATTCTGATAACTTGTGTGTGATGATTGCGTAGATGTTTGTTCCGTATTTTCATCATTTAATGCGTTCGCTTTACCTTGACAACCACCATTTGCGCGTACATGGCGTATATGATTACATGACTGTAGAGATTCATCCCAAGCAGTACCATCAGAACAACGAAAGCCGATTTTATTGAAACTTCGACCATTTGATATGCAGCGGTAAAATATGGTACAATCATCAGGATCCGGCATAAAGCCGTCATCCTCGCAAGGTGGACCCTGTTCGACATCGCTTGCGGCACGTGCAGAGGATGTTGAAAAGGATATAACGGAAACTCCGCTTAAACCTGTCAAGCCATAGTTCTGTAGTTTATTATTATTACTGAGATTGTCTGCACTGTATAATATTGAGCTGTCATCGGCGGCTGTGTCGATTTCGTTCACATAATGCTGACATTCAGCACGTCCAGCTAGCAGAGGTGGCATGCAGAGTTTCAGTGTGGGGGAGAATACTGTACCATCCTTGCAAGCAAACATGTATGGTTTAATATAACCTCTTGCTTTCTCTTCACAGCGATAGTAGATTTGACAGTCATAATCGTCAGCGAATAATCCTTCGGCTGGGCAATAAAAGGCTGTGGGCATGACATTGTAATTCGAGTAAATTGGTCTTAATGGATTTAATGGAAGATCTGAAACAAAAGAAGTACGAAAAAATGTTATTTGAATTAAATTTTGTAAATTTGGAAATTTGATTAAAAATATAATTCTAATATGAACAATATGAATATAAATGATTAATTCTATAAACAAAATTATTTTGTTCTGCTTTCTATTTTGGTTTTAATTAAATTCTGATGAGTTGGAATAACAATAATGATCCGAAAACAGCATTTGATTATTTGTAGGCGAGCTCATTTGACTGTATTCAAAACATTGAAATGTTCAGCATAAATAATTGCAATGGAAACTCAAACATTGGAACAAACTATTGAACTGTGTCTCTCTCTTCCTGAAGCTTGAAGTTATATTCAGAGGAAATTGATTGCCGCCATTGATGCTGGCCTAATAGATGTTTTTCTATTGCTTTCAACATAATGCCAAAATAAATTGAAAATTTATTGTTGTACAATTTATTATGTTAATATATTTTTAGGCGGATATTATTATTGATGTGTGCGAGTATGTATTATAATGTGACTGTATGCAAATATCCTTTCAAAATATGCAAAAGCGATAAAATTTCATATTCAAAATGAAATGGTTTTAGATTTTATAAAAAAAGTGGTAATAACTCGTTGATTTATAACAAAATTCGCGCAATAATTATGAACAAAAAACCGCGGCAATATACAATTTGTGAATAAGAAACATGGATAGGGTTGCCAAGTTACTAATATAATTTATAAACAGTGAACTAAGGTTAGAGGATCTATAAATTTAAAGTTGATTTCACCTCAGAGGATTTACCACTACAGTAAATAAATTGTGCTCAACAAATGTAAGACACACCTTGGAGAATATAATAGCCAAAGAGGTTTTTAGAGAGCTGTCTAGTACATACACTAAACAGATCTATTTTAAAATTGATTTTAGCTCAACGAGTTTATCTCTACAGCATATGAATTGTGCTTAGAAAATGTAAGATACACCTTGGACAATATAATAGTTAAAGCGGTTTTTAGAGAACTTCCTAGTACATACACTATATAGATCTATTTTAAAGTTGATTTCACCTCACAGAATTCACCTTTACAGTGTATATGTTGTATTTAGAAAATATAAGATACTCCTTAGATATTGTAATAGTTGAAGAAATCATTGCAGAGCTTCGAAGTACACAAGCTCTGTTAGCTCTGTAAGTTATGTATATACATTGTGCTTTGAATTTCACAATTTAATATTCGATATTTGTGCCACAATATCTCTGGATTTTTTCTAAGGAATGGAAAATATTTTTAATAAGCCAGAATAAATATAAGATATGATAAATATAAGATATAATATTCAGAACTACTTATTTTTCTCCAATATGTATTTACAACATTTTTCCAATATGCCGCTATATAGGTATATGTATAGGTATATACTCGTTTTTTTAAAACCTTTAATCTTTTATGTTGAAATACTTGTTATATTATCCACGATATCGGTTTCGTTAGGTTATAATGACGATTTTAAGGATCCATATTACGACACTTGTTAATATTGCCGGTGGTCTAGAGGTTACGTTAAGTTATAATTAAGAATTTAAGGATTCTTGTTGAGATATTGGTTAATATTATAAAAGATCTAAGTAATGTTAGGTTTCAAAATCGTTCTTAAGAATACATATAACTACATTTGCTCTTAGTGTTACTGTATAAAACTCGAGAGGTCTAAAACTGTCTATTAGATTTGAAGTACTTCAGTTGGTTTTTAGGAACAAGTTTTTTATCTAACAAAGATTCTATAGAAAGTGTATTCCTGAAATAAAAATGAGATTATACTAATAAGAGTTTATACATGATTTTTTGTATTAACAGTGAGATTTAATTTAAGTCGTCATTCATTTAGAAACGAATATGTCATATTAAATAATTTCTATAAAATACCTTCCTATAAAAGTAATTTTATTTTTTTTTTCAAAAGAGGAAAACATCTGAATCATCTCGCCTGTGTTTTATAAAGGAAAAAAGCTTGAATTCTATTTCAGTTACCAAGAGCAAATAAAAGAGGTGAATACACAACAATCCAGTCCTCATTAAATCTAGAGAGTATGAGCAATAAGTTACTAAAGAAAAACGACTAAATTTTTTTAAAATTTAGACTCATTTTTTAAATTCTTGTATCGCTATGTAAAGATGTTGGAAAGGTTTCTTAAAAAATATCTAAGTAAACTAAACCACTTAATAATTTCCAATCAAGTACTTGGTTTTGAACTGGTTTGTGGTTTTCATAATTAAAGCTTAGAATATTTGTAATTAAGTATTAATTATCATAATAATACAGTGGTTAAAGTAACATAATACTCTCTCACAAAATTCTCTTTAGTCTCAAGTTATATATATCATATATATATATCATATATATATATATATATCATATATATCATATATATATCATATATATATATCATATATATATCATATATATATATATAATCATATATATATTCTAGTAGTTATTTGTACTTTTATATATCTTCAAAAATTAATATTTGTAATTTCATTACGTTACTTCTATTAGCCCGTACTTCCCATTATTTCCTAAGCTTTTTATTCACTATTTGGAGTCATTAATGACTCACATCCATCTTCTTCCATCTCCAACGTTAAAGAGAAGCCCACCCTACACGCTTTTGAAAGGAATTTTAATTTACAAGTTGGCAACCCATTGATGAGAAAGGACAAAAAACATAAAATTTTTCTGAAATGAAGCATAAATATGTCATGGGACATTTTATTACAACATTTGAGCCTCAATTTAGATTTTGTGCAGTTTTATGGATTTACTTGAAAATAAAGTCATTTATCAAATAAATTACATATTTAATAGCAATAAAACTTAATTTGCGCTGCTGAGACCGGAAAAAGTCAAAACTGTAAATCCACTTTTTTCGTATCCGTATTACTTAATTTTGAAAAATGTTAAAACAAATCAAAATTTTTTCCTTCATACACGCAAAATCCATACTCCTCATATATGGATAAATGTCTTTATAGTACGAATCATTAAACTGTGGGGTTGTCAGAACCACATAAGCAAAAAGATGATAGCCACGTTGGATGGGTAAACTCTTAACAATTTTAATATATACTTATATACGTACGTAAGTACGTAAATTTGAGTTTATAATTTTTTCAAGATCCACTCAATTATTGGTCCCACGAAGCTTATGTTTTCAATTAGTTTTAATAACTGATTTCTATGAAAATTTTGACATCAAGCGATATAAATTTAGAGAAACACTTAAACATTTTCTAACCAGTCTAATTCAATTTGTGCAAATATTTATGGTTTTAGTAATTCACCAGAGACTGTTACTCTCGACCATACATAGTTGTTGCATTAAAACACCAATTTACTTTGGGCTATACTATGGACTATACCATGCTATGTGCTCTGAAATTAACAATAAAAAAGAACAACAACGACAACGACGATGACAACAAAAACAAAAACTATAAATTGACCGTTTCATTATTTTAATTATGCATGATGTGTACTTTATTACTTATGCAAAATCTACCGAACGGCTTACTCCCTTACCTCCATACTCTTATCTAGTCAGAATGCAGCCTGTGTTTCCATATATGAAACAGTAAACGATAATTTTACATATTTACATTTCATAGCATACTATTAGGCCGGTTAAGTACCCTATAATAGGTATTTAAGTACTGGTGGAATTAAGTACATAAGAATAACTCGATACTCTGTTTAAAAAGTATTCAGAATGAATTTTTAAAACTCTCAAAAACCCATAAAAAAATCAAAATTTAGCTTATCACCTTAAAATGGCCCTTAAGTACAGTGCAATTATACTAGTGCTTGATCCAATCCTACATACATTTTTCTTAAGCTGATTAAGGTCTTCAACCAAATCGAAACAACCTCCTTGAAGTTTAGTTTAGTTTCAGAAACAGGAAAATATCATATGCGGCATATCATTTGTAGATGTGAGGATGTCTCGGATAATTATTATAGGAGTATTATATATTGTACATTGTGAGTGTATCGAAACATAGAAGGCTATAACTTATGTCAATATGTAGTAGCCTATTTATATATCTAAGTACTGCTCAATTTTATTTATGATATCTGTAGCTGGTTTATGTAACTTTCTCACTTCGTTTTCTCGAACGATTTTCTCACTTTTGACAATTACTCACTAGAAATGTTTATGTAACTGTGGTGAATTGTTTTCTCACTTTTTTTCGTTCGAGTTTTTGTAAACTGTCAAATTGCTTGCGAGAAATTTTGAATTTTGAATGGAAAAAAGTAAGTTAAAGTGAATAAATTTAAATTTTTGGTACAAGTGCTATTTGCAAGCACTAAGCAACCTTTTAAAATTGTTTTATTTTCGTTCCATTTATTCAAAAATCGTTCCATTTTCATCAGTTTCTCTCATCACACCATAACGTTCTCGTGTGGTGAATTTTACATGTTACATAAACAGCAAACTCGAAAGAAGTGAGAAAAAGCAAGTGAGATTCTTAACAATGATCTATACATTATATTTTATCAGTCTGTCTCACAATTTGATCAATATACAGTCATTCTTTCCAATCCACAAGATATAAGCTACTACCTATTTTATATAGATAAATTCATAAAAATAAATAAAATGATTTAACACTTCTTGGTGTAGGCATGGTATTATATCACACAGATTACTCTCATTAAGAGTTAATACACGGTCCATCGTCTGAACTTTCCAGTTGAGTAGTGAGAGTTCTCTTAAGCAAGCACCGTTGTGATCATATTCTGTTGAGAGAACTATCCACCTATTTAAAAGTATGTTCTCTTTATCGAAAATGAAGACTGCTCTTTCGTCTACGCATGGTTTTACATCAGACATTTCATTCTTACTTATATTACTTATATATGACTTAATATATAATTTACTTAAGTCGGTTTATATCGTCTGTAAGTGTTAATGCTTTTCATATGTTATTTTTATTGAAGCGTTTACAGAGCGGCCAACACCTAAATACCTAACCAACACCTAAATATTTTCAGCTCAACTTCAAAACAGTTTTGAAGTCCAAATTGCTATTAAAGCTAAAAATTGTGGCCTATTCGGTTAAGTGTCTTATATGCAAATGGATATGAGGACTTACAAATTGATACAATATGTAAGTAAACTTCCATTCTCGACATGTGCGAATAGGTGAGCATGTATGTGTGTGTAAAGTATATCTTGAACGCATATTAAAATTGTGGGTGTAAACTTTTTAACCGACATTCAGCTTGTGGCCATTTTCCTCCGAATCGAAATTAAATATTTATTGAGAGCAGAGATTTTATGTTAAATCGTATTATGCAGGAGCAGTTGTTGTTGGCCAATAAATACACCCTTCTGTACAGCACTAAATATGTACATGTGGGTTATACGTAAGTGAATGTATATAGCATGTTTATGCTTGCTTAAATCAGATTTAAGTGCTTTACGGGTGCGTTGCAATAACTGAATGGTCGGCAATTAAGTTCGGTTCGGTGACCAAAATTTGTAAAAATTACTTCAAAACAAAATGGATTGCGTATGCTAAAATTATTTTGCTTCATACTAAGGGGAATTGAAATAGACTGTAAGGTTTAATTTATTTTATGATAACCTTTTATGTTTAATATGAATTAATGTTTATTGGGATATGAGAAGAAAATAAGTATAAATTTATGCAATATTATTTAAGAGTCATTGATTGTGAAAATATGAAGTCAATATATCATTTTTATATTGAGTTCATATTTTTAAAAGTTAATCAATTTATACAGAATGAGATAATAATTAAATTAAAAGTAAATGCTTATAACAACTGGTTCATACTATATACATATATATATATATGCTTGCTTATATATACTACATGCTTGTTATACTATTCTTTACTATACTATAGTATATAGTAATACATATGGAACTTAGAATTAAGTTCAATAAATAATTTCATATTAATATCTTCTATCTCTCTGTAATCTAGTTTATTCTTGAGGATGAAGATGTGCTCTACAATTTTCATCTACATTACTTTGGCTAGTACAGTTATAAATAATAATAGTAAATAGTACATCTAAACAAAAATAATTGAATGCAATTAATTTCACAAATGCTAATGCTAAATTTACAAGTATTATATTCTTTGAGACACTAATGATCATCTTCCCAGCTTTCCAGTTAGGCAACCACGAAGATTGTTGAACCCAACGCTATGAACTCGAGAAAAATAATGAAATATAGAGTCTCAGCACTGAATATCGATGTGCACATATATGAACCAGCCTCTTATCTGAGTACGCCTAATTTTCAGCAAACCTGTAGTTTATATACCGACTAGAGTGCTTAAGGTTACTTTACTATTCAGTGAATGCTTCAACTTTTGGCAAGAGTCTATCACTTTCTATATCTTTATCGAGTACAGCAGATGAAACGATATAAATGTCTAAGATATTGTTACGTCAGTGACAATAGATAACGACTTGGTAGATATAACGAAGGCAGAGTTTTTGGATTTCCTTACGTTTATTTGGATGACAACAGGGGGGAGGTGAGATATGCCGGGAAATATTGTTTTACGAATTTTTTTCATACTTCACCAAACTAATTATAATAAGTGTTAGCAAAAGTTTCATTTATATACAAGTCCATAAATATGTATAATTTAGAGAAAATATTTTTATTGATGTTACTTAAAAAAGCTTTATTATGCATTCTTTATATAGAAAATTAAAATAGTATTTCTACCACTTCTTTATCCTTAGCTATTTCATTTTTAAAATTTATAGTTAATATTAATACTAAAGTATGACTATTTATTTACTTTTGTCTTCAGATTATATGGTCAGGAGAGGAGTCTAACTATAAGGCAAAACTAAGTTATTAGACTTGACTTTTTGAAAGTTGAGATATCTTTAGATTTTCCAACAAAAATATATATCCAAATTAGCAGTTTATATGGTAGCTATAAAAAGTAGTGGTTCGATTTCGGATCAATTCGACATATGATTAAAGTCCACTCCTAAAAAGCAAGTTCGCCAGTTTCATTCAAACAGCTCAAGGACTAAGGGACTAATTTGAACAGATATGATTAATTCAACTCTGCGATGTTTCCTTCAATGCAAAACAAAAATCTTGACAAAACTTATGTTTTGTACTTATGTACTATTTTTCCAATTTTTTATGTAAAGGATATAGCAGATATACTTGATATGTATAGGGAAGCATAAACCAGGCTTCAAGTAGCTTCAATATTTTTTAACATATACAGTAATAGATCGATTAAACTACTGAAACATCGTCCTGCTTTGAAGCAGCAGCAAAGTGTAATCATAACTCTTCTCAGAGTTTTTTTACAATACCGACCCATATCTTATTAGTGAATAGCGATATAAAACAACTCAAGATGCTTAGACCTTTTAATTCTTTAATATTTTTTAATAAATTTATTATCTAATTTGATGATACGTATGACCTTTTTATTGATAATCTTACTTTGATTCCTTGACAAGCTTTGACATTTCAGTTTACTTTTATTTATTATTCCTAGTGAATTGGATTACATATCTATCAAGCATTGATGACTTTCTTAGTAAAATGAAAACCTTCTTAGAATTTTCATGACTTTATTAGTCATCGGGGTTTAGCATCAAATTCATTTAATATATTTTCCGCCTTCGTTTAAAATTACATTTAAAGTAAATCAAATCCGATTTAAGGTGGTAAAATAAAAAAAAAAATTTTAAGTAAAAACTTATCAACTGAAACAGTAATCCTCGGTTGAAAAGTTCGAAATGATAGATTTATTGCAAATACGAAAAATAGTGAATAGCTTTTCAGTGAATATTTTCTCATTCATGCATTTAAAAATCCTTCGGTCAAATATTTGCGAAAAAAATTAAAGGAGCAAAGACAAATCTTCTCTTGCACTGAATGAGGACAAGATGCGATGGTGTCAAAGTAGTACTTTGCATTGAAAATGTTAGCCTTGCAGATAAAAATATTATTTTAATAAGTTTCAGTTGTCAGCTTTACAGTCTTCCAGGGTAGATGATGGTCACGTTGAACAATATTTAAATTTGTTAAGTAAAAAAAATCAAATTTGTCTAATATTATTTAAGTCAAAGAAAGTTAAATAGAATGAACTTTTTGATACAATCAAGAATTAATATAATTATAATTAATTTTTTTTTTTTTTCAAAAAATATGAATACAGACATTATACCTATTTTTAAATAAGTGAATAATAAAGTAAGTGAATAATACAAGTTAAGTACGGCATTGGTTCAAGTGTCTAAGAAACTTGGATCCGTGCCTTAAATTAGGCAGGTGTCGAGCTGAGTCTCTAGTTCTCGGAGTTTTGAAACAATATTCAAACAATTAAATACAAAAGTAATCTTTTGTGCTGATGGCAAACATTTTGGGAATATTTGAGATAGTTGTATGTCGATCCAGAAATGGGATCGAGAAATGGAATCTATCAATCAGTTGCTGGTCGGTTAGTTGGACCAGGAGTGTAGATGAAAGTGTTTTATTGTCAAGGAAATAGTTTTTCAGTGACAACTTATTGCATCTTAATATAGGTGGTGGACTCCATCAATCAGTTTTCATGTGTTCGACTAGTAGTGTAAATGAAACAGTTTTTTTTTATCTAGGAGACGGTTTTTTAAATGGCAAACTTATTGCATCTCTTTAATTTATCTGGAAGATCAAAAAGCTTAACAAAGATCAGATAAGGAGATATCTTGGCAGCTTTAAAAGTATTGCAGTTAATGTATCTAAGTGAAAGTGTTGATGTTTGTATTAACATGCGCATTTATCAAGTCTCTTCAATTTTGGATGGAAAAACAAATGGTCTAGGATAGCATAATAAGCTATATTGTCAACTTTAAGAGCATTCCAATGATTAATGGAAGTAAAAGTGAAAATCAAACTAAAACTGCTGATACTTGTGTTAACATCAAACCTTCTCAACTTTATCTAGAAGACAAATTATTTTAACAGGTAACCACAAGAAGTATGTATATTGCTATCTTTAAGATGATCATAATGGGTGATAGTTGCCTCTGAATGTTGGTATTTGTTTAACACGCCCTCTTGCAACCTTAACTAACACTTTTTAAAACAGCATCCAATAACAAAGTATTTTTTGCATTTGAGGAGTATTTGAAATCACTCCTCTTCTATTAATAAAAGCAACATTAGAAATATGAAATAGCTGTTCTGGTCCAATAATTGTATTTTTCGCTTTGTGCGTAATCTGCTGCAGTAAAAATGGGTAATTAAACTATCATAGTTCCAAACATCGAATACTATCCATAATAGCGCACTCTTACTGACTTCTTACATACCATAGAGCTTTGAGTTTTACTAAATGGACTTTAATCAATAACCTACACTGGCCAGATTTTGGCAAGCTTTTCGCATACACTGCTTTTTTCACCAACATAATCGATTTTTTCTTCGTAAACTAAATTCGAAAATAACAATTTTGTGCTTTCAAATATAAAAATCTTGCCAAAATCAGTGTAGGCGTCAAAATGGTCCCTGCCTTTTGGGGACTATTTGGAATTATATTATTTAAGTGATGTTTAGAAAAAATACAACTTCACTGCTAATGTCAATTATTTAGTACTTAAAAGTTTTCAAATGTTGGAATACATAGTTGAACATTTCAAATGTTCGAAAATGTTCGTGTTGTTTGAAGCGATCGAACTTATCTTTGATGTGTTGGTGTTTGATGTCTATCTTATATACCCATATGTAAAACAGGAACTAGTTAAACAACATATGATATTCACCATTTTCGAATATAATCCAACAAATCTAATCAAAATGTTCGAATCTTTGAAAAACTTAAATGATTTATGGATCTCTAATTTATATATGGTCAATTAAATTTACTTAAAATATATGTTGTGTTAGAAAATAAATTCTTAAATAAATTAATAGTTATTAAAATATATTTATTAAATTTCACTATATAGTTATGTAAAGTGAGAAGTATGAGTTTTTTAAATATTCATCAAATCCATTCACAGAACTTAATCAAATCCACTTGAAAACTTCTAACGCAAAATGAACAATCCGTTTCACATTGTCCTGCTCCATTGATGACGACACAGGAATTTTATAATGTTGCAGCTTTCCGTTTCTGCTGTCGGCATATTGTTACTACACTAAGTATTCAATTGCAGTGGAGTTGGCAAACATTTGTACTGCATGGTACACTGTTTCTTCTTTCTCACTGCATTTGGCTTGTGGCACATACAGCCTTTATGCTTCCTCATAAAAGTGGCGCAATTAAATTAAATATTTAACTTAATTACACACTGTCACTTGTACAATGTCAGCCCTGCTCTAGTACATTTTATGTAAAGTCCTTAGCGCTAGCGCCATGTCAAATGTGCTTCCAATGATGCAAAAACTTTCTAAGAAAGTTTGCAGGACACTATTTGTCTTGAAACTGTCTTATGTGCTCCTTTCCTATGCTCTGCTCTACTATTTCTGCTCCTCTCTACACTGGCAATTTAATTAAATGAATTTTAATTGTGTGAAGGCAAAATTTTTCAACACTGAAAGCAATTCTTGTGCCTGCCAAAGGAGCAAAGTGAAATACCGTTGAAAGCATCACTCTCAGTCAATTGAAATGTGTTCCTTCCTCATGGAAGCTTAAGATTTCTTGGTGAAAGTAAATGTTGAAAAGTGCGCGAATATAAGGAACATATGCCTAAAGCGCACAACCTTTGTTCTAACAAATTTCTTAATAATAAAATTTTAGTTTAATTGAAAACTATTTAATAATTAAATAAGAGATTTACGGTAGCTACCACTGCGGTAGCTGGTAATAGGCGGTGCACTTACATATTTGTATCGCATAAGGGGACACATTTTTTGGAGCAGTAAATTGGGGTAAAGCAAATGGATTATATTGAATAATTCAATACAAAAATATACATTGATTTAATTATAAATTTGGCTAGTACCTAATTAGAAATCTAGAAGACATTTTTTTTAAATATACTATAAAAATTACTAGTATAAAATGATGCAACTTACTATGACTGGCTCATAAGAGAATAGTATTAATACCTATTAATTAATTTGCAACTGTAGTAATATGTTTTTTAAATTATATTCTGATATTTATAAACCGTATAAAGTTTCTCCAAAGCCGCAGTATTTATAGTTACCCAGTGTGTTTATAATTAATCTGTTTTTACAATTTTACTTTTGAGTGCTTTGCGATGGTATCGTTATGCAAAAGTTTTCGACAAAGACTGAAGATTAAGCTTAGCACAGGATATGATTTAAGCTTTGGTGTACAAGGCCGCCACTTCAATCTAACCTAACCTTAGCATTATATGGCCCTGTGAAACGTTTTCTGTTCTCGAAGTTAAAATTACCACTTCTAGAAAGTCGTTTCGGGCCACTTCCGGCTTTTCTTAGAGTGAGAAGTTGAAGACCACAACTCTTAAATGAATAAAAGTAACGAAATAAACTTTTATTGATTTAGGATTTATATGTTTTTTATTTAACAATTCCAGATATTTTATACACGACATATTTATTATTAGTTGGTAATGAACAAGTATATAATAAAATATTTGAAAATAGTTTTTTCGAGGATTTTCTAAAAGTATTGTTAAAGTAAAGTCTGTTACTTACTGCCTTAAAAAAACTAATTAGTCGAATTAGTCGTGCGCAATTTACTACTGTAAAATAGGTGTTAGTCCTAGATGAAATCTTATTAAAGTTTTCTTTTTCTTCGGAGCTATGTTTGGTTGACAAACAACTGAAAAGGCTATATATCTAAAGTTCTTTAGAAAACAGGAAGGCTGAAAAAGTACTATAGTTCTTATCGCATTATTTCACTGGTTATCTCCTAAGCTGCTGTTAAAATAATAAGCTAAATAAATAACAACTAGGTTCAATGTTGCCACTCGCTGGTCCAGAACTAAAATCGCCCATGCTATCATTCTGAATCAGGATCTGCCAGTTCCTATTTCTGTTGACTTCATTTGTTTCATTCCAAGCTTCAAATTAAAGTTTTGTTCTTTCATAATCAGTAAAGATAGTGTGATCTCGTTGTTCACAGGTGACAGTATTTTTAACGGTTCCAAACTAGACGATTACACGGCAGTGGTATTTTCCCAAAAAATTAGGTCTTTTTATTATGTTTAGGCTATCTAACCATTGCAGCATCTTTCAAGTAGAAGAGTTTGTTCGTCTTATTAGACTGCAACTCATATTGGTACTTGGATACAGGAGTATCTTGGGTAACTGTAGGACTGACGAAGATTGCCAAAATAGGCACGCTGCTTTCTGTAGTTCAGTTTCCGAAAATCGGTATGTCGCTAGCAATAGCTAAGTTAACAATAAAATCAAATAAAAATATTAAGCAAAAGCTAAAAAGGATTCTTGGGTATAAAAAAATCTTATAAGACTACAAGATTTATATAATTCAATTAAGATAGAAAATATATCAATCTTGCGACCTGCTACAACTAAAATGGAGCTTATTTAGCACTATGGTAAGTATTACTGTTGACAGATTATTGCATATGAAGGACACTTATAATGAACCTTAATATACCCCAAAATGAATTTTGTCGTAGCTGTGACTACGGGAAAATTGTGTTTTATCTGAACTGTTAGCATCCGTGCTTGGTAAGAAGAAGAAGATTTAATAACTTTTAATATCAATACTTATAATATCTTAATACATTTTTCTCGCCAACATGAAAGAAATATGACATTCAATATTAAAGACATAGCCCAGTTGATTGACTAGCCAGCTTTGTTCACTTTTATTTAAACGGGGAACTTATATCAACAATCAATATTAAAGACATAACCCAGTTGATTGATTAGCCAGCTTAGTTCACTTTTATTTAAACTGGGGACTTGTGCCTGTTCTTTTCAAAATTGTCAAGCCACTTTAGCGCCACTTTGGAAGTCTTCTTGATCTGACGCATAAGTAACTGAGTAATGTGTGAAAACATACTATAAAGGTCTATTATACAGATCCTTATTGTCTTCTTGATTTGACGCTTAAGTACCACTTTACCCATGACCTTATTTGAGGTATAGTATTAATGTTTTCTTTGCTTTTGTAAAAGTTATTTCTACTATTATTGTTAGAGGATGTGGCACTGCGACCTTTGGGTCTATTGTGCTCCCTACTACCAACTAATACTAACATTAATACGAGTATTATCAACAATTGGCAATTGGGAGGAGTAAAGTGTAGTCCATTTTTTTGTGGAAAAATTTATTAAAGTTGTTTATTCTAGGCACCAAAAGCTTGAAGGTATGAAATTTTGCAATGGTGGTATTCTAATCAATATCTAATCATTATTGTAACCCAATTTAAATTATTATATATTAAAGTACATGTTTAACTAAAGTACATAGTTGATCTCAGTTTTCATCACTTAACTTTATTAATAAATAATTTTTCGCCTGCATTTTCCTTTCATGTTTCACTCTTCGTAGTTTCAATAATTATTACACCTTCCGAAGCCTTTCACGTTAAGCATGCATCAATGAAGTTGAACATTTGCCAAGTATAAAACATATTGCAGTATCCTTTTTACATCACATTTTTGCTGGCAGTTAATTAAGGCTGAAGTGCTTTCGTTAAAATTTCAATTAATATCGAGGAAAATAAAAGGAAACTTTTTACGCCAATGCAGTTTAGTAGCTTAAATATTTTAGTTCTTGCAATTTTCATTAAATTTTCCTTGTGTTTCCATTTGGCAAATATATCACAAATATTGAATTTAAATTTAATAAACTCTTTCTTATTCTACGAACTTCACCTAATACAGTATACGAGTGATTGCTAAAATTACTTCCACATAATATTTTCATATATCTTTATTAAGAGAAACTCAATATCTTTGAAAATTGTAAGAAAATACCAATGGGTTCTTATCAAAAAAAAAAACATTTTTTTTTCTTTTTTTTTAATATTTCACTTCATTGAAGTACAATGTTCTTTCTTATAAAAGAACACATACGCCACTGGCAAACTTTAATTATGAATCCTTAAGACAATGCAACAACTAAGCTTTCCTTTTTTTGTTCTGAAATAGCAAATCAAATCTTTTGTGCATTTTCTCTTCGGAATTTTTGTTGAATCCGCAATGTTTTGTTGCTGCAACATTGCAAACATTGTTGCAATAACAAAATTAAATTCTTATAATTGGCATATGTTTGCTATGCTAGTATTTATCCAAACAAAGATCTAATGGAAGAAAGCAAATTAAAGCAATATTAAATTTTTTGATTAAAATTACTAGCCAAAGGGTTTTGGCAGGAAACTTTACTTGATATTTTCCTTAAATCATTTCCATTTGGGGGAAAGAAACCAAGAATGCAAAATTTGCTAAAGTATTTTTCATTAATGATTTTAAAAAAGTTTAATTAAACTTAAACTAACCACACGAGAAACGGAGGTTATAGCTACAAAGGTCCTTTAGATTGTATTCCTGAAAACGTCTTCTTGTTACAGTAAAAAGTTATAGAAGCTTTCCTATAACAACAAATATTAAAACGATATTGACACCCAGGAAAACAGAGCACTGGTATTATAGCATAACTTTTTGGTTCTGAGACTAATTTTAAAATCATGGAAAAAATCAAGGTGATGCCTATTATCAGTGCAAGAAAAAAGGATTCTACTATACCAATTTCCTTAAGGGTCATTATTGGCTCCCAGTAAAACAGAGTTCTGCGAGCATAGCATCCAGAAAAAAGGATTCTACTAGGTTAATTAAGTTTCACAAGTAATGATAAAGGTTAATGTGGATACAAATTTTTCTGTAAAAGGAGAGTATTGCGAGCATAGCAAAACTTTTTAAGTACAAGTAGTTGTATTTGTGGTACTCAGATCGAAATTATATTAAGGCAAATTACTTTGACAACTAATGATAATAGCTAGTGTTGTAAAAATCACAACTTACCTAACAGAAGAAACCCAACTCTGTGATTTAAATCCAAACTTAAATGCATCCTATTGGCAACTTCCTAATATCAAAAGAATGAGAGGGATAAGAGTTGCCGATTAGTACAATCCTCTTGATCCAGATAAAAGTTGAGCAGCCAAAAATGATGTGATTAATATGATTCAAAGCAGAAACGATTTCTTCAAATAGACTCATTTTGTTCTGATAGTAAGACATGCCATGATGATCCTTTGAGTAAGATGCCAATAGTCTCAGTTCTGTTCTATTAAGTACTGAGTATTGAATATGGACGAACAAGTTTCTTAACACAAAGGGTACCCTCAATATTGTGCTAATAGTAACTTCTTTCGATTACAATCTACTGAAAGAAGTTACTCTTTATCAATTTGAAGATGCAAAAATTGCATCTCCTACTAGTCGATTTTTTTTGTGAGTTCTAGTCATGGGTTAGGTTAGGTCAAAAGTCTTATGAAGCTCATGTTACTATTTAAGTGAATAAAAGTTTTTATAAAGGGTTTTGTAATTGATTTAGACTATAGAGAAAATAAGTATGTAGCATGTTGAATATATGTTGTGGAATAAATGGGACATTATTATGTTGAAGCTATTTGAGTCAGTGTACTTGAACATTTTTACTCTATCTTAACTCTAGGTATTTTTAAAACCCCTCTTTACGCTTTGACTGGATTATTGTTTATCACTTCATCAGACTAAGCAATAATTGACCTTAGATTTGCATACCTCCCCGAGGAGAATGTAACCATTCTGAGATTTGACATGAAGCTAGTTTTTTTTATCTTCCTAAAGTAAAGATAATTGCAGAAAATATGCAAAACTTCAATCGATAATGACCTTCAGTGATTTCATTATAAAATTGTGCTGGCAGTGGTATCTCAATGAGATCGCGAAATATTTTTTTTATGAGATTTATACTGGTGGCTGCATGTCGTTAATTCTTCTTAACTTGTTTTTAAATGTTCTATTTTTTTAAACTTTTTCTCTTGTTTAGATATTCCAACGTTGCTTTTAAGTTATGTCATCTAGTTAGCTCATCAACCTTACAGTTACCAGCAAAGTTTCTGTGATCGCGAAGACAAAGAATAGAAATGTTGAACTGAGTTAACATTTTTTTACAGACTTATAAGAGCAATGGGCTCTAAATGCACTATTTTGACCAGCTAGCGCTAATACATGGAACCGTAGGTCATATAAATGAGAAACAGGATGGGAATTACAATAATATAAGAAGCGGTTAAGATTCGCTCTTAATGTAGTTTGTTTAGTATTAAAGATATTATTGATAAAGATATTATATTATATAAATTATTCGAAGAACTCTAATGCTTACAAGCCATCGATTATTATTTGCACTTAGTTTATTGACAGCAGAGCAGGAAGAATAATTTATTATAAGTAATAAGTAACAAGATAAGAATTATTAACTTTTCTAGTAATTTACAATTATCACGTATATCTCTATTTCATATATATGTAAATTTGATATATAAGTGCTAAGTAGTTATATCAATATGCTACTTAACTTCACTATACATATGTTTTTATAAATAAGCATTAGAAACATTTATATGCAAAACTTATAGAAAGCACTTATTACGTTTTATTGGCGGCGTCTCCATACCATTTTCTTTCTTGAGAATTTTGCTGAACTGAAAGATCTTCCCTTGAATAGCATTATAGACTTTCCTAAAGATTTTAAGTGGTCCCAATTACTGAGTTTTTAATTAACACAATGGGTCTGTAGGCATAAGTGGATCTCTTGGTATCGCCGGTATAACCTAACCTAACCTAAAATATATTTATTTAATTACTGAATTTTATTAAGTAAATACTTTAATATAATAGTACATTGTTTTAGTATATTTTGTGATACATTAACGCATTTATTAAACTATTCTATACATATACCAAACTACACATAAAATTAATAATAGTAATAAATTTTAATATTTATGTGATTACAAAGAATAATCAAGTTACAGAAAATGAAAGTCATTCAAATTGATGTAGCGTTTGCAGAAGAAAAATCCGGATTAATAGGTGTGTATGCATAATAATTGCTTGCGACTGATTGTAGCCTGTGTCGGACGTAAAGTAGGCTAAGAGGAGTTTCATAAAATGCATTTTAATAGTAGACACCATAAAAATTGTGCTTAATTTAGGTGGACACTTTAATGGCATTTAAACCGATTCCGCCTAATTCACGTAAGCACAAATAACAGAGAGGAATGTAAAATTGATAATTTGATGACCAAAGGTAGTAAGTTGTTCGGTTTCGTAACGAAGGCAAGTCAGGCAAATTATAGAAATAAAAAATTTAATAAAAAAGAAAAGAAACTGGAATATTTGCGAAATTAAAATAAAATTCTTCAAAACAAAGACGGATAAATGTAGTTGCACATGCGCAACTGCTAACTTTTGCTTTTAATCTGGAACGACGATATGATAGCCTGCGATATTGTTCAACCAAATATCTAAGGTGGACTTAAACACAATAAAGAGTGTTGACTTAATGGAATATGTGTTAATAAAGGCGGACAGAACAAAACTAACTCACTCACTCCTTGGCCAAGTTAAATATAGTCAAGGCAGCAATGCTGAACCTGAAGTTATTTGCACTTGCCCGAGATGATTGCGAATTGATATTGTTAATTCTATGAAGGACAAATGCAATTTGTGCATTTCCAGCTCATAGACAGTAGTTTGCCATAAAGACATGCAATTGCTTTGGAAAGAACCTCATATATTTTACTTGAAATTTATGGTTTTTTTTAGTTGAATAGGACTTGTGGGTAGTATGAGTAGCAATCGTAATAAAAACGCAAAAGTGAGTAGTAAATCTAAAAGCATTTATACGATTCGTTGAAATTCAATGGGAAATGCATAGAAAACGGCTTCAGCATGAAAAGTGCAGTCATACCTTTGCTTAGTCTTTCAAAATAATTAACTCATGTGCATGTCGTAGAATTGCACTTACAGAAACCACAATCTTTATATGCAGAGGAAAACGATTTGTCCAAGTGTCTATCAGGCAATTTAACATCTTCCTTTGAGGGGGTTCACCAGTGCTTGGCTGTCACGCATTTAATTTATTTTTATAACTCAATTACATGAAATTGCCTGCGCGTATTTATATTGGAATGTTTACACTTAAGAGCAGATAAATCAAGCGCGTCTTACTATAAAAAAAGGTGTTTAATTACGTCTTTATACTGGTATAAAAAGGATGTATAGTTTCTTTATTGACTATGCGACACATCCTCAACTTACAGAGATATGTGATATTTAAATGTGAAAATAGAAAACCAGAGCAAAATACTTAAATAGTTGCGTTTTACAAAGTAACACAGATAAATGACTGTTATTTTATATTCAACTCAAAAGTAGATTATCGGCATTTAAAGTGATTACTTTTCAGACAGCCACTTTTTTTAATATTATTCATATTAATAAATTAATAGTATTTTGACAGCACCAACGAACATACAGACAAAGATGATATTATTTGCATGGATTAGTTTCTACTTCATGAAATCAAAACTTGAAGATTAAAAGTATTCTGGTCTTTAGATGATAATCTAGAAATGTGTGCAGTTTATAAAACAATTAAAATCAATACTATGCTATGCTGTCGAATAGTTAAGCTGTGATTCAAGCACTAAGCACGTAAGAAGTTGACTTCAAGATTACAAGGGATTATTGACAGAAATTAAATCAGTAAAGCAAGTACAATATTATATATATATAAATATAATAATATGATTAAATATATACAGTGACGAACATAATTATTGGCACAGCAAGCTTATTGAACTTTGACTGTTCACTGCTAATACAAAGTGACAGATTATAAAATATTTAACGTGAGGTGCTATTAAAATCCAAAGCAATTTAAAAAGCTTCTTAAACTTAATAGTTTTTTTTTGTGGGAAGTAGGTTACAAAATGTCCAATATATCATTATCAGATCCGATTTGCATTGACTAAAAAACCTCGTTCTCGTAAACCAAGCCTCTTCTAATCTGGAATTATCAAGCGTGACTTCAGATTGCTTTTGTTTTGTTACACCCTCTATTTAAGTTTTTCTTTTTTTTTGTTCCAGTTTTCCGCTCGTAACCATATCGTTCTAACACTGATATATCTTATTTTCACCGACTAAATAAATTTCTTCTCATCGGTCGTATTTTATTTTTGAATTATCGAAACGTAGTTTAAGATAGGCTTTCTAGATTGTTTTTCCGTTTGTTTTAGGCTGTATTCAGATCTTACGTTTTTTTTGATAAGTTTTTTTTGCCAGTTTTTCGCTCGTGCTTTCATTTTTTCAATAATATTTTCGACTGTGATGTACGTCATCTGTTCTTTAAGGAGACTCTGTTTAATTGTTCGTATTAACTACCACTGGTCATGGAATTAAAGAAAACTTATACTTGTAAACCTCGTGAAATACACCACCAGTGTCATGCAACACCACGCATCATATTTACCCGTATCGTGAAATCTCAGGAGGCATAGAAGCTATTCATGTGAAGTGGATGCTGTGAGACTGGGTCTCACCTATAATGACCTATGTATCGATTGTGGTTCTAAGGACAAGGAGGAAACTATGTTTCATCTCATGTGTCAGTGCCCATCTTTAGCTAGGAGAAGATAAAAAATCTTGGGGGTCCTTTTCTTACCGATCTCACTGAGATGTTGCCTTTTTTGTCGTTCCTCGTATATTGACCTTCTAGGCTATGTACGAACTAATGCTATGTTTGTGGTGCCACAACGGGCCATTATATGAGCTCAGGTGAGCTTTCTGGGATTGAACCTTTAAACAACTTTATTTTCTCTAATATAATTGGCATATTTATAGTTTTTGAAAATTTGATTTCAGTCGTTTTCAACATCAGATTTAAAAAAAATATTATTTATCTAAATATCATGTCAAATTGTGATTCCATTTCAATTTCAGCTAAAATTGAAATGTATCTGCCATCGTCTCACTACCAATTCTACGTGACTGCACTGTATACTGAATATGCAACAATTTTCTGCATGATGCAATTGTAGACCAACAGGACCATAAAAAACTGCTAAATAGAAAAAATTGCGTCTATTTGGAAATTGGTGCTTGGACGTAGAAGTTCATGTCGATATCAATCTCAGCTAAACTTATTGTGCTAAAAAATTTAAATTGATGTGCTTAAAACCATTTTCCGATTTGCTCTAAATATTTTCATTATAATTCTTTTTTTTTTTTATGGATAGCTTTCTATAGCAATATTAAGCCCAAGGTGGAGCCAGGAAAGGTATAACATCATTTTCACTTTATTACGCCGAAATCATTCATAAAAAATGCTGAAGGCCTTAGTGACCGACAACACTGGCGTCGAAAGGATTATTATCGGAATTGATAATTCAATTTTAATTGGTTTCACGATACATGACAGCAGTGATAAATGGCTGGGAAGGCATCTACTCGGATTGGTGGTAATTTCATTTGGCACATAAATTTTTCTGCATCGAAAAATTGCTGCAGGTTGAAATGTTTTCACTTTTTCCCTCATGTTTTATTATTTCTCTATTTCATTTATTTTTTTAAAACAGATTTTGTGGTGTTTAAATTGTTTATGTTGCGGTTAAATTTAAAAAAATAGAGTTTTGTTCTGGTAAAATGTTTAAAAAAATTGACATAAAAATTGCATTAATTAAAGCAAAAAAGACTATAAAATATACTTTATTTTGTTGTCACATATATTTAATTGTCTATTAAGAGTTATACCTATTTATTGATATTGATAGGAACATTACATATAACGATAGACACAAAAATTATCATTAAGTTGCCTCCCTATTATACAGTGGCCCTTCAACACAGATACCGTGGTGCAGAGCAGGTGCCGCTTTAGTAAAAGTAGCTGACTAATTCGTTTCTTGTCTAAATTAGACCAAGTCTATGCTCAGTTCATCACCCCAGTATTTTTTGGCTATCCTCAGTTATTTTTGTATAATTGCCAGTTTAACTGTAGCAAGTGAAATGCCTATATCTGAGAAGTGAATGTTAGTGAGAAGAGCACCTGCCTTGGCAAGCTTGTCTGCCCTACAATTATCTGAGATATCTCTGTGACCAGAAACCCAAATGGGTGTAATCCTGACAAGCCTAGCTAGGTCATTAAGAGAAGTACGGCTGTTTTGAGTTATAATTGTTGCGGCTGAGGTGTCTATCAGTGATCTGATGGCAGCTTGGCTATTCGAGAAGATTGATGTTTAATTGCTTCTGTCTAAAAACACTACAGTGAATTGGTACTCGAAGTGAGAAACTAACATCCAACGGAAAGGAGGGTTCGATACTACAATTTATTACGAATATTGAACTCAAAGGAAAACTTTGCATCTATGGAGGGGGCAAAATAGAAAACCGCATATTGTCTCAACCTTAATGATAGTTGGAATCTGCTAATCCAATATAAATAAAAGATTAGAATCTCCATTATTTATTTATATAGATATAAAGATTAAAAAGGACAATAGAAAACTCGCATTTTGAGTTGCTCTCAAATTTAATAATAGTTGAAATCTGCTCATCTATTATAAATAAAATATTAGTGTCGACCTTAATACTCATAAGGTTATGATATTCAGTTTTATAATACTGAAGATAGTTTACGAAGTAGACTGAAATATCTATTAAATAAAAATCTTAAATCTTTAATCTTAAATTTGTTTTTATGTAATATTAATTATTATATAAAAATATAATTTTTTAAATACATAAATAAGATATTAAAATGTCTTTAATCTATTTATAAAGTTACAATGATTTTGAATTGAAAGAATGAGTGAAATTAAGTTCACTATCGGATAGTATCATATTAGGGTTTATTGTGAATGGCTGAACGAAACTATGTCAGGTCCTCACAAATAGGTCGCGTTGGTTAAATTGGTTATAACTTTTGTGTTTAAGATAAGTATATCTTACAGATATGCTGATGTCTTCTTACAAGCTAAAGTGATTGTAAGTGAACTATATTGTAGTTATTT
This sequence comes from Teleopsis dalmanni, assembly GCF_002237135.1. Classification (NCBI taxonomy): domain Eukaryota; kingdom Metazoa; phylum Arthropoda; class Insecta; order Diptera; family Diopsidae; genus Teleopsis; species Teleopsis dalmanni. Next base: position 176,915,252 of record NC_051847.1, read on the forward strand.
CAGATAGTAGTATTTATCGAAATGAATGATTAAATTAATTAATAAAATTAATTAAATTAATATATAAAATAATATATAAAATCATACAAAAAATAATAAATACATGAGAACTATTCACGTTTGTTTAAAAGTTTTCACAAATTCCAAATCATTATCAAAATAATTTAATTTTACTACATTCTTACATATACATTTATATACATTTTATATAATATTTTCATGTAGGCGACACACACAAAATATGTTTCAATATTTATTTCAATAATTTTCATGGCATTTTAGATAAAATTATGTGTATTAAATAAGTAAATAAAAACAGAAAAAATTAAATTAGATCAATATAATATAACATATTATAAAAAAGTGAATTTAATTAGTTCTACTACATTTAATTAATTTTATTATTCGATGGCATTTATTTTTAATAATAATTTTCGGTTTTTAAATTAGCATTTTTTAATAAAAATTATTTTTCCCCTATTTATTTTACATTTTAATTAATTTAATGAACTACTTGTATATGTTTCAAATTTATGCAGTAGCTTAAACTAAAATTAGCTGTATTAAAATTAAATATCACGTTAAATAAAATTTTATAAAGTAATATAGTAAGGCTTATTTAATTTTAATATAGCATGAAATATTTGTATTTTATTTGAGCTCATATAAATAGGCATAGAAAAATAAGAGTTATAATTTCTTCAGATATATACTCATACCTTAACTGAAAAATGGTATATTTTGGTAGATCTGAAAATCGGGACCGAGCCAAAAAAATGTTTCCACTTATTTAGTTCAGCAATTTAAAGCTTGGTACCAGGTTATTCTTGGTTAAAACTACATAAACCGCCTTAATATTCGAACTTTGTTTTTTTTTTTGAATAATTTTTTAAATAATTTTAATTTCTTGAATAATTTTTTTTTCTTGAATCCAAAAAAAAAGGTTTATGTATTTCAAAAATAATTAGTAAGAGTAATTAGTAATAGAAATATCTAAAAAAATATTCACTCGGGGTTAAAACTAGAAATTGATATTTTTACCAGAGAGAAAACCAGAACTGTACTGATCTTTTCTTATTAATTGAATTGTAATATAAACAGGAACGAAAGAAAATTTGGTTCAAAGCCCTACTAAAATTGAAAAGTTTTTAATTTATCAAGTTTTAAATTCCTTTTTAGTTTATATATAAATATATATATATATTAACATACAGTATATATATATGAGTAGTACCTTTGATGTGTTCTCTAGGAATATAATAAAAAAAATCAATGTTTTTTTGCATCGAAAGTCTAAGTATATAATATCGACGACAGTACGAAGAATCCTATAAAAAATTTCAAATTGTTTGTTACTCACTATTGCTAAGTCAATAGACAATAAATAAAATGTATAGTGATGAGATTATAATAATTATATTTATTTCATTATATAGTGATGAGATTATAATTATTTAGATTTCCCAATCTATTATACTCCAAACAACTCGCTAAACAAAACATTTTAGTATAAAATTAGTTGATTCTTTAACATAAAGAAATCATTTTACTAGGTTAATACAGGTTAAAATGTATTTGGTTGAGGAGGTTGTGGAGTCTTATAGCGCAGAATTCTCTAATAAACCTAGATCAAATCTGTGTAGTCACACAGAATGCAAATAGAAGTCTTATTATTATAAGATAGTCTCTTTTTTAAAAGTTATAGCACTAACTAGTTGGGTTATAGCAAACAAGTTTGTATGTGTGGGTATGCTTTGGCCATTTAAAAAATTTCTCCAGATATCAAAGTCAAAAGCAACTCCGCCCAAAAAAATAACGGAATCAAGAAACCCTTAAAGTCTCAACAAGGGTTCATTCGAATAACTTAAATCTGTATACTAATTTTTATTAAAATAAATATTCTTCAAATTGATGCCTAAATGGTAATTCTAATTTAATGGTGAATTTAATATATATTTTAGATATATATATATATGTTTATATTTATATACTGTTTAAGTTTTGGCTTTATAGCTCTTTTTTAATTCATTAAGTTGAATACATTTCAGATGCTTCTAAATATACTACCTTTGAACTGTCTTGAATATCACTAAATATGAAGATTTCAATCTCAATGCCTCAAGGTTAGTAAATTTCAAGGTTGTTCAAGTAACTACTTTGTTCTTCAAATTTAATATGCCTTAGTATAAATTATCTATTTAATTGATTAATTTAAAACACCTTTTTGACATTGCTTATAACAATGCGGTTTTTTTCACTCCTGACTAAGGCAGAGATGCCTGACTAAGGCTTCTGCAAATCCTTCAATACTGTGCATATCTAGAATGCAGAATCATTAAATTGTCTCAACACCTGGAGTGCTTATATAGACAATTCACTGACAAATGATATCCAATTTTTTATATTTGTTGGATATTAACATTTAAAGCTAGTAAAAAAAAACAAAGAAATCAAGCAGGCAATTGATTGCAGAATAAAGATTGAAAGTACATGCGCTTGTAGATAGATATTGTATCTAAAAATAATATTTAAAAAATGCATCTTCGTTAATATCAACGTGATAAATGATATTTCCTAGAATCACTGAATGAAGTGCAATGAAACTATAATACGTGTATAGTATTGAGTTAACTGCTTCTTCTACCTTAAAAATAAAGTGTTAAAATGGTTTGAAAGATACTAAAGCAAAAATTTTGCTGTCTATAATGAGTGCGAGTACGTACGGTTGCAATAATCTGATATATGCATAACTTCATTTTTATTAAACCTATGTAACATGCCTCATATTTTCATAAGTCGAACTTTTATAACTCGAATTTTCTATAATTCGAACTAAAAAGAGTGCAACAGGGTTCAGAGAGCAAATTATATACAATTACAAAAAAGTCTTTAACTTTCCATAAGTCGAACCTTTTCTTTATTATTATATTATTAGTATAGTATTAGTATATTATAGTATAAAAATAATAGTAAATACTATAGATTCGCTTCTAAGTCATCGCTTCTAATTTGACAGGCACGAGTTCTAAGCCTGGCACTTGCAGTCCAAACAAATTATATACGGACTATAAACTAATTAAATAAAATTCGATTATTTCCAAAGACCACTGATGAAGAGTACTTGGCAATACTCGAAACAGCGTTGTATGGTCAGCCAAATTTCAATAAATTAAATAAAATAATTTTTGTCTTTGCCTTTCTTTGCTATTCGAATCGGTCTAACTATAGATTTGGTTTAATATTTGTAGTATTTTGAGTTTTTGGATAAATCCCTGTTAAGATTGCTTGATGATTTGACTTTATTGCTTGGTCAAAACAATTTAGTGCTCATCATGATATTATAAATTATTTAATTTAGTCTTTTATTTTATATGAATTTAAATTTTTATTATTTTTATTATTTATTTATTATATAAAATTAAATATACATATAATCAAAACACTTTGTTTACTTCATATAGTAAATATACTCTTATGGTAGTCATATTGTATATATAAAAAACATTGTATTGGTAATAAATTGAACTGATGACCCAATAAACTGGCTCAATAGTGTTTTTAATTTTCCAACTTTACAGATATGAAGTATATTATTAAAATTCATTTTGTACAACTAAAAAGTTTAATTAAAATATTTACAATATTAATATAAAATAAAAATGCTTATATAGATAAAATATTTAATATTAATCTTTTTCGATAAAATATATTTGGGCAGCTTACATTATTTCAATTACCATTACACATGTTCTATTTATTCTTAAAATACAATAAAATAAAATAAAAGAAAATAAAAATAAAAATGAAATTTAAAATATATAAAATCGAATGCGAAATGCATTCAAATATGAAATTATTTGAGTTTTTATATAAAATAGGTGAATGGTAAAATGACAAAAATTAAAATATACGTTTATCTAAAAAGGCCAAAAGCAATTAAAAATATTGCAATTCTATGCAAAAAATTAAATCAAATAAAATATTTGAAAAATGCCAAAATACCAAAAAACTAAATAAACAAGAAAAAAAAGTGAGGTAAATAAAATAACTCAGCTCAACTGCAGAGTAAAACGTTTTTTAAACTGCATAATACTAGTAATATCGAATTTAGGGCCTCACGCCCGCACCGCTAACGGCCCACTTAATATATGCAATGTACGGTACGCTGGTACGCTCATATAACCGCTCATATAACGAAAAAGAGTTCGAAAAAAAATGTTTGATAGCAAAAATGTAATTTTATCAGGCAGACACACTGGCACTATGCAAAATAGTAGTATCTGTTACTGTATCTCACAGTGGTGCCAGTGCCACTGCCAGTTCCAGTATACACCACACAAAACAACAACAAAAAATGGAGTAGAAGAGGTGATTGCATAGTAGTTTTTTGCCTTTGAAGTACACAAATTGACTGAGCCAAGGTTACTTTTGGTATTGAAATGCAATCAATCGTAATTTCATATAAAAATGTCCAACGCGGCAAATAAATATATGCACAAAACCAACCAAAAGAACCTAGAATATCAAAAAAATAATATCAGAAAAAGCTCACTGAAAAATATTTGCGGTGAAAAAATTTGTGAAATATTTTTTTTTTTTATTTTGTGTTTTTTTTGTATAGATTTTTAGTGCGCTAACAACAATTTTTGTAACACTTCCGTCGACGCCATTGCAATAAAAATGGAAAAATGGCGCCAATGAAACGGACGGCAAACGTGAGTAAGCAAAAATTTATCAATTATTTATAAAATATTCTCACAAAAAACAAACAAAAAAATAAAAAACATAAATAAACAATATTTTTGCAAAACGACAACAAAAATTTAATATTAAAAGAATTTTCAAATGATCTGAAATACTTCAATTCATTAAGCATTTTTGTGCCAAAATATGAAATGTATCTAAACAGCATCCTGCACCGAACTGCAAATCCATTTCGAAACTCTTATTTAATAAGAAAGAAAGCACAATTTCAGTATTTCATTTATCAAAATAACAAAATATATTGCACAAAATATTTGCTTTATTAAAATATCTGAAATCTGCAAAGTGCACAAAAAGATACACAAAATAAAACACTAAAAATAATAGTTAAAAACATATAAAAAATATGTCAAGAGTCATAAAGTGAATATCTACAAAATACTAAATTGACTAAGTTATCAAAAATTCATATTTATTTGCAGATACTTGTTAAATTATATTTAAGTAGAATGTAAAATTCATTTTCGAATACATTTATTTATGTTTAATGTCACTTCAAATGGCAAATTTATTAGGTTTGCTCGTAAAAGAACTTACATAAATAAAATTTGAAGTTGAATTTTATTATATTAAACATTTAGAAAAGTATTTAATTAAATTATATTAGAAAATTCAATTTAAGAATTTAAATTCATTACTTAGATAAAATAACATGGTATGCATCTGCAATTTATTACTGATACTCGTATATGGTACTCGCATATGGAAAAAACTCATTACGGCAAATGGAAATGAAATTAAATTAAAAATTATAGCAAGCCAGTCTAGTAAACAAGATACGTTCTTCCACAAAGAAGCAATTATAGATCAATAAAAAATTTTGATACAGTAGCGCTACAGCATTACCAGTCAAAAAGACTGCCAACTATAGTTAATGTTTCGTTTTATATCACCAATAAAAATAAAATCTGTAGACAAAGACCTCAACATTCTGTATGTAAATGATGAAATAAGAATGTAGTCCATAAGCAATAGATATATACATTGACAGACTTTAAAACCACTATAGCATATGTAGCTTAGCATCACACTTCACAGATAAAAGTTAAATAATAGAAGAAGAAGAAGTGTACTGTAAAGAATTTGGTTTGACGGTTAGATACGTAAACCGTTAAAATAATTTGTTAAGTAACAAATAACATAATAAAAATAATTTATTAATAGTAATAAATATTAATGTATTTATAAATAAATAGTATAGAAATAGTATTAATAGTAAATTTAAGACGTAGAAGTAGACAGGCACTATATAGGGTGCCATCGGGACTATGTGGGATGTCCCAGGTAATATCTTAAATTTTCGTTTTGTATTTTACATTTCAATCTTTACTTTTCCGCACAGGGCTACATCACAATATCTGTCTATACCTGTCATTTTAAAATGATAAATTAAATTTACTTATAGTCTTCTTAATTAAGAAATTAATTAAGAAATTCGAATATTTCCTAAGACCACTTATGATGAGTATTTGGTAATACTCGAAACAGCGTTGTATGGTTTGCCAAATATGACTTGATTCATTATTGTAAAACTCATTAAAAAATTATAATAGTAAAAAAAAATATTTTTATATATTATATATTAATTTTGGAATATTCATAGTTTTATCTTTAAAATATCATCGTATTTTCTGAAGTTTAAAATCTTAACTCGTTCAAAGTAAAATGTTCAGTTTCCATTTATTTAAGTTGATAATATAAAAGATGAAAAATCTCTTACCTTGTGCTTCTACTGTTGAGATTTGTTTTGTTAGAATGCAGCTTAAAAGGATTAAACTCCAAATGAAGCAGATCGTCATTTTGTTTTGCACCATAGCGTTGTGTCCACTTTTCAAACGAAATGGCGTCACTTTTGGCGCTATCTCAACAAATTGACAAGTATGTCAAAGTAATAAAGAAGTGCTCTTCTGCAGTATTTTTAATACTCGTACTCTTTGTATAGTGTAAGGATAACAAATTTAATTTTATTCCAGCAACCAAAAAGCAACTCTTGTCCCTTATTCTGCACTCAGTCGATGTCCCACACAAAAACAATAAACTGAATAAACTGAAATAATAAAGAAAATGAAATAGAAAAATATTATTTAATTTGTTTCCTTTCTCTGTTAAAATGTAAAATGTGAAATCTAAAACGTGAAAATGTAAAATGTTGGAAATATTAAATATTAGCAGATTTCAACGTTGAGTCGCACACTTAAGTACGATTTCAATTATGGATAGCAGCACCCCAACGACAATTTTGCGCGCAATAAATTTCAAATCAATTTTGCTAATTAGTTGTCACTCAAACGCCCTGCAGACGTGCAATCAAACGACCCAGGGCAAGAAATACTACCAGTATTCCTGGAAAATGGCCACGAAAACATTCTGTAAAACTGAACTTATTTATAATCATTTCATACTCGGAGGTCGCATTTAGACGCTTTAGCCCAACCATTCGTTCAACCGTTACACAAAGTACAAGTATACAAGTATCTACTTTCGTATTCCCCTTTTTTCTGCTGAAGAGAAAAACTAAATTAAAAAATTAGTTTTATATGCGCTATAAAATCACTTAGCCGAAGCATTTTATTTCCTATTCCACCACGACGCTGTTGACAACTTTGCCAAAGGATGCGCTTATTTAGTTGGAAAAAGTATAAAAAAGGAACACATAGTGGGCATTACTTCTTTTGTTGAAGTTGAAAATGCTACAAATCCCATTTAATAAGTTAATTGTTATGCTGCACTTTTCAGTTCTTGCCTCAGTCAGTTGCCAGAAATTTATTATTATCGCTTTGGTTATGGCCACTACTTCTCTACATCGCTACTATACTTCACCACTCACATAGTGAGTGCCATACCAGTTCCATGCTCCATTTTCTATGGTTAAGCGCTTAGCTGCTCAATTGTAGATAAGTTTCAATGTGTACTTTCTATGGCCGCTTGAAGGGATTTCTTAATAATTTCGCTACTAAAGATGTACAAAATGAGAGTAGTAGTACTCATAATTGTCAAACGAGCGAGACGTGCTGCAGTATTTTAGCAGACTTTTACGTTATTGTAAAAATTTTTACTTGACATCAGCTTTTAGATTAAATAATAATTTTAGAAAAAAAATAAATCATTTTACAGTGGCTCAGAAATTAAAATTTTCAAATAAAATCTCCACAACAACATTTGCCAAGGTAATTAAGGTAGATATAACAAATATGCTCATTAAAGCTTACTAGCTTCTGAATATTTTTATGATTCAATGTAATACGAGCATGAGTATTCACATAAGGGCACCAGTCTCCCTTATGTGTAGAGTATAAAGTCTTGTTATGCAGCCAAGTCATTATGCCAATCTGGTTTTATGGCTTACAGCTATATGACAATGCCAGTTCGTCAAATGTAAAAATCCTGCAAAGAGTTCAAGCAAAGAAGTTTAGAATGATAACTGGTGTATCTTGGTATATCAGAAATGAAAACATACATTTCGATTCGGAAGTTCCGATGGTTAAAGTTAAGTCAGAGCGAATAAGGCAAAAACGTGGTTTCAAATCTTGAAAACCATGTGAATCCGTTGATTAGACCACTTGCTAATATACATTCTAGATAAAAGTTCTTTCTTGGACGTATATTATAAATAACAAAGTATTTAAGAATCTTATAATATATTTATTTGTATGGCAGAACATTAATAACTCTATAAGTCTATATATTTTTTCTTATTATATTTGAGTGTGTCTGAAAAATACGAATTTAGTGATTGCTATTATATTACATGTTTATATACCATACATACACTATAAGTAATCCATACATATACCGTACCTATGTTAGTGAAAAAACAAGCAAGCGAATAAATAATGAATAAAGTGAATGCTTATTGTAAGATATATGGTAGATAATTCTTAACACTATAAATTGATGTCTTTTTTTTTATTCTATTTCAGTATGTCCGGAAAATATAGATAAAGTATTTGTTATTATACATAAATATATTTTATGTATACTTGTTAAAGAACAAGCAAGCGAATAGATTATGAATAAAGTGAATGCATAAAGTGCATACTAAATTTTGAGGTATTAAAATGAACACAAAGAAGATTATATGTATATTAAAATTAACTTGTTTATTGAGTGTTGTGTTAAAGATCTTCGGTTCATACGAATTTTTACATTGTGAACTAGAATTTGCTATAATGTTTTTCCTAAAATGAAGTACTAAAATGTTTTTATATGGAAATTATGTATCAATAATGTGAATGATTATATATGAAATGTCTCCTTTAAATGAGGTATAAGAGCAGTGTTATAACTTCAAAATCTAAGTTTTAAGGAGAAATATAAATTAATGACAAATAATTTCCATTTTTATGTTATAAACTCTAAGCAATAAGCCTCTGAGGTATATGTATCACTGTAAAGGAAAATTTCATTAAACTGTTCCACTGTGACATCAAATGTACTGCAAATTTCTATTAACTTATGAAATTATGAGAAATGAAAACTTATTACAAGAAGTAATTAAGACTCAAGGAATTAAAAACTGAAAAGTCAAACTATAAAGTGCAAAAAAAAAAATGCTGAAAAAAGTTGGAAAAAGATTGAAAAAAATATAAGAGAATAAATATATAATATGTAGTACATATATATAGTGCAGAATGCAGTCAATGGTGACAAGAAGAAAAGAGCTGCATATAGAAATGTCAATGGAAGAAGTAAAGAAAATAAGTAAGTTTTAAAAGGGAATTCATAATTGTTAATCACAGAAATTTCCTACTACTTTTTTCAAAGATTGCAGCTTTGCCGTAGTAGGAAAAACTTTGCCAGCATTTAAATTTATAGAAAAAGAAAGAGACAAACATTTTGCACTACATATATATCCTTTAAATAAGCAAAAGACTGCAATGGAGTTTTAATTTTTAAATGGAACGAAAAAAAAAAAATTTTAGTAAAAAATAGAATTTGTTTTTCAGGAAACATTACTGGTAAAATCGTAGACCTACGGCTGTGTTTTTAATTTTTGTCGCAGTTTGCGCATATAAAAAACTTTGTATATAAAAAGTTAAAGCCCTGTTTTCTAAAAAGCACTAAAATTAAGAAGTTAGAATAAATTACAAAAACAAAAAAAATTATTTAAGTGTATTTGCTATCATTTAAAGGATTTTTTTCCTGCCATTTCAAACATTTTATCAATGTAGTGGAAGAAGCGACATCTTATGTTTTAATAAAGTAAAAAGTTGTTATATAAACTATATATCAGATTTAAAACAGTTTTTTTTTTGTTTATAGTATTTATTTGTTTTTTATGTTTTTATACTCTTTCATTATAAGCGCATTGTGCAGCAAAAACTGTCAATTTAACTTTTTTGAAATTTCAGTGGCATAAGAGCTGAGTGTACATGGCATCTTTTGCCCTTTGGCTTGTTTATATAGCGTGTTTAAGCATATAACTTTTATCAATGAATGACATTTTAAATTTATACGAAAGCAAGTTTCCTGTACGCATGTAATTCTGAAGTTCTCCAATTCCGAAAATGACTGCAACGCAATCGAGCGCGTTACGTAGCTACGTACTACGTGTGGATACGTAGCTACGTACATACGTAATGCAACCGAACGAACGCCACGCATAATGCATTGAATAGTGGAAATTTTATCAGCCATTTGCCATCTCATTACCTTGTCAAGCCTTCCAAGTTGCTGCAACCAACCATTGTTCCTATAATGCCTTATCAGAGGAATCCTGCTGCACTTGCAACAACGCCGAATGCATTTTAAAAATGTCATTATTGATTGAATGTTACATGTATTTAATTGACGTCATGTAATGAAATTCAATTTACACATACTTCATTAATAATGCAACATTTGTTTGTGTGTAATGGCCGTGAATGCACATGTAATATAAAGTCTGTTTGTCAGCCAACGGCATGTTGCTACCATTTTGCGTACCTTGAACATACTCTTCAGTTTCTACTACACTTCGTTGTGTATAATTTTTTATAAAACTGTTCACAGGTTCGGTAAAAAACCCGCACTTAATCGATTTAAGCTGCAAAGTGGATTTTTACACACGTTCTTGAGTTCACAATTAGTCGACATTATGTACTGTACATGCCAGCGAAATAAAAAAAATAAATAATATTTAATAAATGATTTATAGCAAAAAGAACTCAGCATAAGTGGGCAGTAGTCCACTCTTATCAGTGGTTAATGGGATAAGTGCAGCAGATTCATCAATGTAGGCTTTTGGCAGTCAAGATACCGAAGCTGTAGATGGAAAGTATGTTAATAAGTAACACGGCGATAGCAGTTAATATGAAAATGTATTTTTAGCCATGCTTATTAACAACTTTATGAAGTATCTATAAAGCTTACTGAAAGATCAATCTGAAAGATGAAAAATTTAATATGAATACACTGATTTCATCCATAATTTGCAGTTCAATCAGTTGGTAAAAACAATTACTGATCATAGTTTAAGTGGAGTATAAAGCATAAGAGAAATTACTAAAGTGAAAAAAAACTAAATAAATTTAGTTTTCTTAATAATTCCAGTCTCAAAAAATTATTTACGAATAATTAAATTTAAGAAATAATTCCAGGAGTCAATAATTCATAAATTAAGTTAAATTTAAAGAATAAATTTAAATAAAATTATGTTGTTAATATTTAAAAGATTAATAATAAAATTATTGGTAAATAATAAACCTCTCTATTAAAAACAATAATTTATATTTATTTTTAATTTTTAATTTATTTTCATCAAAACGAACGTTAAATATCAACTGAATATAAAATTATTATGGAATAAAATATAAATGGAAATATCCATTCAACTTCTCAGTTTCGCCTGAGTGAATCGTGAAGTAACATTAGCATAATTTTTTTCGCATAATGATCCTAGATTAAGTTCCATATATACATAAAAGAATAATAAAATGAAACAATATATAATGTCTCTACAAAATAATAGTATTGCAATTTAACAATTAAATATGATATATAATTAATTAATTTAATTATTCTACAGTTGGTTTATGATTTCATTTTGATATAATACAGCAAGTAAAATTGTTAATGAATTTGTACAGCAAATTAAAAAAACTTCAAGTCAGAATATACAAGTCAAGTACGGCTTTGGGTCAGTTGGCTAATAAACACTGACTCTGAGCTTCAAATTTGGCAGGACATGAGTTCAACTCTTAGTAGTTCCAGTCTCAAAAAATTATTAACAAAAATTCCAGGACACAAAAATTCAATTAAATAAGAATAAAAATTTTTGTTGTTGCAATTTACTATTGTTCGATAAAAACCGCTCTATTGAAAACAGTACTTTATATTAATAATTTTGTTTTTTTCGTTAAGACGGATGTTAAATCAATTATCAATTAAAGTTAGTAAATAATATAATGTGGGTATGGTATAACATATGACATATAGATATGAAAATATTAGCTTATATAAGATAATTAATAAAACATAGCATAAAGTAATTTATTATTATGATTCTAAAATTTTAAATTATAATTATTAAATAGAAAGTACATAGAAGGTAGTACACAGGTACACGGTAATTAGAGAGTATCTTAAACTAAAGCCTAGAAACAACAATAATAAAATAAAATATAGTAAAAACATATGACACAAAAATATTATTCTGTTATCCTCTTACTCTAATAGGTAAACAAAGGAAGTCTTTGCCAAAGTCTTTGTAAAGACTAAAGCAAATCAAAGCTGCCTATGCTTTTCTAATTTAAGTTGAGTTAAAAAAATTGTTACAAAGCTTGTTAGACTCTAAAAGGTATTTAAAAACTTCATCGTACGTTTCAGTTAAAGTTATTTTGGGTTTTATTTCATATATAATCGAACTTGTTTAAAATTAACACAGGCTTTTAATTAATATTCTATCACATGCTGCTAAGTTATGTATTTATATATTAACTTTAAGTGTCACATTTTGACAAAACCACACACAGGTCAAATAAATTTCAATTAAGATAATTTAAGTAAAGATTTTATAGAAAGAATTAAATTTTATCTTCATTCATAAGGTAAATCTGCTAAGCTACAGGCTTTTGAATTTTAAATGTATATAATTTAGTTCATTTAAAAACCGGCCGGCTTAACACTTCAGCAGGTGTTAAAAATAAAACACGTTTCTTATGTTATTTATTGAGTTACTTTTAAGCCGCGTCCATTTATCTCATGTAAAAATAAAAATAAAACATTAAACGATAAAAATAAAGAAACTCAGGATTTTAAAGATAAAGACAAGTATTTTCAATTCATTTATTTTGAATAGTTTATTTGCTTGAAAATAAATCACATTAAAAAAATTTTGCTAATTATCATATATATCATACAAGTGAATTGTTATTACATATAAGTATATTACATTCGAGACTTAATAGATATTTGGCTTGAAATGATACAGCAATGTTATTAAATATTATCATATGAAGTTACATTGACCATAAAGATCCAGAAAGTTACTTTTCTACCATTTTCCTTTCGATGTAAGGGGCTTAATAGTGTCTTGAGATATATGTGATGTTGGCTATTTATTTATGCAATTATAAATTTTTAAAACGTATTTTTTTAACTCTCTATTAGTGTGAATAGACATGAGCTAGTTTTGGAATGTTGGAATAATCATATTCCATAGTGACGATATCTACATACATCTCATTAAAATATTATGATGTCTATGAGAACTATATATGTCACACTACTTGTGGTACTTGTACAAAAGGTTCATAGGTTCGCACTTGCTGGTCTACGCCTTCACATCTGGTTGCTATATAGTAACAGCGCATGATATGTTACTTTATTTCGTTTGTTGGTTAAAAGTGCTTTCTAATAGAGTTTGATATAATGTTCTCGATTAATTCGAAACACTTTTCTAAAGTAATTACATATTACTTTTTTATTTTACTTTTTTTTTACTTTTTCTTATATATACTTTATGTCACATTATTTTTCATATTTTTTTATATAATATATTATACATATTCGATTTTATTTTGATCCATTTTTTATTTTATATTTTTTTACATTTATAAGTTCTTGATTTTGGAATATTTTATTTATTTAACTTTATTTTATTTGTTTAATTTCATTTTATAACATATTATTTAATTTTTGATGTTATTTCATTTTATTATATTCTATTATATTGTATATATTTGATTTTATATATTTTCGCAATATTTTATTTATTTCATTTTGTTATATTTTATTTTATTTAATATTATTGTATTTTCTTTTATGGAATTTTATTTAATTTAATTTTATTTAATTTAATTTCATTGTATTTTGTTTTATATAACGTAATTTTATTTTTTTTTTATTTAATTTTATTTTACATTATATTATTATGTTGTATTTATTTTATTTTATACGTTTTAACAATATTTTATTTATTTTACATTATTTTATCTTATTTTATTTTTATTCTTTCCTTAATATTTTACTATTTTAATTTCTGTACTTTATTATGTTTTATTTTAATTTTTTTTGTTATAATTTATTTATTATATTTTCTTTCATATTATTTTATTTCATTTTAATTTATTTTATTTTGTTTTATTTTATTTTATTTTATATTATTTTAATTTATTTAATTCTATTTGATTTAATTTTTTTTTATTATATTTAATATTATTTTATTTTATATTATTATGTTGTATATATTTATTTTATATATTTTCACAATATTTTATTTATTTTACATTTTTTTATCTCATTTTATTTCTATTTTTTCCTTTATATTTTACTATATTAATTTTTTTACTTTATTATATTTTATTTTAATTTTTTTTGTAATAATTTATTTATTATATTTTATTTCATATTATTTTGTTTTATTTTATTTTATTTTATTTTATTTTATTTTATTTTATTTTATTTTATTTTATTTTATTTTATTTTATTTTAGATCATTTTTATTTATTTAATTCTATTTCATTTTATTTTATTTAATTTTTTTTTTTGATTTTATTTTACATTATTTTATTTATTTTGCATTATTTTATTTATTTTGCATTATTTTATTTTATTGCATTATCCTTTACTATTTTATTTTCTTTACTTTATTATATTTTATTCCATTTTATTTTTTATTATTATTTATTTATTATATGCTATTACATATTTTTTAATTTAATTTTATTTTAATTTATTTAATTTTATTTCATTTTGTTTTATTTTATTGTATTATATTGCATTTATTTTATATTATTTTATTACATTTCATTTTATTTTAATTTGACTTATTTCATTTAGTTTTGAAGGTTTATGTGAGAGTCTTAGGTCTAAAATTTATGTTAATTAGATTTTTTATATAATATTTGTTTTGTATAAAAACCGATTTGAAAAGAAAATCAACAATATAATTACGTGACAATTTGATTTTTTAATTTTATTGGCGCCGTCTGAAATAAATCACTTTCTTTCCAGCAATCTTCCATTAGGAAATCAAAAGTTTCAATACGAAATTAATTACTTTGTGCAGCAACTGGAGGCATTTGTAGGCTCAGTAATGAAAAGGAAACATTTGGTGTCCACTTGGGACCAATCATGGAACCATTTTTCCATTTAAAAATGAAGCATAAACAAAATGTTTGAAAACTTCTCTGCAGTTGCGCTTAATCCCTTAAATCCACGGAAAAATAAAAAATCAGCAAATCATGCGAAAGCACGAAATGATAAAAGTACAACGAAAGCAGTAAAGGTTAAAGAAAAAAAAAAACAAAAAAAAAATAGAAAAGGACAACAAGAAAATAATTCAAATCCCTAAAACTCAATTTGAATTGCTGTCCGTTTCATATTTTTGGGTACCAGAAAAGGCATGGGTATTGCCTTCAAAAAAACAAAAAAAAAAAACAGAAAAGTGGAAAGAAATGTTGTCGACTCATTAAAAGCCATGAAATGATTTTTAAGCGTTTAAAGTTAAATTTTCACAATTAAAAAACGTTTTTACTTTTTATTTTTGAATTCGTTTTCTTAATTTCCACGATTCTCAACCCGAAAGTGGTCAGCCATTGCTAACGCCATGTGCGTCAAAAAGTTTCACTTTAAATATTAAAATGGACCTTTTTGTCGGTTTTATCGTGTTCGACATTTTAAAAAGTAATACTTGGCAAATGGCAGAATAATAAAGTCAATGTCAGTTGGGGTTCATCATAAGCTGTTTGCGCCTTTTGCCACTTTGTTGTTGCGCGCCTGGTAAGTGTGAAAGCCGTTTCAAATGTCAGTTAGCAAATCGCCCATAGCTGTTCGACTCCGGTGGCTTGAGGTTTGAGGTGGATGGCCAGATGGTTGGATGGTCGGATGGTCGGATGGTTGGTCTAAAATGATTTGCGGCAAAGTGGCAAGACTGGCAATGTGGTGGCTAAATGAAACGTGAATTCCCATCAATTACGCGGGTAAACATAAACTGAATTTGCATGCGATTATTTTGCGTAAATGAAAAACATGGCAAACTCAATGATTTTTAAGCTTTGCTGGTCACAAAAAGCAAAACACAAATAAAAAAATATTGATGAAATTAAGAATAAAAAAAATAGATACAAAAAATGTTTAGTCATTGAAAGTCAGGAACTGTGGACTGGTGTTTTTGTTGAATAATTTACTTAGTGCTTTGTGAAAAAATATCAACATTTTGATTTAATTGTTTGTAATTATTAAGTAGAAATTATATGAAATTAAATTTTGCGGAATATTCTTAATTGAACAGTCTGAAAATTGCTTTAAAAAGAGAGTCAAGAAATTTAAGAACACTGGTGTGCACACAAATTAAGAGGTAGTGGGTCAAAATTATAATGATATCAGGAGAAATGTCATGACTAAAAGTTTACAGCGGACATAGTCAATGCAAGTTGCTTTAAAAGAAAATGCTTCAAAATTTTATTTTTATATAATACAAGAAAATTAATACGGCAGGAGAAGATTTTCTATTAAATTTAAAAAAAGTTATTCGCTTTTGTTGTGACTACTTTTATTGTTAAGGCATGCATTTAGAGGTATTTATCTTCATTGATTCCTGAAGGACCATACAGTTTTTATAATTTTTTTTAAATCTGACTCTGTTGGTACCAACTTGGCAGATTTGGCTTTGGATTCATCTATCTGTATTCATATCTTTAACAATAGTTTTTCGTCGATTCTTGATTTCGATTTTTGCTTGTTCTTGCCCATTTCAAAAATTAAAAATGTTTCACTATTTCTGAATATTTCTCCCAATTTCTGGCTGCATCTATAAGGTTACCAACATTTTGTATTCTGGTCTATTGTCTAATATTTCTTTACATGAAAATTGTTTTTGCCCGATTCTCCGTTTTTTTGTCGATTTTGATTTGTGGGTTTAATTTTAGCTTCCCATATTCAGGATTCTTCATATGATGCCTAAGATGTTTTCCATTTCTTTTTAGCTTATATTTAACAGTGTATTCTTCTTAATACTATATTGCTGGAAACATATGTCCTTGATATTTTTAAAATTCTTCAAAAGAGTTATAGTTCAAATCACTCAAGCTTGTTGCTATCTGCTATTTTCAAAGCCAAGCTTCTCATGACACTGAGAACTGTTGTCCAAACACAGCATTTTTAAAAACGAATTTTTATTTTTATATTGAAATCATGACTGTTAACACTTTTTTATATTCCGTACTGTTTCTATTTGGCATTTTATTTCCTTAAAACAGTAGCAGTTTTTATTCATATAGCATGCCAAGTACTATTTCAAAGATAGTACTATATCGATATGTATTGCTGTATATATTTCATCATTTATTCAATTCATTAAAACTATTTAACGACATAAAAGTATTATTTAAATTATTAGTATATGATACTATTAGTAACCGCTAGGCTAGGAACTATGCAAGCCCTCGAAGGGGATGCAGTGTGTTATTAAATTGACTTTATAGTATCTGATATATTAGATATATATATTGCCGTATTTAATTCATTTGTTATTTTTTCTATAAAAACTATTTAATGACATAAAGACATGTATTTTATTCCAATCATTAGTATATGATACTCTCAATAACCGCTAGGCTAGGAACTAAGCAAAAACTCGAAAGGGATGCAGTGTGTTATTAAATTGATTTTATAGTGTCTGATATTTCCGATACATATATATTGATATATTTAGTGCACCCTTTATTCTATCCATTAAAACTATTAAATGAAATAAAACCATTTTATTCAAATCATTACTTTACTTAGTATATCATTAGTATGATACTCCCAATAATCGTTAAGGCTAAGAACTAGGCAAAGACTAAAAACTCACAACTATCTTAAATTATCCTTTCGTCTATAATATTTTGGATGAGTAAGTAAGAAAAGATGCTGAAAATATTATGAATATAATATAACCTTATCAGGATTTTTTTATTGTTTATATTTCTTATCGAGCAAAAAATATATTCAATTTTGTGTGTTTTGTGTGACATTTATTTTAGCATCATTTCAGCACCAAAAATAAAAAAGTATGTTTGCTTTCATAAATAAACAAATGAAAACTTTAGTAATTTTTGCATATTTTTCTTTAGTGTTGTTTGTTTATCTTTTCAAAGTATTTTCTTCGCTGATTTCAGACAATGGAAAAAATAGTGTCATATTCATTGTGGGCCTATGAAACATAAATGCAAAAAGTATGCAAGAAGTCCTGACAATCACACACACCCACCAGTGTTGGGTACTGGTAAAGTTTAAGACATATTCCACATACACTAATAAACATGAAAAAAAGGCAATAAATTAAATGACACTTCCGGTCTTTCGGTGTAAAAATGATAAGAACATGTTTGTTGCCAGTGCGGCCGCCTTTGTGTGTGGCACAGTTTTTGCAGGGCATTTAATATTTATTTTCATATCAGTGATGATGAGCAGATGTTGATGCGTTAATAATAATGATAATATAAACATTATTATCGTCATCAAAAGGAGCATTTAATAATAAGCGTTCGTATGTTGTGACATCATGATTGCCATTTCATATGATGATGAATTGTTTGTGCTATGTTCAACGCATAAATTACGTGTAAAAAATGTATTATTAAAGAAGCTGGCAGCACTGCTTTCCCTACAATATTCAGTGTTTACTGTTGAACTGTTTAGTGTACAGTCAACAGTGACTGTACGCTGTGCTGTGTTTAATGTTCATTATTCTCGTATACAACATTATTTCATTTTAATTCCGTTCTTTTGTCTATGTGCGGAGTGATCAAAGTACTGCATAATGTCGCCTTCTTCATAGATAATTTCATTCTTGAGTTGCCTAGCAAATAATTGTCAAAATTTAATTGCTGAAACGAGTTCATTCAAATAATTTATACCATAAAGCGAAAAATTATGCATTAAAGATAATATGTTGTTAATAGCAACAGTTTTTAAATTAGGTCGTTAAAAAGTGAGTATAGAAAGTATATAAAATTATGTGTTTAACAGACAGTAAATTTATAGCCAGTATTTTTTATACAACAAAAAGGTGACTGTTTGATATTTTTTCTTATATGAATTAGAGAGTATGCAATATTGCGATTGAAAACACAATTGTATTAAGAAAATTTAAAAATTTGATCTATGCACAATCTTTAATAAAAGATAGGAAGACTCAACGATATGCAGGTATCTGTATGCGATCTGGCCACGTTTCGATAAAAGGAAATCTAAAATTCTCATTGAGATACCCCGTATAGATATCGGTCTTTTGGAAGGTTTACTCACAGGTCAGTGTAAACTAGGGAACCATGTTAGAAGATTAGGTCTCTTTTTCAAACAAATCTGTCACAGCTGCGGGGAAGACGATGAGAGTGTTTCTTATCTACTATGTTTTTGCTCAGCTTAAGCACGGTGGCGACTTAATACACTAGGAGCCCCCTTTCTTGAGGACTTCGACCAATTGCAGGACCTGATAAAAAATAGCATTTTATGGTGGTTATAGCATTAGGTGGTTTATATTTCTTAAAGCAATTTATAAAGCAATTTTCAGTTATACTTCTCCTGTTAAAGCTCTATTAATTACACCAAATTGTCTTAAAAGCTTTCAGTCATATGACATTTTTGGAAGAAGAAATCTAATGCAGAGCACTAAATTTTAAATCGCAGTTATGTGTTCCTACTTATACATAATAATCCAATTTATTCACAAAATAGTATTAAAGTTTAATAAACTCTGTATTAAAGTGTTGTGAAATTATGCTTAAAAATAAACTAAGACTACCACACTTGCAACAAATGAATCAAGTTTACGATTAAGTCTATCGAATATTAAAGATTTAAGAGATTATACTAAAATTTATTCAATTTTTTTACCCTCAATGGTATACGAGAACATCGTTAAGACGATAGTAAAGTGCTGGCTTATAATTGTTAACAAACCTAAACGAAAGAAAACTTCACTAAGGAATAAAGATAATAGTTATTAAGAGAGTTTTGAACAGATCAAAATATATGGTTGTCAGACAGTGCAAGGTTCGGGCGATACGGTGGTACAACTTCCAACCAAGTTCCGTGAAATTGTTCCGGGGCACCAAAGATGTGTGAGGCCTGGCATTGTAATAATTGAACACAACTCTTTTTTATTGTTCAATTCTAATAGTTTTTTCTTCAGTGTTTCCTTCAAAAGAGAACCAAATTAACCATTACAACTGGCTGGAGCAACTTGAAATACACAATTCTCTTTCAATCCCAAAAACACTCAATATAACCCTTTTTTGCCTATTCAGGCTTTGAAGTTGTTTGTGGCGTGTATTTCATCAGATGTTTCATTCATTTTCAAATCAATACGAAAACGATTTATATAACTTCCCTCACAAAAAATATAGCCTGAAAACTTTACCTTTAAAACAAGTGTTCCTTTGATGTAATCGGATGAGTGTTGAGGACCAACAACATTTAGAGGCAAAAAGTTGGGGATACTTGTTGATATCAGATAATATGTATATAAATTCTAAGTGAAAAATATCTGGAACTTAGAATTTGAAAGGTTTAAAAAAAAAACGGATATGCTTGACCAAAGACTTAAGTTACATGGTTTGTGTGACTTTTACTGCAGTCACTACAAGAAAATCGTTTCAGGTCAGTTCAAGAAAGAAGTTAAAGTTCCTAACTGAATCTATTTACGAAAACAGATAGAGAATTATATCAAGCGCTGGCATAATTATATCGTGTAGGATGGCGTTATTTTAAATCCATGAAATAATTTTTTGATTGAATTAAACATTCTTTCGTTGTGTGTATGTTGTTCAATAATTCCGTATATTTTGTACACAAATTATTATTATTAAAAAGTTTTTTCCCTATAAAATATTAGCTCAAAGTTCAAAGTAATAATTGTGAGCTGAAATAAAATTACAACAATCAGCAACATCATGTCCTTAATAATGTTTCAAAGCTTCTTTATATTACTGTTTTTCTTGTTAAATAAATGTACATAATCAAAATGTAATCCTTAAGATGTACTCACGCACAATATTTACAAGGATCATGAATAAAAGCCACTACAAAAATTTTAACTACTCTGACAGATTTTTATCTATTATTTTTCATCTGTTTAAAGTCAAGGAAAATGGTTTTAAAGCGAAGAAAAAAAAGAGAAAGAAAATTATTAAAAATGGAAAAATACCGAAAAGTCCTGTCAAGTAAATTTCTTGAATCCATTTTTAAATGTGTTTTGTTTTAAACGAATTAAAAGGCTCACAGCATGAGATAAGCTCTTAAAAGATTTACTTCCTTTTTCTAAAGAAAAATTAAAATATACGACAGTGAAATAATCAGATGCAGGTTAAAGCAATTATAAGAAGGCGCTACTTCAATTAATTTTCTTATTCAATTATAAGGACTATAATTATGGTATATTATATAACATATTATTATATTATTGTTTAACATGAAAATAATTAAAATTTTAATACATGTTTTTCAAAATATTACCTCAATATTTTAAATAATACTTAATACAATATAAGGTGAAAAGTATACTGTTTACAATATTCTATATACTTAATTTAATTTATTAAATTTATTTAATTAGTTATATCAAAACTTAATAATGGGAAAACTTGATATTAAATATGATTTTCAATTATTTTTATTTTAAAATAATGGAAGAAATCTATCATGTCTTGAGAGTGGAGGATGATGTTTCAGTAAAAAAAGATATTTAAAGCGTAAGTTGAAGGAAGAAGATGTGAAGTTAGACAGTATTTCCAGTGAAGTGATCAAGTTGCGAGAGCATTAACTGCACTTGATGTGAGAAACTGGGAAAGGTGCGCACACAGAAGTGATACTTGGAGAAATGTGCTGCCGAGTAAAACTCGGTAAAGGGTGGTTATGGTTATTTAAGTAAGTACGTGTTATATTCCTTGATCCGATACAGCATTAGATATAGCATATGAGTATGACTCATATTTGTGTTTTATTCCCTGTCAAGTTCTCTTCATACGTTCCGCTTCGTTTTTCTCATTTCAACATTTTTAGATGTTTCAGTAAAAAAAATTAAATATTATTATATTTTTTAATAAATTGATTTTTAACGTCCGTTTTGACAAAACTAACTAAATTCCTAACATAAACTATTATTTTCAACAACAATAAAATATTTTTATTTAATAATTAATTGAATTTTTAGTTGACCATACAGTTGTTTCGAGTATTGCCAAATACCCATTATCAGTGGTCTCAGAAATAATTCTTGTATTTAATTATTCGTAAATAAGTTTTGAGCTTGCACCAAACGTTGAACTCGTGCTCTACCAAATTTGAAGCTCAGAGTCAGTGTTCATTAGCCAACTGACCCAAAGCTGTACTTAACTTGAAGGTTCAAACTTAGAGTTTAGTTAATTTGCAATGAAAGTTCATTAATCATATATTGTTTATTCATGTTTCTTTATTTGATTTACAATTTAATATTATTTTATTTCGTTTTTTCTAATTTTCAGTGTCTGATTCCATAAAGCTCATTACTAATTAAAAAGATAATATCTATATGTACTACATTCACAAAAACATTATGTTTCTGTAATGACTTATTATATATAATTTTCTGATATTATTTAGTCAAAGTAATTTAATGTATTTACGTAAAAAGTTTATAACAACACCGAAGACTGTGAAATTGTATACTTAAAAGGACTTAAGTATTTCATTCTTATAGCCGTTAAACTCAATATGCAAGAACAAAATGTAACTTTTTGTTTGAAATCCTTAAACATGGTTTTATGTTACTTTATATCTTTTACATATTCATTTGAAATTAGTTAAGAAATATATTTTTCTGCTTATTTTATGCAAACTTTGCGAAGTATTATTAAAACAAAGATTTTAAGTTAGTAAAAACACTGATTTCATGACATTTAATACTAATTGAATAAAACTCAGTAAGCTTATAAGATTGGATCAAGGAGAACTTTTGGTTACAAATGAGACATACGAATACTAGAAATAATGTTTGGTGGATTAAAGTTTTTAGTAGCTCGAGAGTTTAGATTAAACTAGAATTATTTTTTTTATTTATTTAATTAAAAAAATATAAATTTTTTTTACTATGTAAGGTAGTGGTACATACTTTCTTTTCCTATAAGTAACATCGCTTTCAACCGACATAGTAGCTTTCGTAAGGATTTGCAATATGGAGGAGAATATGTTTAATGCATCGTATAATAAATGAAATATATTGATTATATATCTCCGAACATATGATAGTAGTCATTTATGGTTAATTAACATTCTGGTAGGAAAGGAGCATCCTAACAAGTGCCATAAATAAGGTTAACAATCAATACAAGTAAAAGGATAGTTCTATTGATATATAAAAATAAATCATAAAATCAATTTTAATTATTAGTAATATAAAGTTTTAGATAAAAACTTAAATTTGTTTAAATTAAATTGAATTATTCATGGTATAGTAAAATTAACCATATACTTTACATTTATATTTTTAACAAAGGTTTTCATTTTTTTAAGTGTCAGTTTCTGCTTTCAGCTTAAAAGTTTGTATACGTTTGACTGCTTTCTTTTGCACTACTTTACCGGACTTGAGTTCTTATCTGTCTGTCCTATTTTTAAAAATTTTTTTATCTATTTTTCCAAAGCAGTTTCTAAGG
This sequence comes from Teleopsis dalmanni, assembly GCF_002237135.1. NCBI lineage: Eukaryota > Metazoa > Arthropoda > Insecta > Diptera > Diopsidae > Teleopsis > Teleopsis dalmanni. Next base: position 176,939,113 of record NC_051847.1, read on the forward strand.
AAACCTTTTAAAATATAATTTTCATAGAATATGAATCTTTCAAGGCGACTTTAAAACATTGTCATTTCGCTAACTATTTCTGTTCTTTGAGAGTTCTTTGATGTGCTTTAGAATAAAAAGTTTATTAATTGGCCAAAATAAGTATAACTAATATAAAAGCTGCTTTGCTACTTGGTTGTCTTTACATAGAATTTCTGCTTTTAACGCCATAAGTTGGCTATATAATTTAGTTATTCGTAGTTAATATCTTGAGAGCACTTTCAATGAAATTGTAATTGAAATTAATATAATATTCTAATGGGTTGAATGTTGAGGAAGTAAATTTGTAAGTTAAAAATAACTTGTTATTAAGTGAAGAGTTTAATAAATAATATATTTTTGTATTTTAAGGATCGTAAATTATTATACGTAAATTATTTTAGAAACTATAAGTCAACATAGTGAATGTCGATAATAAGACAGCTGCAGGACATCTACTGATTCATTTTAAATAGTAGTATGATATTGAATATAATTTGAAAAATCACAGTACAGAGTTTTATTTGACTTTAAAATAGTAACTTAATAATTTTTAATAAGGAAAGAGCAATCAAAGCAAATAAATTTATATGTGGATTGTGTCATTACTTGCACATTTCACATTTACTTATGCCTTGTATTGTCACGAACATGCTAAAAATGGTAGAAGGTACCGCTTGCTAAAAGGTTGGGAAATCTGAAGGAAGAAATATTAGGAATGGGGCTTTAGACTCACAAACAGCTTTGATATTTTATATGACGCTTATTTTGGCTTGTTCCGTCTGGCTTCTATAGCGACCAAACTGTGGTTTGCAGCCCGCCAGGTTAATATAACCTAACGTTATTCCTTTTTCGAAAAATATATTTTTATCATTGGATTAACATTTTGTTTTAAGTTGACAATCAAAAAGTAATAAAAAGCAATAAATCAATAATAATTTACCTGTTCAAAATATGTTTAACATTAAATTTAAAATTAATTTTGTGATGAAAGTTGAATAAAGTATTATTTTCTTTTTGTTTATTTCTTATATTTAAGTGTACAAAAACTGACATTTGAAAGTGGCATTTCAATTTGTTTTAATTTAAAATCAAATAAAATCAAATATTATAATTAAAAAAAAAGAAAGAAAAGTCAAATTATTATAACTTTTCTATTGTATTTTAAGAAATATAGGGAAATAAAATATTTAAAGAATTATTGAAGTGAATTGATATAAAAAATTTATAAATAAAATATTTATTTGATTTAATTTAAAAAAGCATAAGTTAATTTATAATAAACACAAATATTTGTGTTCTCTTTTGTTTATTTTTTTTTTTGTAAAATATAACACAAATAAAATAAAATCAATCATACGCAGCGTGTGTCCTTTAAAAATTTAGTATAGAAGCTGACTTCCAAGAAAGAGATTAGAGCACAAATTGGTTTATCTTTAGTGAACTAAAATTTTATTTATTAATAATGGTATTTATTTTAAATAAATAAAATTAAATTTAAATAAGATAAATATTTAAAAGAACATAAATTTAACTAAATTTTAAATTAATAATAAAATTTATTTTAATTAAGTCAACAATATTTATTTCAAGCAAATAAATAAAACAATTAAAAATAAATAAAATTTATTTAAATAAAAAAATAAAAATTTATTTTAAAGAAATAATTAAAATTTATTTAAAACAAAAATAAAATTTATTTATAATATATAAATAAATTTTTTTTATTATTTCAATAATTATTTGAAACAAATACAATTTATTTTCATTCAAAAAATAAAATTTGTTTTAAATTTGTTTTATACTTTAAAAATATAGTTTTACTTAAGTTTTAAATCAATTTATAGCTCATTTATTTAAATAAACATTTAAATTTATTTCAAATAAATGTTGATTATTCAATCTACAGTGACCGGTTAGAAATTCCGTAAAAAATCGTAAGTTATTCTTTGTTGGTTCTATGCAATCCTTGAAGCATTTAGGTGGTAAATTCCTATAAACATTCTAGATTGTGATAATCTTGGTAGACCTTCCCAATAGAGTTCTCTTTCCTTTTTTTTTTTGTGCCGTTCATAAGAAGGGATGGAGTTCCTTTGCCTTGACCGCAGCAAGGTTCTAAATCTATTGTTATTGAAGCCGCGCCTCTTCTTTCAAGGTTATTAGTCAGATAATATTTATATTATTTATAAAATATGCAAAACAGTTTTTAAATTATTTTCATGTTATTCACAACTACTTTTTTGCTAGATGGTATATACTAGATATTAGTAGCTACGCGATTCGTAAACAGATAGGTTCTATATGTTCACCATTATGTTATCATATCCAGAATTTTACTGGTCTAAAGTGAAAGCTTAAGATCCCGTATTTCTATATCGGGTCGGAAAATCACTTTGTCATATATTTAATGCGAGCAATTTATGTAAATCCTGCCTATATGTTATCGATATCGGTCCTAGACTTGAGAAAGAGTGAGTTAGTGCCTGTCGGTGAGAGGGAACTTGGTTTTACTTTTTTGTTATAACCACAGCTCTATCAGCAGTCGTTGAAAGTAGCTCTTACCCTAACTATATATTTTAATTTAAAAAAAATTAGCATAATTATTTTGAATATAAAACATATATTTATTGATTTCTTCAAAATTCAAATAATAAGTCTTTAAATTTTCTAAATATTGGAATTTCATATAAATGAATAGCATTCGATTTTATTGAAAATAAATCTTTGATGTCAATCAGTGGCACACTTCTAAACGCGAATTTTACACCATAACTGGGTGCCTCAGCACAAAGCTAAGAAATAACGAAAAATTTAAATTAAAACAAAAAAAAAATGAAGGAAATGACAAAAAGGCACATCAAAAAGACAACTAATGGATGTAAAGTAGAATTTTCCTGGAAATGAGCAGAGTAGAGTAAAGTAACAAGTGGCAAAATGTGTCATTATTGCCAATTAGTCGAAAAGTTTTAGGCATTTTGTATAAAATTTATTTTATTCTATTTGCAAATTGATTGACGCCATTGTTAAATTGGCAATAAAATAGGCTTTATTTGCTGCGAATTGTCAATAAAGGTACGATTTGACTTTAGGTTATGTCAAGTAACGTAGAGAAATCATCGATTTAGTCTACAGCAATAGAAACACATTGTAGAGAAATACAGAAAAAAAAAAAATATAAAAAAAAATAGAAAAAAATATCAAAATATATTAATGACAAAGGAGATAAGATTTGTGCCACAGGTTGGCAATGTATGAAAACAAAACTTTGACACGCAACTGTCAAAGTTTCTCCATATCACACTGATACCTGAAATTTGTGAGGAAGCCAAGTTTAGATACTTAAGCACATGTCAAATGAATTCTCGTACGTATTCAGTCAGGTAAGTGTGTGTCCTCTTCATTGTAAGAAAGTCAGAAAAAGAACTAACAACAAAGCTCCTTCATTTGTTTGTTGTTTGTTTAATGCTACTTTGTGTCCTCATATCTCTTCTTCCAATTTTGTGATATTTTTCGACATTTTTTGCTTCTGGTGTCTTTAGATATTTAACCAAAAAATGAAAATGTTTCAATATAAACTGAAGCACAAATTGATTTGTTACGACAAAGTCAAAAGTCTTGAAAATACTCGGTTTGTTTGTTGATTGAAAAGAAGTTAAAGTAGAGATATATATAAAAAAAATTGAAGACAAGCTGAAAGGGCGCCAAGAAAGTTCGAGTTATGAATTTATTCTGTTGTTAGAGTAAAACATCAAACAGATAACAAATTTGTTTTAATACTTTCTTCAAAGTAAACAAAAACTAAGACTAATGTCAAAAGCATCTAGCTCAAGTTTTAATTTAAATATACTAATGATATATTGATTTGATTGCAAAATGTGGTGGATCTAAACGACAGTACAGTAGACCTTTGTAGTTCTTGTTATTATGTGAGACTACTATACACCGCAAGCCAGGCAGGTCTTATATGTGTCCAATGAAATTTGTCACTTTTTATTTTGTTAAGACAGCGGACCAGGATTTTGAATTTCTGTATAGTCCACTTCTGTTAGTTCTCGTTTTTCAATTACTATTTAACGAACCCAAAAACAAGCAGAAAATTCAAGAATTATATGACTATAAAAACGATTTCATTGTCTTTATAGCAGTATCTGCATACGTTTGTTTCAGTGATTGTTGGTCATGTTATCTTTAAAGTTAAGTTTTTTTTGTTAGACCGCGATTTAGAGTATGATTGATTATATAACGGTCCAAAAATGTTGCCAGTTGATTGATACTAAAAAAAATCGATACTTGAAGATGAATTAGTTTATAATTTATGCATATATTATACGAATCTGATCTCACATGCTTTATTAATGGCATATTCTTATGCAAAGGATTTGCTTTCTTACACCTAAAGTTATTACATTTTGATTTATGTCAGTTATGACCACTACGTGTAAGTATATATTTTTAAGTATAATTCCTAATTTCTTATAGAACTTCTGGAATCGGACAATTAACTTAGTATTTGATAAACAATAACACTAAACTCTCTTTTTTATACTAAATTGGTATTAAGTTATATGATAAAACTTAGTATTTGATAAACAATAACACTGAACTCTCTTTTTTATACTAAATTGGTATTAAGTTATATGATAATAATAAATTTACAATCTATTTTGCTTCTATACATTTGGATCTCTGATGTATATTTTTAACTTACTCATCCTTTGTGTAAGTAGAAGAATGTGCAGCCTAAAACAGTTGAAACATCAGAAAAGAGAAATAAGGACTTCATTTTTGACGTACAGTTCTCAATATAAAAACTTATTTTAACCATTTGGTGCAAGAGAGAGAGAGAGAGAGAGAGAGAGAGAGAGAGAAGAGAGAGAGAGAGAGAGAGAGAGAGAGAGAGAGAGAGAGAGAGAGAGAAAGATTGCCCCACATAACATATAAACAAAGGAAATCCATTTCAAATAGTGTGATGACAGGATCGCCATGTGATGGGGTTTATTTAGTCTTTGTTTGAATTCAAAACACATTAATTAATTTTAGTGTAACAGTACTTTATTTTAACTTTTTATTTCTTCGTTTTTATCTCTACATTACTTTAATCTTTACCAGATCAGGTTCTATTCCACACTAACTTTTGGAATCCATTCTAAATCTTACAGTAGTTTTTTTAGGTATTTTTAAATAACATATTTATCTTATTCTAACAATAGTTATCTAAATCTAACAATATTCTCTTAATTCTAATTGGCTATTCTTATATACTTTACAATTATTTATATTCATATATTTCCTATTTATAAACGACACATTACTTAAGACAAGAAATGCATAGTAAGTACTTACTGTGCATTTGTTTGTCATGTGTCTCACATTCACATGTGTTCCGATTTGTGTGGTCTCAATATATTTGACACCACATGAGGTCTTAACCGATATTTAAGCGGCAAATTATTTCTGTCAGAAGTATCATTTTCTGACTCATGCCATAAATTACAAAAATGCAATGGTTAGCTCATTTAAATCAGAACATAAGTGTTTAGAAGTATATGAATGCAATAGTCATTAAAGGCGGCTTTAACATTGAGTAAGGTCAACTACAGATATACCATTACAATAGTCATGTTTCAAGCCCATGAGTCCAATAAGTCACCTGAGGTAACATTCCAAAAAGTTGCGTTTGTTCATAGCCTAAGAGTCAAGTCACCTGTGGTTACACAATAGACCACCTGGCTTATCTTGCAGACAAGATAATAACGACGAGACAAACCACACCATTTCTGTACTTGAATTAATGTTGATATTAAGTTTTTATATTATTTTCAAATATTTTCTAAAGTATACGAAACGTTGCAAAACCATTTCATATCTAGTCCTTGCTCAAAAGTCAAACCGGTTACAATTTCTTCCCAAATACCAAAAGCCGAAAGTCACTTCTTTAACTTCTCACCACTCCCAAACTTAAGTGCTAACGAAACAAAGTCTCAATATGACATTTGTTCAAATTAATACGCTAGACGTGGATGGCACTGCGCTGTAGTCCTGTTGTCTGTCAGTATCCTCAAATGAAATGGAGCAAAGTTCATGAAAGGAATTATGTGTGAATGACTCTTACAAATCCGTTATAGTGTCATAATTTTGGCCAAAATACTAAGGAGTAAATAAACATATTCATTTATATATGAAATTTGTGACTTAAGTAAAGTGATAGGAAATTGATTTGTGTTCAGTGTGTTCAGTGTGTTGAGTGTATTGAGATGTCAATGTGAACACACAAATTGCTTCATAATATGTGGTCTCAGGTTTTGTTAAGAAGGTAAGTTTGCATGCTGAGATACACTTCAGATACATTTTCAACATCTTCTTCATATTTAATAATGGGTAATAATTATAGCAATAATAATTGTGAATATGCTTGACAATATGTAATGATTACCTTTTGGTTTGTGATTATTATTTTATTGAATTAGAGTTGCATGTTCTTTTAGAATTTCATTGAAGTTTACAATATGCGAATTAAATATTTAGGGAGTAATTAAGTGGATTAATGTAAGAGAGGAGGAAGTAGATAGATACTAGATAAAAGTTTCTAAAAATAAGGAACAGTTTGGCTTAGTATTATGACTAGAATAAATATATAATATATGATTTGATGTAAAGAACTTTTAAAGATGGAAAAAATAGTGCCAGATACAAAATGTATGTGCCTAAATGCAGCTCCCAAAACAATTGCTATACTGTCAACTATTCCTTTTATTCAACATTCATAGCGACAAACTTTGCTGTTATATTTATGCAAGAAAGAAGAAGAGGCGAGGAGGAAAGAGGCTGTACAATTCTTAATCTTAAATTCACGTGCTGAACTTTATTTTTTACAAATGATAAAATGGCGGTCAAGTATTCAGCAATATCAATGCTTTCTACCCATACATGCAATGTTTCACCCATACCGTCATCCGTATTCAAGTTGGCCTCACTTTAATAAGCAAAATTCTAGCAACTCCATTTATTTGCTTTGTAGAGATACAGGTATTATCTGTTAGCGTGTTAAAATCAATAAGAAAACTTTGCTAAAAGATTGAATACACCTTTCCATTATATCTGCTAAAGCTGAGAAGAAGAGGAATAATGTAGATTTAACTTGTAGGGATATATTTTCCAGATAATCTCTGTCAGCTACAAAATCTGCCCCGAGAGAAAATATTCAAGTTTATTAAATTCTTCGAACACATTGGGTCAATAGGTGTAAGGTTACAACCATAGTTTTAATATAATTATTTCAGAACACACAAAATATAATCCTTCTGTATTGATATAGAATACATAATATTCTGAAAATACATACATATTAATAATAATTAATTTTTTTATTATCATTTTTCCTATATAAAGTTTAATATTATGTCTTTGACTACTAAATAAAGTATTAATTTTATTATTTCAAACATAATCAATTAATAATTTATTCCCTATAATCATGTAATATTGTGCTGAATTGCATATGCTAATATTTAAATATTATTTTTAGAAGAATTGTTTATAGAATTTTAGTTGCGACATTGTTTAATAAATGCATTTAAAATAATTTGAAATATTTTAATTTAATTTTCCAACTACTCAAATTCTAAAACACAACTTGAAAGTCAAAACTCTGTAAAAATTTCTAAACATGACAAGATATTCAAACTTATGTGTTTACGCTTGAACTTTTGTCAAAAAAAGAGAAAAAAAACGAAAAAAAACATAAACTATTTTATGCCTTCATGCTTAGGTGTTCAGTACGATGGAAATTGCAGAAATTGCTGAAGGTGGCAACTCTTGACTTACTCAACCATAAAATATTCATACATTCAAGAAAACGCTTATCACATCATAAATTTTGCTACCAAAATGTGATTAAATATTCTAAGCTCGTTTTACAGCACTCACAATGTATGTCTTAGGAAATTTTCAACACCCTCAGGGGTAACTTACTTCATTTTATTTATATCTTTTACTGGTGGTGCTTATGCTATATTGAAAATGCTACAATGTTAAAAGTTCACTAAAAATAAAATAAACAAAACCCGAAACGTAGAAGAAGAGTTCATTAAGTTTGCAAGAAACAAAAATGAAGAAGTGGAAAATTAAATGGAATACAAAAAAAAAACAAAAAAAAAATGAAAATGAAAAGAAAAATTATTTTTCCAAAATTAAATTGCCAAGATTTCGCAACCAAACCAAAATGAAAACAACATCATTTTCTAGAACTATTTTTACGAAGACCATACAAATGAGAGGAAACTAAATAAAGACGTAAATTTTTTATATTATACGAAGATTTAATATATACTTGTATATGGGTATATATGTATATACCCGTATATATAAATAAATAAAGGAAAATATCAAGTAAATAATAATATTGTGAGGTTCTGTTTACATATTGTCTTAAGAGTAGCTGCAATAACAGCTGCTAAGATAAACAGATAAACACTAACTTCCATCTACTTTGACATTAGTTTATCCTTAAATCTGTTGCAGTTTCAGCAGAGGATTGTTCAGTCTCGAAGTAGAAAAATCCAGATGAAGTCAATATTAAATTGTCATTTTAAATGACCAGTTATTAGTTCGTAATTACTGAGCTCAAAGATTTATGGAATGGTTTTTCTTTATTAGTTTAGTATACACTTTTAAGAACAAAGAATATCATACAATTTTAAAAACATTTAATTATTAGATAAGCTTGTATTTCTTCAATTTACTTAAAAGCAAGCGATTTTATTCGTATCAATATAGAAAGCATGCAATGATTGACATTTAAAATATTTTGAAGGGAGTAATTCAAATTCTCAAGAAACTGGTTGTATCTATACCCATATATCAACACAGATTACAATTAGGACTTTGAGAATTAAATTTCAATTCAGATTCAACATATATATTCAATAATAAGTTATATATTAATAAGTATATAAATATATAGGTATATATATAAGTATATAATATAAGTATATAAGTATAAATAATATATTAATAATAATAAGTATATATAGCTAAATAATAATAAGTTTATAAGCTCGTATTAATTTAAAAACATGACAAGTATTTTGATTAGTGTCACTAATTAAATAAATAGTGACATAAAACTTGGATCTTGAGCATTGAAAGTTTGTGCATCCTTGGCTACTTGTGAAAAAGCACAACTTCTAAGCCTGGCACTTGCAGTCTAAACAAGTTATATATGGACTATAAACTATTTAATAAAAATTCGAAACAGCGTTGTATTGTCGGCCAAATTTCAATGAATTAATTAAATTTTTGTTGTTCTTTCTTCATTACTGTTCAAACCCTTTCATATTTAATAATTATTTTCAATTGGCTGACTTTTATATGTTTCTGAGCAGAAAGGCGTGTATATATGTAGCTGCAGTTTTAAATTATGTTTATAAAATCGGGTCAAAATAACAATATCATTAGCATATTCAAGTACTTGTGACAATTTAGTGACTGCTGTGCTTTTTATTTCTATTCGGTCATTTCGTATCGCTGATGACCGATGTTGAAATCCGATATGGCTATTTAGGACTTTTAGCAAGTATCATACTGTATACTGTATTACTGTAATAGATTGTATCGTGATCAACTGTTAATTGGTTATCATTATGATTTTTTTAAATGAAATAGGAGGGTTGCTGATTGACTAACTTAAAGAGAATAAGTAGAGCAGTCACTTAAAAAAAATATATTAAATCTATCATTAAACTTTATTATCTCTGATAAACGTTTCCATTTAAAAACAAAAATAATTTGATGTCTCAATGATAATGCTACTATCTCACATAAGCTAACCCTATTATTCCGTAAATCTGACCGTTAGTGATTATTTTTCCAGAGTAACAAATTTATCGTTAAAATCCTTGAAAAATGGATATTTTGTGGTGTTATCTATTAAAATTTTTAATTACAAATATACATATTAACAAATTATTTGGCATTAAAATGATTTAAATTGGCTATAAATTTACCCTTTTACTTGGTACACTTAAACTAAAGTTGGGTTTTCATTGAGTAACAAATAAGGAAAATAAAATTAACTTTTGATGCAGTACAGAATTACAGAAACAAAGTAGACATACATATTTCACTAGAATAATTTACATTTCTGTGAATATATCACTACTCGGTAAGGAGTCCTTACAATGTAATAGCAATTTTCATGTCATTCCTTTCTCATACATGAATATACGAGTATTCCGAAACGAGTACGAACGAATATATCTAAGGTGTTAATACTGTTTTAAAGCAGAGCATTTGCATGCGTGCGGCTTCACCTTAAATCATTGCCATGATTCTTCAATGTAACAGTTCATCAGTTGCACTCTGTCACAGAGGAATTTTGTGAATGCATATTTCATTTTTAGTAACTTTTTGTGTTGGCAACAGTGGTCATTTCGTTATTAAAACATACGTGTGCAGTGCTCACAGTTTGAATGCAAAAGTATATCAAATGCATGACTTTACGAGAACTCCTTCCTATCTGCAACTATGTACAACTATAAAACCTGAGGAATACGGATACAGTTTCAGAGTGATGGACTTAAAAATTTAAAATGTTGCTGTACACGTTTAATTTAAGTGGTTTTGGTTAACATTTGGTATATGTACGAGTATGTCCTTTACACCTTAGTGTTTAAAGTTTGAATTTTTACATTTTCATCCTTTTGTATATTCGTTTTTGTTTTTAATTTTGTTGATGTTGGGAGCTGTTGCTTTTGAACTAAGGATTTAAAAAGTAAATATTAGTGATTATTACTGGAATTTGTAGAGCATTTAGAGAACATTTATGTTTAAATGATAATTTGATCAAATACCCGTAAATTATTATTTTGATATCAGATGTTTCCAATCATTTATTAACAGTTTTTTGGAAAGGTTCTTCTATAGTATAGAAGTTTTGCAGTTTATTTTAAGTTTCTTAATTGTAAAGATAATTATAAATATAAATAGCCATGTAGTTGTTGCAGTAATATTTTCAAGTAAGCTTGAGTGTATATATCTCTATTAATATTAATTTATATCATATCTCACTTAATGCCAACACCATTAAAATGTATAAAGGTAAAAATGTAGATTAAATATCTTTTAAAAGAGTTGCAGCATTTTATCCTGTTAGCAAAACAATGCATCACCTTCATTGTCTTAAATTTAAATTGAAAAACTGAATGTCTTTGCAATCATGAAAACCATATTTCATGCACTGATGTTGGCATTGCGAAACATCCGAAATACAATTGAGTGTCACATAATGGTTATAATCGTCGTAATTAGCTTGATTAATATATGTTACGGATAGATTATCGCATCTAAGTATGGTAACGAACACGAGCTTGCATGTTTGCAACAATTTCATGTACATTTTGGTCGTGATGTGTGCACTAAAGCGATATGAGAAGACATCATGATTAACTCAATGTCCTTGCTCGGCCATTAACCAAGTTCAGGGTTGTGCGGTTACAATTGTAGAACCAAATTGCTGAAATATAATGGTAGGTATTTACAGTGTTTACACGTGTATTGTAAGGTTAGAGATATTTGCTTTATTGTATTATATCACACATTGGTTGACTTTAAAGTAATATTAACGAACAAAGTCGATTTTCTTATTTATAGCCTATACTACTATAAATACATTTAGTAGTATTTGAGTTACAATAATAAAATGCGTAAATTCAATATTATTTTTGTGGTGAAGTGTGCATTTAGAGTTGAAATATTAAAATTAATTAGTCAGTGTATAGATACATTCCAAAATAATCATAAGTACAAACGTGAATGTTCATTTGTGCATGTCGAAGTTTATTTAGTATTGACTAATTAAATGTCATGGCATTTGGTTGCCAATAATTGCCTTACCATATTTAAATGTAACTCCCATGATATGCATTGATATTGACTCAGTTTTGTACAACTATTAGATACATTTTACTATATATGTAAAATGTGTTGAGTTTGTTGATTTGCTTTTGGGTTTCGAGCATCCAAAATGTCAACATTAATTGACAATATTGTATCTGGCAACTAAGTTCTCCATATTCCGCAACTGCATGCATACAATTTAATGCGACACAATGCAATTGGATTTCGAAATAAATTGCCTCTATAATGTAAATAGACAGGAATTGGGCAAAATATTTAATTTGTTGCATTTATTAAAAATTCAACAAATATGTATATCAAAACTAATAAAAATGAATATCCTTTATAGTTTTAAGCAAAGCTTATTTGCAAACAGAAATTGCAATTTGGTTCGCTTACCTTTTGTTTGTGTTAAACTTTGAGGTCGAGCTTCAGATTATTTGTTTAAATGTTGATTTTTGTGCTTTCACTGAAAATAAATCAAACAAAAAGAAATTATTAGTTACTAAGTTTTTATCAAAGCTTTTATTAAAATTAAAATTTTACAAATATATGAGTTCGCTGTATTAAAATATATACCTATAAGTCTATATATCATACAGAGAGTATTGTCTAGTATTAATGTGAAAAAATAAATATTTTTTCTTCTAATTGTCCAAATCTCGCTCTATTTCACACATTCATTTAATTTACATGTAATACATGTCACATGGCATGACAGCAGCATGGCATCACTTAAACATGAACAATTGCCATTTTTCCAACGCCACCGACTTTCGCCGACTTTCACCGACTTTCACCGAATGATTGCTCCACCATGCCAGTTTTGTTAATTTATTTACCCAGACTATCTAAACTAGGGTCGGAATTTAAAATTAACTCGATGGTCATGTTAATGTCAAAAGTGAATTTAGTCATTATGCTAAAAACCGTTTGATTTACACGAAAGTTTTTATTTAATTTGCAAATAATTTTTTTAGTTCCTGTCATGTGGCAGCGCTGAAAGCAGAAATTTTAAACAAAATTTTGTAAAATTTAATTACTTAATGGTTGGAGATGGAACTAAATGAAAAAAAAATGTAATTGATATTTCAGATAGTTTAAACAAACGGAAAATTAAATATATTTTATATTAAATATATACGAAATTAATTTATAAAAACATTTCTATATTACCACAGACCAATAGCATCTTAGCCCTTTCAAAAATTAATAACCATTTTTTTTTGTGAATAGTATAAAATTTTCGTTTATTGGAATTTCGTTAATTGGAGGAATTTTGTTTACATTCAATAGGTTTTTGATAGGTTAAGTATAAGTATGTTAACCTTTTGCAAGTTCAACTAACAAGCCTTTATAATTTGTATAATCCGTATAATCTTATGGATGATATTATGTTAGGTGGTGACTATTTGACAGAATTTAGTGAATTAATTCTCATATTAATTTTTTTTTCATTTTTAGTTATTACATCTGCCTTTTCAGCATTTTCTAATTTATTTAATAGAGAGGTTTTGAAAAGTAGTGAACTACAACAACAAAAATTATTTTTATATTATTTTAAATAATTGAATTTTTGGCTGACCGTACAGCCAAACAGTTCAAATTATTTCCTGTATTTAATTATGCGTAAATAATTTCTTGATAATTAACTCAATAAATATATATACATAACTTAATCACATAAAAGATACAATAAAACTAAAAATATTGTAGATTAAAATGAATATTATGAGCATAAACTCATTTATTGGGAGGAGGTACTTTCATTATTTGTTCCTGTTTTAGTTTACTATATAAGTCGACATTCAAAATACACCTTACTGTCTCGACTATAGTTCTCAGTATTTTGGGTTGCAGCTTTTTTATGGTTTAAATAGAACACTAGTTGCTAGTTGTAGCCCAAATTTCAAGCCCATACCTTCAGATTGGCGCAATACATACTTTGTAGATTAATAATTCGTATCACTATTTATGGTGGGAACATTGGTGATGTGTGATCTACGTGCAAGTGTTAGTATAGTTGAATGTTTCTCAACTTTTTTGTAATACGAATTTTATAAGAGTTTTATAATAGTTCCTTTTTCTTAATGCTTTCACTCTATTTTTCAAGGAATTGACACATCACAAATTAATAGATTTGTGATGTGAAGTAGTGATTTGAATAGAAGTAGAGTTAATAGATGTGGAATATAAAATAAGCCATATAGCTTGTGGATCTAGATGAATTTTCAAAAATATCAAGCTTGGTAGACAAAGTATTGCAAACAATGCTGCAACATATACTCGACTTTGGTCAAAACAGGTGGGGTTACACGAATTGGGTGACAATGAGAAAAACTAACAAACTGACGTTAATTTTAGGCCACCATGTTACTACTGTATAGTAGTAAGTAAGGTTTTATAGTAAGGTTATATATTTCTGTATATGGAGCAATATAGCTATATAGCACATCTGCTCAAATTCAGGTAATCTTATTTTTAAAAGTTATTCATAGTCTCGTAAATGATAAACTATGATCAATATATTTTTGCTTTGTAATATTGATTCTAGGATATAACTTCACGATATGTGGATTGTATTTCTTCAAATATGATATTGATGTATAATTGGAGAGTACTATAAAATAATTGTCCAAATAATTGTCCAAAATATAATTATCATATAAGCAAGATGATGACATAGACTATGTTGCTTATAAGACAATGAATTATTTGAGCGAACAAGTTGTAAATCGATCCATTTCAAAATAGTGCGTTTCGAGATAACCTGTGATCTGGTTGAGAAATGATTTCAATATTCTAAAATTTCTCGAACATTGCTCTTCTAAGCTATGTTCAACATATATTATATGAATAATAAATAATTTTTACTTTAAAGATTATCACTCATACGCCCCAAACATAAACAAGAATTTAAATGATTCTAGATTTTATAATATGTTAGGCATCCGCACCATAGATTTCTTAAAGTAAAGAAAAAATGTTTGAAAAATTGCTTCACTTTAAACAATTTTTAGAGAATTTTTCCAAATTTTTCCCCAACTAAAATTTTATTAAACCGTTTCAACCTTAAAACTCAAAGCATGAAATGCTTTTGTATTTTCTTCCAACTTTTTTCCATCTATGACCGAGTCGTTGCACAAAGTCAATAAATTGACTTAAACATTGCTGTGCAGTAGTTTATGTGCAGAAGTGAAGTGCTGTGCAGCACAGTGCATGTTCTTTATGTCGGCAGACATATCACGGCCCGTGCGTACACATCCGTTGCAGTGTCATAAAAACAATGCGTTGCCGTCTGTTGTAGGAAATTTCACGCGATTCATTCGGTTTAGATTCGTTGCAATAGTATTTGCTCTAAATGCAGCGTATCGGCTTTGGTACATGCAAGGTTCAGTTTGTTTTGGGTTTTCCTAGTTGATAGGCTTTAATATTTCATTGAGAAATTTCAACGAAAATATTCATGCAACAAAGTTTCAAATTAAAACATGAGCACCAACTCACGCACATGCAAATATCTAACAGATACAAATGTCGAGGCGAATACTCACACGCATCCATACGCATGAATATGCATGGATTGCACATGCACATTGTTTAAATACTTGTCGGGTTTTTGGAATTTTTATGCTACCTCTGTCTTGTTGTTGGATTACAATGCTTGTTCTTTTTTGGTTGTGATATTGCCTCTGCCTACTGTAAATTCCTTTGAAGCAGCATTTTAATCACGATGAATGCATTCGTATATTTGATATACGGCAAATGGTACTTCTATATTTTATAAAGGTAGACATGTACATTTATATCCACTGTGTCATGAATGTGTACACTCTACATAATTGTACTTATGCGGATATATAGTTGAGTGTGCATTGTTGATCCACGTTCATGTAAAAAATATTTTCAGTTGATTTTCCTTGATATTACCACCGAATTAAAGAGGCTATCCGAACTATTTCGACTGTAAATGCAAAACACGATATGCAGTTTGCTTAAAAAAACAGATTTCAACATAAATACTAATCTTGAAAAATTTAATCCTTTTCATATCATATTTTTTTAAATATAAATATTAAAGAGTCCATCGGAACTGTTTCAACTTTTAATGGAAAAACACGATATGAAGTTTGCTTAAAAAAAATTTTTCAATACATATACTAAACTTAAAAAATTTAATCCTTCTCATATCATATTTTTTTTCAATTGATGTTGATTTAATTGATTATCGTCTTTATAAATATTTTAATTAAATAAAAATAATAAGTTTTTTAAATTTGTTATTCATACGAAACTAGTGCTATTGAATGTATTTATTAAATATTTTAATAATTAAAAATATTGATACTTTTATTCTCGACTGAAATAGGCAGAAATATACTTAACGGTGAATAATGAAAAAAATGAAGTGATATATACTTCAGTATATAGTAGTAGAAAGTAGTAAAAATGTACGTTACTTGTATGCCAAGGTAGTAGCTGGTGACAGTACTTTCAAATTTGTGAAGGATTTCATCTGGCTTGTCACCGCCGTAATAAAGAACAATTACATCATTGTTCTGGAGATCAGATGAAAAATTACTATTACCAAAAGGTGTTATTAACAGCTCATATGCAATTAAGATTAAGAGCTCTTTCTCAACAGACAAAACCTATGTTCTATGGTCCGCTTGTTCATATACCTGTGCTCTCTGTACGCCGTAGAATAAAGGACGGTATCATATAGTTTCACCTATAGTAGGAGTTTTCGAGAAAAAAGTTCTTCGTAAGTTCATTGGTCTTCTACGAATTGATGTACGAGACTGGATAATTCGTCTATACAGCAGACGTGCCTAAAGAGATATGCTACGTCAGGCCAAAGCCTAATAACGGATTGTTATAATCATTTAAGCAAGTAAGTAAGTAAAACTTACAGCAAGTAAAGGTATAAAGTAAATGCGAGAAATACAAAGGCTCTAAAATTGAACGGTAACTGTTCTAATCACTTTATAATTAACAATTAGCAATTTAAAAAGAGGAATATTCTTCATATATAGGCAGCATTATATATACAGACGCTGGCGCAAAGGCGGACATAAAAAAAGACCTGTCAAATCTACTGATGTGGATCTTTTCACAGATTAAAAATAAAAGACCCGTTTACTTCCTGTCGACAACCAATGTACTCTCTGTGATGCACTATGGGCAAGACACCTGGATGAATGCCATCCTTCATAAAAGCTCCATCCTATCAAGAGTACTATGACTGTGGATGTTTTTGGTTTAATATTATTTCATGTGCAGGATTAAAACTAAGCTTGTATAAAGTTGATTGCAATTTTACTATTCGTAGGAAATTTTTATATAGTTCGTCGTGAATAACTTTAAACAAGGTAAAATAGCTTTGTGAAAAAACCTTTTAAAAAAGTCCATTTAATTTGCGACAAACTTCACAAGAAAAAGCATTATATATACGGCTTATATGTGGATGAAGTTAATATCTAAAACCATGTATTGATGTTAATAATTGAAGTTAATATTTACTATAAGGAAATACTCAAAGAAATGGGATCAGTATATGTCTAAGTAATATACTAACATATCTGGATACTTGCTGATTATAATAGCTGGATCATTATTTTTCTATGTAACTCTTTTAATAAAAAATATCTCCAGACATGTTAGTCTATAACTTAATCTAACGACACAGTTAAATTAATCTTTTAATATTATTATTTCCTTTTTTAATAAAAACTTGTCTTTATATACATACATAAATATAACAAATAAATAAACTATAGTTGAAAGGCCACATTTTCCAGCTATTATGCGTACTTAAATGGCGTAAATCGCAATAAATTTTTTGACATTCATTTTCAGTGCAAGTTGCAGTACAAAATAATAATTCATAGAAAGAAAAACGGGAAACGGAGTGGGACAATTGGGTAACAGCCGTGCAAAGCAATAACAATTATTTGCTATGTAAACATATTTCCAACCCAAACTCACCAAAAAAAAAAGAAAAAATGTATAATACCATTGGTTGAGTTGCAATAAATATGAAAAAAATTTCACAGATTTTCACTTTAATATATATTTTATGGCCGAAATGTTTGTTTACGAAAAAAAACAACAAAACCAGTAAAAATGAAATAAAATTCATACAAATACTTTCTGTTTCGTACTTGAAAAAGCCAATTTAATGTAAGTGAAATGACGTGGTGGTACACCGAACAACGGCGCATCGAGAGCTTAAGAACAATGATTTTATGAATAAAAAAAAATGAAAATAATAAAAATTGTGAATTCTGTCATTATGCTATCAAAAAAAAAAAACAATTTTTCCTTCATTACAGTTTATTCTCAACATCGCAAGAAACTACAAAATGGGCCAAGTAGTACTTAAAATCCATGATAAAATCCATTGCAATTCTTGAAATGAAAAAAGCTGCCTTTTCTCTTATTTTGGTCATAATTAAAGCGCGGTTGGTAAATATTTTGGTAAGAAAATGTTCTTTACGTTGATTGTCATTTATTATTTAATAAATTGAAATATGTGTTATATATCTTCATTAAAAATTTTATTATTGGTCAGGTCTTTGTTGATGTCTTTCCACAATTCACATGCTACGGAAAGGAGGTATGCTTAACGAAAAATGAGTATAAAAGACAAAAATATATTGTAATTGCTTATTACAATAAGATGAATCATTCTCCTTACAGATGTTTTCTTTTAATTAATTGTAAAATATATTAAGAAAATTTTACCCTAGGCTACCATAGCGACTCTATAGCAGATAAACTGGTACGTCAAGGTATAACTGTGAATTATATTACTCATTTCGTAGATATTCACCTTATGAATTAATTGCTATGTATCTGTAATATAATACATAATATAAAAAAATGTAATTATATATAAATATATATACAAGTATTATATATATTATAAATACTTATACAAATATATAATATATTAATAATATATATTGTATAACATGTTCTTTCTTTAAAAAATCATAAATTAGGTGGGGAAATTAGTCGACTTACGTTAAAATTTAATAAGTATAGCTATCAGTTTATACTAAATAATTTACGTACAACCAAAATTGGTGATATTTTCTTTTTTGTCGGTCATTGGAAAATTTTGCCGGCACTCTTAGAAATTACAAGTTCTAACTGACGATATTACTGATAGGTGCTAAGAAGAACAAGAGAAATTATTGCTCTGTTACTTAATGAGTGAATATCATTAGTATGGACCTTAGTTACGATATTTACAATATCTTATTTGGGCAACCCAAAGTACTTTAGAAACTAATTTTTGACATCAGTTCATTAAATACTTAAAAAAAATAAATTGATTAAATGGATACCGGTAACACTAGAGGCAGGAATACAGGCAGAAATGTAACTTTTACTATGCAATCATAAGAGTTATAGGCAAATACAATGGACTGTTAGGTTTGTGGAGTCAATAGTAGATGCTCTCTTAAAAAACATTTATTAAAAATTGCAGCTACATAAATTTTAGCTGAAGATTTTGTGTTTTTGGTGGAATTGAACCAATAATTAAAGATGCTATCAAATACAATCATATCATATTTGCAAATTAGCTTTGCATCATCACGCTATACAAGTCTTTCAAATGTACAAGTCATAAATGTACAAGCGATAATCAACAGTGATGAAAAAGCGTTAGAAGCATTCGAAAAAAAAAGTCTTTGAAATATCTGTGGTCTCGTAAACATTGGCAACGAGCAACGAATGGGATTGAACGGGGAGCTGTACTGTGACAATGAATAGATAAGTACATAAAAATTCAGCAACTTTGCTGACTTCATCATTTTATGCAAATCGAAGAATGTTCTAGTTAGAAAGGTAATTAATCCGGTACCTACTGTTGGAAAACGCGGTAGAGGAAGTGCTTTCAAACTACCAACAGCCTAGACAAGCTACTATTCTAGCTGGCTTAGATCTGGATCGTTAAACTGCAACTGGAAAGAGCTCGTTTGTTGTTACATTTTTTGAGACTTTGAGTAGAAAATACTGCATTTCTTAGGTTTGGATTTGTTTTTGAAAAAAAAGTAGCATATATCTAATTTTTAAGTTAAGATCAAAAGTGACAGCCAAGCCTTTATGTGGGTAATGATAGTCCTTTATTATAGCTGTAGGTTAAACTGTCTCGGCAAACTCAACGACTTAATCCTTCAATGAGTTCCTAGCCATTCCAGTATATCAAGAAACGAAAAAGTTGATAAACCTATAATTATCGCTTATAATATCATAATTGCGGTCAAAATTTTTTGTAATATATCGGAATAAGATTTACATGACAATGGACCTTCATGGTCTTGGATCTTCTTTTTATATATCTTTCCTAACAGGTGGTTTTGGTGGATTAAAGTTTCACATCATGGTTTTCAATGCTAAACACAACTGAAAATAAGGTACCGAGCATTTGTGTCTTTGCAATTTGTACTTAGAAATACTCATATTAAGATTGGATAAACAGTATTTTCGTCTGAACCAATAGTTTAGAGCATCAAAGAACTCATTCATAACAAAGTCTATAACCAATTTTAGTCCTGATCAAAGATATGAAATTTTTAGTAGTTTGCATTTAAATATTGTTACAACTTCCTGATTATTTTGCTATAATAATGAGTTTTTAATTTATTTTTTATTACATTTTTAAAGGACTTTTTCTTGAATTTGAATTTCTGGAGCATTTTACTCGTTGCTTTATGTTATATAGTTAATATGGCAATATAAACTTTACTACCTTTCGTTCTACTTTATGTTATATGTTAACACGTAATATTGCAACAAGCAGATCATTTTATGATATCAAATATTGCATACTTGTCTTCGTCCTTTTATGAGAGTATTAACAACTTTTTCACTTATTTGTACGTGTTTATTGCATTATTATTGTTTTTACGCATATTGGCCACATTTACGTAAGTACCTTTAAGCACACATGTTGACCTATTTATGCGTTATGTGTTGCTTTTTAAAAAGTTTTATCGAAAAAGCCGTAAAAACTTTGCATATCGTTAACTCCTCATATACATCAACGCAAATTCACAGCTTTCGTCGTCCTTACACGAGTACAATATTATTTCAGTATACCCACAAGGCAAGAAGGACATACACAAGTGTTCATAATATTTACGCCGTGCTTATTAATAAAATTTTTGGCAATACACTACAAGAGTATCGGGGTATATTGAAAAAGACAAATATACCAGAAGGTAGAGAATGAAACACTTTTTCCAATGATAAAATTCAGATATTGAAAAAATTTTTTCATTACATGGAAGGTGATAATGCAATAAAGGGCCAATGTACGTGCATTTTTCATTTTTCATTAAAAAATTTGTCTATAACATACATAAATAGATTTAAAAATTTACTCTTCCAAGCTGAAAAGCCTAAAAAGCTTTAACAAATTTTTATTATACAAGCAATAACAAACATAAGTGCTTTTATGTAGCAGCTGCATGCATTGCAATAGCCAAAAATTAAATTTGATAATGAATATACATGCCAAAATGCAACTCGCTTGATCCCAGGAGCAAAATGTCAAAAAGGAGCACTTAATGCATGTATACAGTGACAATATATGTATCTATACATCATTGTATCTATACATAAGCAATTAATGTCAAAAGTTTATAGCGTACCGCGTTGCAGGCACTTGTCAATTTCAATATTCATTGTTGATTTATATATTTCGAACTCCGGCAATATCAATTTTATAGTCACGTGAGTGTATCTATTGTCTACAAAAACAAAAACAAAAACAATAACACAACTAAAATATTATACGAAAACTGTTTGAAAATTCCAAAATTGATCCCTGATGACAAAATAAATGCATATTTCGTTTGCCTCAAAATATTTAAAGGCTTTTTATACGCGTTGTGAAACACATGAATTATTATTAAAAATTTTCATTTAATTTTTTTTAAAACGATTTCATAACGAAAAAATATTTTGTCGTTGAACCGCAAGGCATAATCAACACATTTGCATCGGCAACGCTTTGGGATTTTGTACAAAACTTTTGTTACTCATACGCCACGTAATTTTATTCTGTAATATGACAATTTTAGTAGAGTTTCTGGCCGATTCTCCGGTATTTTTTTTGTAGCATGATGCATTTCATACAAATCCCATAACGTTTTACGATTCAAATCATTTTATTATGGAAAATCCTTGTTTTAAAGGAATTTTGCAAAGGAATTACGGCAAATAGACAGAAAAAAATATGTTTTAACAATAAATAAACGCTGTCTACTGAATTCAATTGTAAGGTTATTAGGTTATTAGTACAATTGTAAGGTTATTAATACAAAAAATAGATAAGCAGAGATGTTTCTTTATTATAATGTTCTTCGTTGACAATGGGGAAGTG
The DNA here is from genome assembly GCF_002237135.1 of Teleopsis dalmanni. Classification (NCBI taxonomy): domain Eukaryota; kingdom Metazoa; phylum Arthropoda; class Insecta; order Diptera; family Diopsidae; genus Teleopsis; species Teleopsis dalmanni. The sequence goes on from NC_051847.1 coordinate 176,961,425, forward strand.
TAATTTGAAGTATCAGGTGAATGTATAAGTCTAACTAAGAGATGTTAAACTCTTAGTTAAAGACACACGTCATATTGGTCGTCTGATATTAAAGTACATTAACGTATATTCGCAAAAAACTAGCGTCTTTGTTAAATCATTCAGTGGTCATACAAAGTGAATACGATATAACGATTAGAACATGTGAGACTTGGTTTCGACAATTTAAGAGTAGTGATTTCTAAGTGAAAGACAGTAAGCGCACTCGTAGACCGCAAAAGTGCGAATACTAGCATTTGCAAGAGTTATTTAAAGATGATTCGTTAACTAAAACTCAACAGCAAATGGCAAAAGCATTAAAACTATCATAAGAAACAGTTAGCAGATGTTTACGAGCAATACGGAACACCCAGATCTTACTAAAATGCTTACCATTTAGGAAACAAAAGATTGTTGTGACAGTTACAAGTACATGGGCCTCATATAAGAAGACTGTATTTTGGAAACTTTTTAAAATAGGCTACGTGTATACTGCAATGCGTAATAAACCATACATTAGTCACTAGTAAGTAGGACAATTTAAAGAAAAAAGAGATAACACAAAGAGATAACACACACAGTTAAAATTATGTTTGAAAAGAAAATATATGAATGATGGAATAGGAATACGACAAGGTTAATCTGATCGAAATGATAAATTTAATAGCTATGGAGATAGCTATTAAATAGATAGTTAATATTAACAGCCATATTATATAGAAATCATAATCACGTCAAATTTAAAGTTGTCTTTTTCAATGTAGATTAAAATATTGGAAATGAAAGATAGAGGATAATTGTAATATTGGTGATGGTGACAAGAGTTTCTCACGTAACATGGTCAAAACTATGTTGCTCAGTAATAAATAAATAAATTTGCGGCTACTCTTTTGTGGTAGAAAGCTCTCTTTGTACTAAAGAGCTTTCTCTCGCATGTGTCAACTGAAAGCGTAACTGAGAATGCGATAGTTAATGTTTTTCCGATTTTTATTACTAAAGCCAAGTTAATAAAGAAACTTCAATTTGTAGTAAAAAAGTGAAAGAAAAATAAAAGCTTTAAATTAAAAAGCTTTCTCTCAAATTTAGGCAAAAACATGAAAAATTTTTACACAATAATTGTGTATTGCTTTGGACATTATCTCTAATGCAGACTCTTTAAGTTGTAGTTTTTAGTTCCAATATCGCATTTCTGTACCCACATCGTATGCAATTTTTGAAATATGGAACAAAGTCTTCATATCTATTTTTTATAATTTTTAAAATTTTTTTTTTTTACACATGTAACACCTAAAATATGTATACATACAAATATTTTATTAAATAAAAAGCAAAAGAGTTTTCTTACCATTAAATTAAAATGTTTAAAACCTCAAAGTTTCATAAAAATAAAAATGAATAAGCAGTTGCATACGATGCTATTCCTTTTTACACAAAAACAACAATAACAAATTAGCAATTTCATGCATTCCTACCCATTTTTGCCTTGCACTGCCTAGCAAACATCTTCAGCATGAGCACAGTATTTTTGCTTACACGCATTTCCACGCAAAAAATATGTACACACAGTCATATACAGAGTGCTGACTCTACCACGTAAAAGGCAAGCTCGTTGTAATGCAAACAGAATTGAGCAAATATAAAACAACGATATGGGAACAGCATACAAGCACAAATAACAGAAAGTACAACAAGCACAATACTAGTGCCTTTTACAATAAAAACACAAACGACAACAAAGTTTCATATGAAAACAACAATGATAACAACAACAACAACAATATCAGCAACAACACATTTAACAAATATATATTGACCACATTCATCTTCCGCATTAAAACATTGTTACGAGACATGAAAAGCATTGCCGAATGTCAAGCATATGATCAAATGACCAACAACTTATAACCAACAACAACACCATCACCAACAACACTAACAACAACAAAAGCAATTCAACAACCAAAGTGAATAGCAGGAACAAAAACAAATTTAACCGAACAAGTGAACAACAGTTATCACTGAGAAAGAAATTCACTATGACAATTTGGAGTTGAGTTGTTAAATGTTTTACTCTTTTTGCCATTTATTGTGTTTGTTGTGTTTGTAGTAGTGCAGTACCATACTTGATATAGGTTATTGTTGCTGTTTTTTGTTTTATTATTGGCATTGTTGGTACACGCCAAATATAAACGATGCATGCGTATTTGATTTTTTGTTTTTTGTAAATTTTCTTTTTAACTTTTACATTTGTGCAATTTTGTTGTTGTACAAATTTTGCACCCGTTGACATTTTTAAGCCAATTTCCGTTTTGTTGAATCGCTTCCGCTGTTACCCTCTTTTCAAGCGAAATTTTCGTTTATTTATTTTCGTTTCTTGCTTTTTGATATTTTGTATCCCAGAACTGTCAGTTGCGTTGTTGGCAACGTAGGCTTTTGCGTATGAGTCGGTATTGGTTTATGGCTCTTTTAATATTTCACTTCACTTTTTTCCACTTTAATAGGCGTAGCCGCGTATGTGGTTAGTTTGTGTTCCAGTTGGATTTATTTCATATTATTGATATATTTTCAATTAATGTTATTAAAAATATTTATATTTTACACAATTCTGAAATATTTTCGGAAAACAAAAACAGTTGTCTTATATTTACATTTCAAGAGAAACTCTGTGCAAATTTTTTAAGCAATAATAGATTATTTTCTATATTATATGGAAAAAAAATGTATTATATCAACTTGAAATTGTAGATCTATATAGAAACAAAATCTTTTATTCGATAGTTGCTAACATGTTGTAATATATACATTGGTTATATTGATCAGATTGGTTATATTTTTTTTCTAGTATCTTAGTGGGAAAAAAATGATCAGCAAAAAAATTGAAAATAAGCGCTTGAAATTCAGGTACAGATCTAATCTTACAATACCAAACAACCCAACTTTATAATTATTTCTTATACTATTAAAATTTCTGTATAGGCTGTTAAAAATCACCTTTTTACATAAATTAAATAAAATTGTATTGGATTAGGTTATACCGGCGATCCTAAGGATTTTTAGGATATATTTATGCCTATTGGCCCATTGTGTTCCATTTCAAGAAACTTAAAGCCTTAGGAACCACCTTGAATCTTGGGTAGAGTCTAAAAGATTTTTAATGGAAGGTTCTGCAGTTGGTCAAGATATTTAAAAAAAGATGTGAAGCATTTGCATCGTCATCTTTAGAACAACAGACAAGAGTGATTGATTTTGGTAAAGTCTGAAAGCTTTTTAATCGAAAGTCTTGGAGTGGGCCAAGATCCTCAAATAAAGAAATGAAGCACTTTCATCGTCTTCTCTACAACAGAGACAAAAATAATTAAACGGAAGATGCAATCTACTAGCACTGGTCCTAAATCTGCTGTGATACGCAACAAACTTACCAAAAACTAAAACTAATATATTTGCGTGGCATCTTAAAAAAAGTACTAGATTTTTCCTTAAAAGACCGCATATAGAGATTCCATATGGATGCCAGCATAACGTGGAATTTTCAAATTATTTTTTTAAATTGTTTAACACATTCAAAAAATATTAACATGGTGTCACCGATATGCCTTAAATTTTTAATTGTTTCGACTAATTACTTGAAGGACCCTTTCTGGATAGCATGTCTGTCTTCTTGTTGCTGAAAACTTATATATGTATTAAAAACAAACTAAAAAATTATGTACTTGTATTTAATATATACATATTTTAGTGAATGATACCACTAATAGATTAAATTACATATGTAGTTGTTTTAAATACAAATTATATATCATTTACACAGAAATTTTTATATGGTTATGACTTGCTATTGCCATTCATTGCTATACATTCATTATATATCTATTGATATTGTTTGCCTTAACCCAATATAGATAGCTGTGCTAAGTTTTATTTCTATTAGCTTAAATACTATAAGTTTGCTTTGTGTGCTTACAGGTAGATAAATTTAAAAAGTATCTTTACTTTACTGTGTATAAAGGTTTACGTGTAAGTTTTTATGTTTAATGGGTAAAATCATTATAACAGAAATTTTATAAACTATAACTTTTAATATCACATTTCTATATAAATTTTGCGTTATAACACAGACTCTTAGGGTTCGTGTTCTAGTTTGAACGGGATATGGTTATGCGTAACACAGTATGTAAATACCTTAAGCCTATGCCATATCAAGACCATGATGCGTGATATATTATCACATCCTTCTCGAGGTGAACCTGTTTTTTCATGTTGGCTATCATGTCGGCATAACAGAACATCATGGATCTAGAGAGGAAAACTCGATAAAACCCGTAATCTCCGGTGTTATTCGACCCGTGCCGATGAGATGAATAGCACTACGTCAGTGTGTTTTTAAACGGAGACCTCCGGATAACTGGCGCCCTCCGGTTGTAATTTAGCCTTATCCGGGTATTGCGGATCTCTTCCCGGATGGACCTTCCCTTCTCCGCAACTCGTGGGTTTTAATATGAATGAACCAATAAATAATAAAAATAAAAATTCTATAGCGGAGAGCTCGGCTAAACAGAGCTCCAAATCTTCGGACACTAAGTGTCCAAATAAGGTACCTACCGCGACTTCCAGTGGTAATAAGAAGGTGCCTTCAAATAATAATAAACAAAACGTATCGATACGCTCCGGACCACAAATTCGGTCAGGCCCTCCAGGGAGGAGGAGTTACAAGGAACGCCGAGCGGCGACTAGACTGCTCGAAAGATACGGCAATATTTCGGTTACATCCGAATCTATGAAGGCCAGGATTGCCTGGGCTAAGCAGGTCCTCGATACCTCGAAGGACAAGCAGGAACCTGCTACGAAGCGACAGCGCTCATTAGATGAGTCAGCTTCAAAACCTGATGCCAAAAAGGCAAAATTTCGTGGCAACGCCACAAATGCAAAATCCTTTAGCGACATGCTGAAGGGTTCTTTAATAATGGGAGTCATTGATGAAAATGACCCGGATGGCACAATTACACCTGCTAAGTGGGACTTAATTGAGCTCAAGCTCCTTGACATTTATGTCGATCTCCTGAAGGACTTTCCTGGAGACGGTCCCACTTGTCGCGATAGTGGATG